>NC_051187.1:11087668-11396965 GCF_015220075.1 Falco rusticolus | reverse complement strand
GTGTTGTATTTTATCTCAAAACTAGCCACTTCTTAAACTCTTAGAAGTCACTTTTTAAAATCTTGAGGTACTTTAGAGTATCAAAAATCCTATGGCATAATGTGGAGTTTGATACTTCTGAGGCTAGGATGGGGAAGGAAAGTTAGGAGTGCAGTGACTTTGTGCTTGGGCTCATAATTCACTGTTTACTCGCTGCTATCTCACCATAGGAACAGCTGTTAATATGCCTTTAAATAAAGAAGATTACTCCAGCCTCATGAAGTATAAAATTGTCTTTCACTATTTCAGCTGAAGGCTTTAAGTTCACACACTCGCTCATATTGAGCCAGTTGCCTGTGTAGACAGACCTTCAAGGCAACTACTTTTATTAAGGAATATAAAGAAACAGAGTTGGTAACAAAGCAAAAGATAAGAGCTGTGGTCTCTGACCTTGTTTATCAATGGATCCTTTTAGTCAACGAGTCTCTGGTGTTGCAGTTGGTGCTGTGTCTGAATTGGCTGGGAATTTAGTTTTCCAGAAATACTTTAAGCTTGGGTTTACGTCACGACCTTTGGGAAGGAGCACATTTGACTTGGAACTTCCTTTATTGCTACTTTGCTCTGTCCATTGCTCCCCATACGCATCCTCTCCTCTGGCAGCTCGTGACTCATGTTTCCCTTGTTGCTCCTTGCTGTCCCTTAAGGACCTTTTTATACAATAACTGTCTTTCCGTTTCCCATATTGCTATAAATCTGTACATCTTTAAGGGCAACTCATCTTTCCCACTCCTCGTTTCCCTGATAGATCTGTATTCACGATTTACAATCCTCAAATATGTCGTGGGAAGGTAAAGTGTTGATTGTGTAAGATTCTTCCCCATGATTTAGGACAGGATGTGAGGAGCCTGGTCCTGTGAAAATCTAATAGAGATTCTGTAATAGTCGTGGTATTATTGATACAAACGTCTAACTGTTCAAATTCTGTGGTTTGGGATTTTTTTTCCTTCTCTCAAACACTTCATTTTAGCAATCTGGTAGTAGCTGGGGCCAGTTTGCCCCCATTGAATTAAGCTGAATTAGCTATTTAGGTTGAATTAACTACTGGGGAGGGAGCCAGGACTATTCCAAGTAACATACAGAGACCAAGAAGTCATGTTTTGTTTCTTTATGAAGTTGGTCTAAAATAATCTTTTAATTATCACTTCTTCTCTTGATTTCAGATGGTTGTGTGTCACAGCAAAAAAAAAAATAATAAAAAAAATTTTGATGTAACTGCAAGAGCTATAAAGTTACAAACATTTCTCAGTGGAGGTTCTTGTCACTTTCACTGTCATTAACAAGAAGGTGATAATAAACAAATGTGAGTTGGCAACATTGTAGTTTTCCATTGTTTATAGAAGCACTGGATGTTTATCAACAAAAGGTGTATATTTAAAAACAAGCTTCACTTGTTTGTAAATCCATCAATTATAGCTGTACTTTCTGATAGAAGTAGAAACAATGTGCTTTTATGACAGACCTGTGAAACTGAATAACTTTTTAAGAAGCTGATACATTGTTGTTTGAAGATGGTGTTTGAAAATACCCTGGAAAATACAGACAAAAAGTACTTGAGCATGGGCTGGCGTTAGGGGGAAATGCGGTGCCCGTTCTACAGCAAGGTCATTCTAGAAACGTTAGTGTAGAAAATGCCAAGAGAAGTATCTTGGAATAATTTATGTTAGACAGTAGTTTGAGAGAAACGGAATCTCTCAGGCTGGTGGAAAATGTTATAAATTCTGGGGATCTGGATAAATATCGGAGGGTCCTTGGGTTTTCCTGTAGCCTGTGTTGGGTCTGTGGGCTATAAGGGAGTGAACTCCTGCTGGAAGGTGCCAAAGAAAAGATAGTGTTTTATTTCTGTTGTCCTCTACCAGCAGTTCTGCCTCTGCCTCACTCCTTCGTATCACAATACTTCAGAGTTATACTTCACACCTAATCTAGCATTTTAGTGGCGTGCTAAGCCAGTGGTCCCTGGTTCTCTTCCACATCACGCAACACTGCGTTATATCCTTTAGCCCTTCAGTATTGTACTACAACATGTCACCACTTTTCAGTCCCACCTGCTAAAACTGCTTTCCTCTTTTTTTATCTTTTTTCTTTCTTTTTCTTTCTTTTTTTTTTTTCCCCTAATGGCGCTCTTTCTTTTTTCCATCATTGAAGTAACTTAAAGTTATTTTGGACAGGTGTTCTTTATTGGTGTTCCATCTTTTCAAAATACTCAGTATTTTACAGTAGGTTTTAATTAAAAAAAAATAAAATCACTTAATGCATTTACCAAGGAATAGACTGAGACACATTTTTACTGTAACATTACTAAGCTAGCTGAAACCACTGGAAAATCTCATTATAAGACATCACTCTTGTTAATAGTAGTTATGGTAAGGAAATGGAAATTTGTTCTGGGGTTTCATCTTGTAAACACTGTGTGTTAATCTTGAATAAAACAAATAATTAATCTTTGTGTATCACTTTTTTTATACCGTCCACTTTCCTGACTCTTTCACTGTTGTATATTGGTATGGGTACACAAGAAGGTATTTTACCTTAGTTATTTCTTACAAGTGACAAAAAGGGATAATTAAAACATTGGTTTTCTGCTTGGTGACGACCAGTTTTGTAACTGTTTTCCTATACTGTACTCGCACTGTCATAGAAATGGAGTAGAAGAAAATGATATTAAGTTAGTTGATACATCTTTTGCTTTTTTGTAGCTCTGGTTTTTGATGATTTTTGAAAGCTGACTCAAGTTTCAAGGAGTAGAGTCCTACATTTATATTATGGAGAAAACATGTCATTTTTGAGACTTCTAAGGTACTAGCCTCTGATTTATGGAGAAGGAGATAAAACATGAAGAGATGTTTACAACACAATACACGGCATTAAAATGTTAAAGGAATCACATGCACATTTTATATGTCAAGTACATTCTTCTGTAACTGCAGCACAGTTAAAGAGTGGGAGAGAGCTATAAAGATGAAAGCAGGATGTTTAAAATGGTTTGAATTTAGTAACAGAGAGGTAAAATGATGTGGTTGGATTTGACTGATGGTACCTTGCAAAGGAAGCAGACTGGGCTGAATATCTTAGCTGAAGTTAGAGAGCAGAAAATAAGAAATATAGTAGATATGTTAACCAGAATGAGAGAACAAATGTAAGCCCAGTTGACATCCCTGTCCCTTCAGGGTCTGATCTGATGGCTGGGTTTTGCTCTTAATGTCATCCTCTCTTGACAGTGATGATCCCTTAGAAGTGTAGCTGTAATGGGTGGAAAGGAGGGGTTTAGTGTTAAAATAATGGAGTGAAATTCCGGATCTGAGCTCAGTTGCCAGCCTGTGAACCCTGTGTATGATCTTTTGTATTAAGACAAGCTGTGATGGTCATTTGGATACTGCAGGGCACCAGGCTAAATAAAGTCAGAATAGAGCAGCCTCTCCTCCGATTCTGAATCCACTTACTACCTCTGCGCTGCCAGAAGGATAGCCGTAGTCTTCACCTTTTATGGTATTTTACTGTTCTGTAATGACTTGATTGACCAGTACTCACAAAACACCTTAAAAGTTGCTAAAAAATTAATAAGCCTGCTTAGATAAGCAAATATTGCCCCATCTTCTGGAGAAAGGTTAAGTGGAGCTTACAAATACAGTCACATTTTGTAATCTTCATCGTGCTGCCATTGCCTGTACATGAAGCTGTGGCTCGCTGTACTGATGGTCCGAGGTCAGCGTTTTTACAGTGTTTTTTTTGCAAATATGGGTTAATTAGCAATACTTGGATCCCAGGGAATAAAATGGGTGTGTTGATTCAGTTCAGATACACAGTTCATGCCACAATGGCCAAGCAACAACGTCATCAGTTGGAGTGATGCAAATGTGCTTGTATTTCTGCGCGCAGTTATAAGGAGTCGGTGTTTGTTGTGTTGTGTTTTTTGTAGTTTTCTGAATTACTTATGTTTAAGGTCATGTAACAGGATGAAAGGAATAGGAAGAAGTAAGTTTGTGGGTTTTTTTTTAATTTCTAAGTAAATGTTATGAAAGAATGTGTGTTGATGATTTTCAGAAGTCCAACACCTTGTTCCTCTCTCAAGATATATTGGCTGTAACTGTTTAAGCTTCCTGGGCCATTAAAAATTGTAATTCATTTTTTCAAGGAGGGAGGGGGGAAAACCCCATGAGGAATTAATTATTGTGAACACCTGTGTTGTTGGGAGGAGGAGGGTAACTGGGAGATGTGCCACCAGCTTCCATGGCGGAGCAGACTCAGAGTTGTTTCAGAGTTGTCAAGCAGTGACAGTAATGAGATGCAGCATAAAAAAAAAGAAAGGTATTAACCCTGCTTTCCCCTGTTGCCCCCTGCCCCACCAAACAACTTTCGTGAGTGAGAAGGGACCTGAGAGGTTTGTATGTGGCTGGGTCCCACTGATCTTGTGAACACAGAGGTTTTTTTCACTTGTATCTTCTTTTGTTTCTGCAAGTTTTACAAATGTTCTGGTTTAACATTGATCAGAGGCCCTGCAGTGCTACTTGTTTCTCAGTTTCCCCACTGAGAGATGTTTAATGCAGGGGTTTTGATCATAGAAGTAAAAGTGGTTCACATTGGACTATTACACCCACGTAAACTGTTTACATTGCTTTCTGTGTCTGTGAAAAAATAAAGTGATGTGACAGTAGTGGTTGTGTTCCTTTCAGAGAGTGCTGCTGTAGCTTCTGAGCAAATATATAGACTCATAGGATCGTTTGGGTTGGAAGGGACCTTTAAAGACCATCTAGTCCAACCCCCTGCCATGAGCAGGGGCATCTTCCACTAGACTAGGTTGCTCCGTGCCCTGTCCAACCAGTCCTTGAATATTTGCAGGGACTGGGGCATCCACCACTCCCCAGGCAACCTGTGCCAGTGCTTCACCACCCTCATTGTAAAGAATTTGTTCCTAATATCTAATCTAAATCTACCTTCTTCTAGTTTAAAACAGTTACCCCTTGTTCTATCACAACAGGCCCTGATAAAAAGTCTTATAAGCCCACTATGTATTGAAAGGCTGCTATAAGGTCTCGCTGGAGCCTTCTGTTCTCCAGAACGACCCCAACTCACAGCCTGCCCTGACAGGAGAGGTGTCCCATCCCTCTGATCATTTCTGTGGCCTCCTTTGGACCTGCCCCAGTGGGTCCATGTCTGTCCTGTGCTGAGGACCCCAGAGCTGGAGGCAGTACCACAGGTGGGGTCTCACCAGAGCAGAGGAGATGGGTAGAATCTCCTCCCTTGACCTGCTGGCCACGAAAAAAACCTGTTATAAGGAATCTGTTATAAGGATTGAATCAATAGGGGGAAAAAAAAAGCCCAAGGGTTAAACTAATGCACAGAAAGTGGTGGTTAATGATAAATGCTTGGATTATTGAAGAAGTGGAAAAGAAAACTAACAGGAGTTTGGCAGTCTCTCAGACCCCTTTCTTTTTATTTCCCAGTGAAGGAATTCAACAACAAAAGAGAGAACAGCAACAGTTCTTTTTATATTCCCCCAAATCCAATGTTGGTTTGATGTTATCTCACCATGCTTAAACTCTTCCTACCAAATAGGTGTTTTATTGAATAGCTGAAGGGATGTAGAGGGAATTTTTATTCTGATGCTAATGTTAATATGCTTTCATTCAGACACAAGTTGGAGGAGATGACCTGTCAGATCACCAGCCCATTGCCACTTGATGCCAGAGGTTTTTCTCCTCTAAGTTCTGTCTTGTCCACTTTTGAAAGCACTGAAATTTTATATTTTTTTGCTTCTTCCCCTAGCAGATGACTGCACTGCCATGTTTGAATGAAAGAACTTGATTTAAATGCCAACAAGATTCGCTCCCTACAGCGTATTTGAAAAATCAGATAGTTGAGTGATTACTTTAAAGTGATTCAGAAAGAGCCTAAAATGACTTTCCAAGTTCTTGGGTTTCCAAATCAAAATATTTCATGCCTAGCTAATAGCACCTTTCCCTTCCTGCGTGCATCCTGAATGAGCCCACTGGCAGGCACTTACTCTTTTCGGCTGGAAATGGAGAGTGAGTCAATCAGCCTGCACTCCTGCTTGTTCATTTGAGATTAACACCTGATGCATCTCTGTCTCTCTCTGAAGTCCCCTTTGTTTTGACTGAGCAGATTGCCTGAAGCAGGCGGCCTTGCCTTTCATCTGCCTCCCCTCACCCCCCCCACCCTGGCGATCAAAAGATTGTCAGGAGTGGTTATTAAAACCTGGTGTTTGACTCTGGAGTACAGGACTGTCAGCATTGGAGGCAGCCTGTGGTGTAATTTACAGTATATAATAAATATAAGAGAAGCGCAACACTGGAAGTCTATCTTGTGCTCTAAAGTGTGCTGATATATCCTGCTTTGATATTTTAACTGCTAGGCAACCTTCATTAGTGGTCATTGAAGATCGTAACTTATGGCTCTGTCAGATGATTCATAATTGCAACAGTTAGATCAAGTTAGTGTGTAGGAATCCTTGATATCGAGTAGGAATGGGTCAGTTTGTGAAGATGTATTTCTTGAGTGGTGAAAATGACGAGCAGTAATGAGAACCAACCTCTGAAGGACCGATAAATTTTAAACGCAGAGATGGTCTTTGCAAAGCATAAATTATTTGACCTACAACTGAAACTTGATAAAGGATCTTGGAAAATATTATGAATTAATGCACATCATTGTTGGAAGAAATTCTCTTTCCTCATATGCGTATTGTGTGAATATGGTACATGAAGGGGCTTCAAAAGAAAGTGGATAGCATCCCAGAGCCCTAGAGGGAGGGGCACTTGGGCCCCAGTCACCAAAGTGTGGTGTTCAACGAAGACAATGACAATAAATAAAACAGCACCCTTTTTTGCTACTTTGCCTCCCTCTGTGACATTCATTATTAGCATAAAGCATCAGATGTTAGAGGAGTTAAAGTCAAAATGGTTTGATTTGATTCCTTCTCTCATGTTACATTTCATATATATTAAAATTCAATGGAAAAACAGAAAGACTGAATAAAAAGCTATATTTAATGTTGTGCCCCTTCTTTATGGATCATTATGCTTCCTGATTTCATAAAGACTTTTTTTTTTTTTCTTTTTTTGGTAGATGCACAAAATAAGCATGTCTCCTTGTTTGTTATTTAGTTACCAGCACAGTCAGCGTAAGTATTGGGTGCATGCTTTCTCTCCCTGGTTGTATTTGTTGATGAGCAGCTTATGCCCTAAATGACCACCAGAAAGTGGTAGGGTGGGAGAGGGGATTTTCTGGAACAGATGTGACTGCGGGGACTGCAGCTCCACCGCCGCCAGGACAGCGCGAGGGAAGCAGCCCTGCTGTCCTGCGCTTGCTTTCTTCCTCGGCTGAAACTGTCTTTTCATCCACGTAGGCTTTGGCGATAGGTACGGTCTGAGAGTCAATGCAGAGAAAATTCCTGTTGTTATTGTGAAGTATCATTCTGATGGACAGGAGCTTTTGGGTGGTCGCTGCAGAAACCTCTTAACTTCTATGCGTGCATGAATCCTCAAGACGATGCGTTTTGATGCTACAGGAAGTTTTGTGTTATTAGCACTGCACTGAAAGGTTCTCTGGAAGTACTGGGGCAAGTGTGGTATGAGGAAAAGAAAGAAATAATTTACCAAATGATTAATAGTCAGGAATACTTTGGTGGTGTGGGGTTCCCTTTAGATCCAATGCCAGATTTCCCCTGGAAAGCCTGATCACAGGCAGAACAAAGGAATTTCAAAGGACTGAAATGATGGAATGTGGAGAGAGCACTAGACAAAAGGGAAAACCTAGTACTTAATAAGATTTATCTGGCCTTTTGATCCATAGGGTATTGCCTTTCTAAGCTTAGAAAAGGAAAAGTGAAAATAACTAGTCAATATTTTTTTGGTGTCAGTCTTTAAATACATGTTTTGACACTTCCTAAACTGGGATTTTCTTTAACAATGCAACTATTAAATTCTAACCTTATTAGATAATTAGTGATCTGTCATTTTCTTTTTGAAATTTAAATGGTGTTATGTTCATCCTGTTTATTGCTTTGAGTTGGACTCCTGGCAGTTTCAAAAACAGCAATCCAGTACCTTGTATACTGCGCAGTACGAAAAATAACGAGTATGCGGTGAAGTATGACTCACAAGGGTTAAGGAAAATTATTTCCTGGTTCCCTGACACAGCCTACCAATACCATCTCTTTAGGGAATAGCTCATTGAAACACAAACCCAGAGCATTCTAACAGTCCCTTTCCTTTTGAATTATTTTAGGGTTTTCTCTTCAAATTTCCATTGTTAAAAAAACCCTAACCCTACATGAATGCCATGAGTTCACATTCTACTTTGTCTTCATAATGTTGGATGGGATTTATGTGCAGTAAAATGGAGTAAAATCCCTCTTTCCTTAATTTTGCATGACTGTCGTTGCTGTTAATACAAAGTTTTTCTCTGCTTCCTCTTTGTTCCATGCTGCGATTATCAACAACTGTGGCCGTGAAGAGTGGACCCAGCTAGCAGAGCACTGCTTGGGCTTTGCAACTAGGCTTGGCAAAGGCAAACAGGACTTGAACAAGGACTTGTAACGTTTGTATGGGCTGCAATACCTTAATTTACCTTACATGGCTTTTGACTTATTTTTCCCAAAGCTGCAACATTTTACACTAAAGCTTACTGCTGACCTGATCTGCCAGAACCCAGTAGCAGGTGTTGGGCAGGCAGGTGTCCCAAGGGAATTGTCTCTTTTCTCTGTTGTAGTTGGAGTAGGAAGAAGGAAGAAGAGATACCTCTAGGTTATAAGGAAGGGGATGAGGAGGGTCTTGGCACACCTTTTCCTGAGGGAAGGAGCAATTGCTGTTTCCCACTGAAAGGGGAAAATATTGTTCTCATGCAGTTGCTAGGACTGCTGCAACTGTGAGGTTGAAGAGATGCACTATTTTGTTAACAGCGAAACTTTTTTTTCCTAGGACTTTTCACGTGAGGAAGCTCAGAGTAGCTATTTCAGATTTCTATAGGGGTCTGATGTAAACAGATGCATATGTAGTGCGTATTTGGGTGAATGTCTCTATAGCTCATGCAGTAACTAATACTGGGAAGTCTGATGACAGTGTACTACGAAGTGCTTAATTATTTCAGGTCTTTCCTTGGTCACATTGATCCTTTTTTGTTATTTTTGTGTAGAATTTAACTGTCCTGGTAGTTTGGCACAGATGTCGCAGTGACATAATTCTTTTGATTTTTCCTTCAAACTCCATCAGTAGTTGTGGGAAAAGCACTTTTAGGATTGTCAGGGTAGCAGGTCACTGAGAGCATGATAAAGTGCTCTCTGATGAAGTGATGCACCAATAGGTGGGTTTGGTTCCCTTTTTAAAAACTCCCCATCATATGTAACAGCAGTCAGCTGCTCTTGTGTCAGCGTTATGGCATTTAAACATTAAATTTTTGAAGGCACCATAACAGGTCTTTGAAGTAGAGTCTGCAGATCACAGCAGATAGAAGTTACAGGGGATCCTTCTCTTCATGTCTATGGTGGTAGCTCAGAATTTTATTATTTAATGTCTGTATTGCAATAGTGTCTTGAGAGCCCAGTGATTTTCCAGAGTAAGAAGGTAATGATGTGTGTCCTGCCGAGTTTGCAATCTGGGAAGTTACAGAGTGTGAAAGTATGTGGGTCTGCCTTTAAAAACCAAAGCACTTCTCTGAGTTACATACTTAGGTTTTTAAAAGGAGGATTGAAAAGCGAGTTGATTAGTCTGTAGAAATCAAAGGAGGTAGTTATTGTCATGAGAGATGTAGTCTTGAATGGAAACAAGCTGCGTTAAGCATGTAAAAACTCAAGGACCATCCATCTTTTTTCTGGATATAACTTAAAACCTTGGAAGTGCTGGAGGAAATAGTAAGACTTGTCAAAGCCTGTGTTTGTTGGTAAGGCTACTTACTAGTGTCAGCCTCGAGTTTACTAAAGGTCAACACATGACACATCCTAGAAGAAACAATTGAGTCACTGAGAGTTGATTGATGCTGATTAAAATCCTTACAAGTAAATGCTTCTTAATTTTTTGCTATATTTCTGCTCATGGATTGGGTTGGATGTTGCTCTAGGCACTGGCAAGGTATGTTGCTTGATTCTTGGAAGTGTGCCTACGCTATGCAAGAGGTTTCCAGTACGTGATCTGCCTAATTTATGGTAGGATGAACACATGTGGCATGTGCAATATCCATGTTGCCAATCCATGGGGCATTTATCAGTTGTCCTAAAAAGATCTTTTCTACCCAGAGTTGATGACGGTTGGATTTTTTGTTTTAAAATTTGTCATACTTAGGTAAATAGGCATCTGATACATTCCTTGGGAAGGTGTAAAATATATATATGTATTGCTCCGCAATTCCTTGGATTCTGGTGGGAAATGGCTGTCCAAATTGCACCAAAACTCAGCAGTATCCCCAGTGGGATTATAACACTGGTATGAATAGAAAGCTGTAGTAAATTCTTCTAAAAAAAATTTATTTGTAGTGTCAAATAGCCATTTACCACTAAGTGACTTTTTAAGAGGATTCTAAGCATAAGCTGTTTAATGAACGAGTAAACCACAGCTCTGGGCAGTAATCCATTTCTTCTGGGTTTTATGAGATCTGTACGGAAACTGAAGGAAGAGGTTAGTTTTCAATACCAAAATCATTAGGTGCATCATCCAGATGAAAAAGCACAAGGCATGTTGGAAGTATCTTTAAACTAGGACAAGAAATAAAACGGGACACGTGGATGGAAATGTAAGGGTTGTAGCAGCTTAATAACATAAGCTTTGACTTTAAACCAAATGTGTTTGCAAATCTATGAGGTTTGGTATTCTCAGGTCACTAAAAGGCTAACTCTGTCTGGATCTGTATAGATTATGTAAATTTTTTAAGTAAACCAGACTTCTAGAAGATGAAAATCTGTCCTTATAATCCTCCTTTTAAGACTTCTTTCTTATTACAGTCAAGATTTATGTTGATGCTTCTAACAGAGATGTGACAATCCGTTTTAACTTCGGAGAGTATCGTAAAGGTGATGGCATTTGAAAGCAGGCTGAATAGTTCAGCTTCAAACTCATTTTTATGTTCTGAAATTAGATACTTTTAAAAATAATAATCTTTTACAAGATGCATTAGGACTTAGAATGCCGTGTATTTATTTAAGGGCAATAAAAGCAAAATATTATCTTTGAAGGGCATCCTTTATAAAAATGTTTATCTGAAATGGCCCGAGACAGCAAAGGAACTGAATTGGAAATAGAAAACAAAGTTGCAGTGAAGCGCAGAACTCTGCTGCATTTAACTTGCTGCTTGTCCTGGTTACAGCTCGATGCAGAAGCCTTTCCACCGTCGTTTTCAGCAGCTTCCTGACAGCGGGAGCGTGCGGGGCAGAGACAGCCCCTGGTTCATCCAGGCGCCCTCTGCTCAGTTAAGTTTTTCTCGCTCCAAGGAAAGTTCCCATCAACTTGTGGATTAGTAGCCAGGCAGTGTCTGGAGGGGACGAACACAGAATGTCACCTGGCAAAGTTTCAGCCGTAGCAGGGAAATGTTAAACTACAATCTGTGTGTTGGTTCCCATTCTTCATCCTTGATTAAAGCCTTCAGAGTGAGGACCACTCCTGGTGGAAATCATTCATGCCTCCCGTGTAAAATGACGGTTGACTTTAACTCCCTCCTGATCTAGATGTTTCTACAGTTTCTTTTGAAGTGGGGCCAAGAGGTGATGCAGAGACTTATGAGCAGGACAGGTTTTGTAGGGAGAGTTGAAGTATTTTATTAGAAGTACCGCTAGAGTCGGAGAAAACGGATAACCTATAAAGTACAAACTTTCTTCAAGTCATCATGCAGATGTGGTTCCATAGCTCTAGTCATACCTAGAGACTAGTCATCTTGGACTCTTAAGAGCTGTTTTTATGCCAGGATTCTGTAAGAATAAATCAGTGGTATTAATACAATGCCATAATTATTTTCCGAATAACATGAAGTAGGTGACAGTGAGGTGGAGTGTGATGACGGTCTGTAAAAGTGCAACTGGCAGGGACATGATGTTTAGGAAATGGTTATTTACTGTCTCTTGAAAACAAGAGTGAGAACTTTTAACAAAAGGCAAGTTAAAAAATGAGCAAATGGAGTCTGTTCTTCACGCAGTGTGCAGTTACAGTGTGACTGCTTGCTACAAGAGGTTTGGATAATAAGGGGCTTGGTGATGGTGCTCATGTCACCTTTTACGTCTTTGGGATTTGCTTTGTTGTTTATTTTCCAGTTTCATTTTAGTTACTAACAAACTGAGTGACATTGACACATACAACTGAACGTGAGATTTAAAAACAACAATCAAAAAACCCAGCAAGCCTGCTTCAACAAACTGCTACTGAACATTAAAGGAGCTGCACAGCAGATTGCTTTTCTATCGAAAAATCTACCCTTCGGTTTCACTTGAGCCCCAAAAGCTGCTTTGCTTCTGTTGCTGCTAACCTTTTGTGCTTGGAGAGCTGTAACCTTTCTTTTTAAGTCTGGATTTCACTGCAAGTGCTTGAATGGTTTTTTTGCTCTTCTTCTGCAGGTTGTGCAACCTCTGTGGCGTTGTTTTTTTTTTTGTTGAGTACAAAGGTAGGAAAGGCTGATTTTAAATATTTGTTCCAAAGAGAGAAATAAAAGAAACAGCCAAGTGCTTAACTGCTTTGGAATGAAACATATTTATCACAAGTGGCTCTTTGCATTGCTGGAGGACGTGAAGAAGTAGTGCTTGGGGGATGCTCTTGGAAGATCTGCCTTTTCCAGTGTGATCTGGAGCAGAACTATGAGTAGGAATGGTTGGTTACGTCTGAAAGTAGGCTTTCTCCCTGTTTTCTGTTTAATTCTGTTACTGATGAGAGTATCGGATTTAAATCGTGCTTTGGGCAGTCATGGTAGAAGTTTCTCCCTTGCTGCCTTCCCACTCTTTCCAAGAAGGTCTCTCCATAGGGGCCAAAATTGCAGAATATTTCCTTAAGCCACCCTCTCCACAGACCAGTGTCTGTTCTGGTGCTGCTTTGGCGATGATACATGTTTCCATGTGTAATTGTGGCTACCCGTAGCTTCCAAAGACACCCCTCAAATAAGTTATCCCATGACCTAGTCGCTGTGTACTGTTGCTGGCTTCAGATTTGCAGCCCCAATGCAGAAGACGTTTTCTTCTGTGTCTCCAGAGCTGCTTCATCGGGTGTGTTTTTTTAAAATGCCTGTGAGTTATGTGCGAGTGTACTTCTGTAGGCGACAGTGGTTGTATTTCAGAAAGTGGCATTGATTGTGATAATGTAGCATACAGCTCCTCTTTGTGAAATTCAAGTCTTTTTAACACCACCACCTTCAAAGACAATAAAAATTCCAGTCTGCATTTATCTATTCCCATGTGAGGAGTTACTGCAGTGTATATTGTATCATTCCATGTGAAATTCTTCTGCTTAATAGTCTCATTTATACACAGTTGTCTGAGGTCAGTTTTCCGTTTTGCAGTTGTCAAACAGCTGTCAAATTAAGAGACCAGATCCCAAAGTTCATTTACATTTTATGCCATTCTTTGGGTGCCTGTTTCATATCTTAATATAACTAATGATTTATCTACATAACTTAGTCTTCTTTCTGCACTTGTTTTTCACAGATGTTCACATCCTCTCGCTTTTCAAGAGCAAGTCTTAAAATAAAACTTCTACCTTTTTTTTTTTGTTGTTGTTGAGGCTTTTCATTAGACAGCCAAAGGAAGATAGTATTGTATTTTCAGTTCAGGCAGTATAAATGAAAATGCCTCATCAACTGTAATTTGAATTTTGAATTGGAGAACAATAGTAAAAAAGTTTTGCAATGTGTTGCTAGAAATTACAAAAGAGAAAATCTCATTTTCATTCATTTATCATTGGTTTTGGTTAATAATCAGCCTAGCTATTGATTTCCCCCTTTAACTTTTGATTTCTTGCTCTTCAATAGGAAAAAAAAAACTATAAAGGGCTTTGTTCACAAATCATCTTTGTAGTAAAATGTATTCGTTTTTCATCCTCAGGAATATCAAAGGCTATCATGTGAGCGAGAACACAGAGACTAAATTGAATGCTATTTGTGGTTTTGTAGTATGATAATTCTTACGTCGCTGAGTTCCAAACGTAAATTTATATGGTGAAGATTTAGGGATTGGCTTTTTATTTTTTTCCCAATGGTGTAATGATCAAAGGAATATCTCTATACATGCCATTGATGTCTTACTACAAAGTACTTAAATAGCCTGAGGTAGCCATCTACTTTATATAAATTCCTTAAAGACAGGTAGGGACCCTTGGTTGTTAAATGTATACTTTTGAGTTGGGTGTATTTTCAAGGGAGGAAGGCAAGAGAGATACTATTACAGGCCTCAGCAGTCCTCTGTAGCGCTGAGCTGTAAAAGGCTCTTTAAAAAGTAGCCTTAAATTATGGTCACTGGGGAAGTTTGTCTAGGGTATGCTGCGCCAGAAAACGTTTCTGTGCCATTTCAACGTCATTAACTAACTGGTTCAAGAAGTGTAACTTAATTAACCCTTTCCAGGTTTGGGAGGAGGGGGAATTCTGGGTTTTCTGTACATATTTGTAGCCTCTTTACGTTCTGGGAAGAGGCAGTTTAAAGACTATCAATACTCCTTTTTACCAGTTGCTTAAAGACCCTATGCTTTCCTAAGTAAAGGGAAATAATATCCTTGCTATTTGCTGCATTTCATAGGCATTTCATAGGCAATTATTAGTCTTTTCGGTTGATGGGATCCGCATTGGGATTGTAATAAAACACAAGTCAATGTGAAATTGGATGCAGACTAGGAGAGCAGATAAAACCAAGTGAAAATTAATGACAGATGTAAAAGTTATTGGTAATAACGTAGTCATCTTTTTACAATCTTTTTCCAAACTATATTTTTATTTCAGCAGATGTCACTTGAAATCTTCAGAGTAAATCATCTCTTTGATTTTGATTATCATCTTGAATACTGAAAGTAGCTTAATTGTAATGGGTTCTGACTTATTTATGAATACATTTTTACATTTGAGGGCTGGCACACAGATCCCAGGCTGCTGAGTTGTTCAAAATGGTTGGATGTAGAGTGCTCCAGTCGATGCCTTTAAGTCTATTTTTATGGCTTGAGATGTCACTGGAATTAACTCCAGGGTCTGCAGAGCATCCCTGAAGCTGAGGCTCTGTTGTTGCAGGTGGGACATGGGGGAGCGGTGGGGCTGGTTTGCTCAACATCCCCTAAGAAAAATGTGGTAAAGCACCAGCTTTCAGTGCTTGTTCAGCGCTGAGCATAAACAGCACTTCTACAAGCAAATGCAAAAAGCTTTCCCCACTCATTTGAAATTGTAAGCAAGCTTTACTTTCTTTGTTTCTCACACAAGAAAGACCATCCCAGGTCAGCCCAAAGGGCTCTTCAGCAGGATTCGTTGATGCCCTTCCTGCCTCAGACCCATCGGGTTGTGGGACCTCCTCATTCATCTCTTCCTGGCCCTATTGGCTATCAGCAGCACTGGGAGAAGGATGCCTGATGTGGGAAGTCCCAGGAGCTGAGACCTTCTTCTTGTTGTCCATGGAGCGTGACTGGGCAGCAGCCAGCAGCTCCCTGGGTGCTTGCAGCGATGGTGGGCACTCCTGGAGAAGGCTGGTTAGTGCCTCCAGCGCTTCTCCACTGTGGCACTGCTGAGTTTCCCTCTTGTTATCCCTTGAGCTCTCCCCTCCACACTGGTTTGGAGTGGAGATGGAAAAGATTATTTTGTTTCAGTAGGTGAAAATGAATAGCAAAGGTATATGGTAGAAGATACTTAAGGTTTACATGAGCTCAGGCATGAGGGCGTATGTCTGCAGAGGAGTCTCCAGCAAGTTTTGTGTCAGGGACTCCTTGAAAACCTGATGGTGTCTTTCTATCTGTGAAAAAACTCCTCCATGAATTTGTCCAGTTTCCCTTTTTAGCATGGGGAGAGGCAATGACCGCTCATCTCCCTGTTGGTTTTCCATGCTATTTATGGTTTTATAGACATCTTTCATATTCTGCCTTGCTTGCCCTTTTCCAGGCTGAAGAAACCTACTCCGTCTTGGTTCTCCCATATGGAAGCTGTTCTGTACCTGTGGTTGCTTTTGTCTTGTCTTTGGTAGGTTTGAGAGCTTCTCTTTGAGAAAGGGGTGCCCAAACTTCACCCCCTGAGGGCAGAGACAGGGATACAGAAGGGATTTATACAGCGGCCATGTGTGCGCAGGGCAGCATCCCTCCCCCAACAGGCACATGTGTGTGTACACACAGGCACAGACTTTGTTAGGGAGTAGAACTGAGAACAGCAAATTAGATTAATCAAGTCCTTAACGTAATTAAAATTAAATGAGACCTCTTGGGACAGTAATCAACCACAGCAATCAACTGTCTCTGGTACGGTGCCTCTAGCTTTTCTTTTTAAAATAATTTCTGAATAGTGACCGACGTTTTCATAGACCTATCTATTCCTACTTCATGGTGCCCTTTCTAAGGGAAAGTAGCTCAGAACTGATTGGGTTTTTTTTCCATGAGTAACATGAAATTTACATGTATCCATACATACTGGCCTCTGCCTCTCATTTGACAGTACTTCTGCAATTCATCACTCTCAGCTTCAACCCTTAAAGGTCTGAACAGCTTGCTAGGAAAGCCAAGTGCTCTGTCCACCTGAGCACGTTCTGTTCTTGGCTGAAAGAAGATCTTGAGATCTTACTGTTGTGAAGTACGTTAACCATCTTTCCGAGGTAGAATTACCCTGTTTTGAAGTGTTGAGCTGTTGTTACAAAGGGAGGGTCACTGCAACCACCACTGTCTCCTGTTCATGCTAAGAAAAAGAAATCACATCTTTTGAAAGGGATGCCATAGACCTGTCATCCAGGACAGGATTGCTGACAGTGCCCGTCAGCCTGATGCAGGTGCTTGTGGTCCGTTGGGACCTTTCAGTCCATGACAGAAAGCTGATCTCAGGAAGACCCCTGTGCTTTAGCCGTTCCTGTTGGTTTGCTCATGCGAGTCCCAGCTAAACAGGCTGGGAACCCCATTTGGAGGGCCCTGAATTTCTTCTGCATCGCAGAGACATTTAGGAACATTGTTCAAACCTGTAGTTTTTGGGTTAGGAACTGTGTATTTTAAAGTTAGGTGTGTTACAAACTTAGGTACCCTACCTTCTCAGTGTGGGGATGTCAGTAAGGGGTCTGATGTGCAGCTTGTGCTGAGCTTAAGCAGAGCGGAGCTGCAAGCCCCGGCTGCTGCAGAAGACACAGATCACTTTGAGCAGCATTACCCTAATGAGGGTGCTCCATGCTTTTGCTACTGAAGTGTTGGGTTTGACACATGGGAATACTGGTTTTTCTTTTTTTTTTTTTTTTTTAAACCACTGTCATGAAGTCAGAAGACGTTCAACTGCAATCTGGACAGAGAGAGGCTCTGAAGACTACAGCGTGGCAATTTCAAGGTTAACCCATCATCTAAGGGATCCAAAATTTGCTCCGTGTGTCTTGCTAGAAGGATGGCTTCTGCTGCTGAAATCAGACTTTCTCTCAAGTTGCTGCAGTCTTTTTCTTTGTCATTAGTGCCCATTCTGGGATGTTTTTTTAATTTGGTAGAGGAAATGCATTTATGCTTTAGCTGCCTTCCAGACTGCCACTGCGCTCTCCCTGTCTTTCTCGCCAGCATGCCGACTTTTCTCATTAGGCTCAAAAGAGAAAGTGCCTCCTCCCCTGCCCCAGCCCAGTTGAGCAGCTGCATCTGTTTCAGATCTGGAGGATCACTGGACTGCTCAGAAACTTGTCCCTTCCCCCCCCCCCCCCCAACTATATCACTTGCTATAATAAAATGGGGGTGGGGGTGGGGGTGTCTGCTACTCTGTAGTAACTTAAAGGCAAAGAGAATTTTAGAAATGTTATAGCTACCTGTCTTCTGTACTGCTGTTCCCCCAACACATTGTTTATTGTGTTCATGTTCGCAATATCCTTTTCTCTATTTGTCCAAAATGGGCCCAAAACTGAAGCTAAAGCAGCGTCAGGCTAGTGTGTGAACCAACAGACCAACCATTTTCTAGGCAGAAAAAAAGAATATACATTAGTGACCAGCTGTCAGAGCAAAAATAGTTAATGCGTCAAAAAAGTTTATGCATGTTAGATAGACTGGCTTTATTTGTTCTGGTTAATTACTGAAATAAAGCTGTTAGAAGGGCAGGAAGATTTTTCTCTCAGGATTTGAATGGTTTGGCCCTGGAAAACCTGGAAATGCATAGTACAAACTGGATGCTGATAAATTATTTTTGCACAGATCATAAAATTAATAGTACAATTTCTATAAAAAGGCATAAATTAGAGTATTTAAATGTTATTTTTATGGTATATTTAGGTGGAATTATTTTAATGTAAATGGTTTATTTCAAGGAAACTGTGAAATTGATAAATAAATCTACTCTGTTCCAGTGCTAAACATGTGAAATGTAATCTTCTTGAGTTTTACATCCGCAGGCCAGTGTCCTTGTGTTTGCAGTAGGATGTAGGTGCTACTAATGTGTGTAACAGGTGCATGTAATTTAACTGTAGAACTAGTCAAAATACCTTTAATCAGTTAATGTTAAGTCAAACCATATGGGTCCACAGCTACTTTTCTCCTGCTATCCAATCGGCCACGCATGGTGCTTTTGTGGATCAGCGTCCTGTAGGACCCAGCAGTGGGATGTAGAAAAGACCTGGTTGCTGAAATTGTAATCTTTCCGCTCCAAAGTAACAGCTGCAGGTAGTGTAAGTGCACGATGGTCCGTTTCAACTTTTCTCCATTTATATATAGGTCAGTTTGGGAGATTGCAGGGTTACGTGTGACGCCCCGAGGAGCACAGACATGGAATTGTGTGTTTATGGGATCGAAGAGCCATTAAAGATGCGTCAGCCTGTGTTAGAAACGTAACGGAGGCTTGAATGCGGAGAGAATAGGGTGTTCGTCTGGTCAATAGCTTTCAGCACTGACTTCTGTGATATTTTAAAACAGATGCAGTGAAAACAAAGCATAAATATCGTGGAGAGATGGAAATGTTCACTGTACCGGGCTGATAAAAAAATATTTGGAAATGCCTAACAACCAGAGAACAACTTCACTGCTATCCAAGGCATGAAAATGTTTTTATGCATATAAATGCAAGTTCCTTTCTTGTTCTGGAATATTAGTTTTACCGAAGACTACTTGAACTAGGACAGAAACGGATTTGCTGGTGGACTGGAGTAGCGTGAGCATCCAACAACACTGGTACCATCTACTGAGTAGTAAGTGTTTTCAGTTTGTCGTCTTGTAATGTGTGGATTTCTGCTTTAAATTGTTGGCAAGTATTTCATTTTTCAGACACTGTATTCTGCATATATACACCCTGTTAGCTGACGCTGCTGGAGGACAGTTATTTCATGGGGTTCTCTTTCTGGGTGGTCCTCCCAAGGCCGTAATCAACGTACACACGGTGTATCTTGTCAGCGCAGGGCTCAGCGCCACAGATTTATCTTGTCAGATAGCACCGGCCAGAGTGTGCTGGCTAAGGATCTGTTCAAGGATCTTGTCTACAATTAATAAAACTAACTTTTGAAGCTATCTTTTTCTTTCATTGTATTAAAACAATTCAGAATGTCAAGTATTCCCTTTGAAGTTGAATTTCAAGTTCGTCGACTCTGCTATGGCCTACATTTCTGCAGATCACAGCTTCAACAATCAGATGATAAATTTATTCTGAGACATTTGTAGGATTTGATTTCTTGAAAGCTAGCCTTAATTAACATTTAGCTTCATCTTAAGATTTGGCTTCATCTTTAGAGTCTTTTCAGCAATTGATTGCAAGCAAATGCACACAAAGTTCCTTTGACAGATATTGAAAATAGCCATGGTAAGCATACCATTAAATACCAGAATACTGTCAAAATTATTTTCAAGGCAGATTTTGTACATTTTTTTTTAACCTTGTACTTAAAGTAAATATCTCCAAGTCATTAATTTAATGACTTACTCTTTCTTCTGCTAATACAGTATAAAAAACAAATGCTGACTACTGATATTAAACTATTTTTAAGAGAACTAACTTGGGAAGCTAGAAAAAATACACTAACACACACTTAGGAGCTAGGCAGAGTCTTAAGATACCCATAACCACAGAATATTTTTGATGAAAAAAATTACAGGAAAATAGTTTTTGTTGTTGCTTGTGATAGTAAAGAGGGGGAAAAAACAAACCAAAAAAACCCCAACAAAACCCCCCACCAGAGAACAAGGCAGAGCTGTACTAGTAGGGGGTATGTGTAAGTGTATTGGCATCTCTTTTATGCCACTGGTGAAAAGATTTCATCTTTATTCTCTGCCCTCAGAGAAGACTTCAGATCTAATGTTCTGGGTAGCAGAAGACATCCGCTCTACTTTCAGCTTTTAAAATACACGTCAGCACTTAAGTTGGGTAGACAGCAGCACTAATCATATTAAGCACAGTCTCCAAACTCCCAGCGAATGCATAATTAATACATTGTTTTAGAGGTGCGGGGACAGGGGCGAAGGGCAGGGGCTGCGTGCACAGCCCGCGCGCTCACGGGAGCCTGGAGCTCAGCGGCCCCGGACACTGCCGCTCCCTCTGCTCCCTAAATCTTGTTCGTTACACCTCGAGCAGGAGCCAAGCCATCAAACAGCCTCCATTCAAACGTTTGCCACGTAGAGCTCTCGCTGGGATAGTAAATGCTAATTCAGTGTCAATTAGAAAAATGCCTGTAACGGGGTGCTGCAGTTAATAAGAGGCGCTTCTGTTGATTCATTGCTGGGGTGTGGTTTTTTTTTTTCCCCTGCTCCCTGTATTTTGTGCATCTCGCACCACTTTTTTTTTGATTTTTATTTTATTTTAAGCAACTTGAGTATTTCATCTCCATTTCAGACATTACTCTGAAGTTCACTTTATGCCAGTATACCTTTCAATCACATAGTGCAGTAAATTGTTGAATGCCTTCTGTTTAACCATTAAATGCCAGTACAACTCTTGTGTTTGAGCATTTATGGTTGTTTTTTGAAATTAGAATTTCATATTACAGGACTGAGTGTTAGAAATGTGTGACAAACTATGCTACGTAAACATATGCATACTGTACTGATAAATCTGCTCCAATCAAAAGTGAATCCTGATTTAAACTTGCATTGCCACCTTAATTTTGAAAACATGTAAAATGTATATTGCAGATACGTGGTGTGGTCTGGCTTTTTGTTGTTTTTATTACAATTTTTTTTTAACATTCTTGCGAAAACATTGTTTCTCCAAGTTAGCCATGTGTTAACCTCAAAAATGTTAGTTTTATGGGTAGTGTTGCCCTCATAAAACAAAAATGAATGGATAACACTTTAAAGAAGTCTGCATAGGAAAAGGAGTTTGAAATAACATTCTGCTCTGACTTTCTTGACTAATTTAAACTACTGTTATATTTTTGGTTAAAGGTTAATGTTCCTTTAATTGGCCTTTTAATCGTACATCTGTGTTTGGTTGTTGGGGGGGGTGTGTGTATCACACTGAACAATATGCCCTTAGCGTTCACATTTTTTTCTAGTAATCTCGGGGGATTCTTTGTCTTTTTCTGAAGCGTGCTATCTGAACTAATTGCCTCGTGGCTTGAACAGCTTTCAGCCAAAACTCTGGTAATATTTTAGGAACAACATTAGGTAAATTCTAGCACTGACTCCTAAGTATTTTGAATGGCAGCATGTCTGAGCTTTCGGATGCTCTTTGGAGTGCGTTGGAGTACGGGGGAGTAAGAAACTGTTTAGCAAAATAAGATCTTAACAAAAAAGTTAGACTATCTGTTTAATTACACAATGTACAAGTTCTAAGGAAATGATTGATTTCTTGATACTTGATGTTTATTTATGCCTTGTGCAATACTAGCTCCATTCCTTGCGTGGGCTAGTCAGTTCATTATATTTGTATTTTCTTTAGCTGAAGTCTGCTTGGACGGAAATCAATGGTAGATTTTATGCTGTCTTTAACAGGAGTAGGATTAATCCTTCAGAGCTAAATATGAATATTGTTATATACTACTAGAAAACAGGAGGGCAGTGATCCTCAAAAGGAGACATCTCATAGTGAAAGCACATTTAATTCATCCACCCACTGGCATCACTGCTAACATGGGAAAGTCTTTGATTTTATAATTGGAGTAATCAAAAGTGCTAGGAGAGACAGTCAACTTAATTCGATTTTTTTCCCTTTTTTTTTTTTTAAGATCTCTGAATACTGATGTGCTTGGTGCGTAGCCAATTTCGGTTTCCCGTTGAGAAGCATGTAGCTGCATTTTCCATTTGATTGTGTAGGTCTTTCTTACATTAGTAAGGGACAGAGAAATGCTGGAAAAGAAAGGAACCATATTAGCAGGGAGTCTCAGTAACTTTGTAGTGCCTGAAATAACTTCTAACTGACTTAATGCTATTTATTTGTTACGGAATAGTAATTTCTCTGTAACATAATTAAAACATGAATTAAATCATTGTGTGTCCGAGAAGATGGAAAACTTGAGAAAACTGCGTGGTAATTGCCAGAAATAGGACTTTTAATTACAGAAGGGTATTTTGTGGTGCATGTATTTTTATGCCTAGTAAACACCAATACTTTCTTGTTTTGAAAACCTGAAGGGTTCTGCTTTATCTCAGAAATTTCCAGTTTGCTTTATGCATATGCTCTGCATTTGTTATCTGAATAATGATACATTTATTTTAGTAAATACAGGGTCCTGTAAAATAAACAGTTTTCTTTAGTGCAGTAAATAATAACAATAAGAAAGATGCAGATGAAAGACCCACTCAAAAGCTCTTACCATGTTTCTTCCCAGTAATGTGGACATTACATCTGTGTGTTTGTGCATGTATTTTATGCTCACAGATATGAAAAATTCGCATTGCACTCCGGAATGACACGGGACTGTGATTTCATTCTACATATGTTTTCTGTCCACGTCACCAAGTGCCTGACAGTGGCTGTAAGTCCTGCTATAGGTTAGTTTATTACCAATCCACTACTGTGTAGTGTCTGATTTTTCTGCAGTGCCAAAACAGCCTCCAGGAAGCCACATGAAAGTTTGGTTCCCCTTCCCACGAGTGTTCTTAATTTATTCCAAAGTCGCATTTCTAATAGTGGTCTAAGACTCCAGCGCTGTGTGTGGTTTTTAAATTATAGCACCAAACCACAAAGACAAAAAGCCCATAGCCCAGATTTTGCAGTTCCTGGATGTAAAGCTGACTGGTTTCCCCCGTTTTCTGCTATGGAGAACTTTAAAAGGATTCTGTCAAAATAACTTAGGATCACAATCTAGGTTGTGGAGTGTGGTGAACTGAGCAATGATTTCCTGAATAGTTTGGAAATCTTGGTTAAATAAATGTTGTAAGACACTAGGGATTCTTTTTTATTATTATTATTCCCTATAATGTAGTTCTAGCAAACGTTTGCAGAAGTGCATGTGCACCCTGGGCTGGGGGCTTGAGCTGCTCCTGTCACTGAGTGGTTTTGCCTGTGCAATGGGCGTTTGCCCCTTTGGAGCTGGGAGGGTGTGCAGGTTGCACTTGCAAAAACTGGATCTGTGCTGGTGCTTGTTTTCAACCCAGAAAACTGCCCTGGATCCAAAATCCAAAATGGGAAAAGCCAGTTTTTACAGCAGCGGGATCCAAAAACCCAAACACCCCCTATGCACACCACCAGAAATGGTCTGCTCAATATTTTATAGCTTTTTTTCTTTTTTTTCAATACATTTTTAAAACTAAAGGTGCATTTCAAGATGGCTTTTTTTGAAATTAGCAGTTGCTGTTTCAGGGAAAGCCTACCTTTATTGCTTAAACTTTGTCTTGTGCTGCTGGAAACCCTCCAAATGCTGAAACAAGTAGTGTGGCTTTATTGTTGCAGCAAAGAGAACAGGAGTTGTTACCTGAACAGAATTTGGCACATGGGGCATAGCAGATATTCAGAAAACTCATCTGAAGATATATATATATATATATTTATTATTAAAGTTATTTTTATTAGTAAATTAATTTAAAAACTGCTTTTTCCATGTATACAGTGACTTGTTAGGGCTGCTACTGTGGAAGCCGTTGCAGAGCTGCACTGACCAGATGAACTTCCTTGTTCTCTTGCCGTTGTTGCTGACGCTACGGCCGGCAGGGACAAGCAGCACCCTGCAGCCCCCGGCCGCACCGACGGGTCTGCCCAAGGTGCACCTTCATGTTTTACATCTCTGAGCAAGCACCAGAGGATGAGGATCGTGAGCTGGCTGGGCTGTAATCCCAAAGGCTGTTGACTTGCGGGGGGCGATGCCTGCGTCCCACCTCCCGCACGGGGCAGCGCAGACGGGTGCGTGGCTGCAGCCCAGCTCTGCCCTACCTGGGGGTGGGACATCAGCCAGGCACGCTTCTGTGGGTAATAATTATCTTTGCTGTTGATTGGTGTCAACTTTTATTTCAAGTTCACAATATTACCGCATGACACTTGCAAAGTTATATTTAGACCACACTGGCATATGTTGTTTGCAAGCCTTTATTTTTCTCTTTTTAATTTATAGAAGTGCTCATCTTCACATATGGCAACATTTTCTCATTTTCCACTAACATAACATTTTTGACTGTTGTATAATACAGGATATTATGGATTACGTATTAGTCTGTACTTTTCACAAGAGCCAGCTATTCAGATAGGATTTCTGCACAGACTGTTTCTTGAATAGTTAATTTGAACAACCTTGGCATGTGTTTTTGAGTCTGCTGGGAGGGACAGAATAACAGCAAAATCTTAAATAAGAGGTAGCTACATTGTGAATGAAGTACGTGGCTGCAAATTAACAACATTAATTATCAACCTCAAAAGAGAAGGTTCCTTCATCTGTGCACTGACTGATTTGTAAAGTTAATTTCTTTATGGGAGAGATAGTATTGTAATACATAAAAGATGCACCTAAATATTTATCTTGTAGGCTGCTGTGGCTTTGCTCCTGCTGGATGCTCACCGGAATAGTACTGAATTTTGGATGAGAGCTCGGTACTCCCTCAGATTTCTTTACACCAGCCATGGTGTAGCGTTAAAGAAAGAACACCTTGTTTATATCCTTACTAAGCTCTTTTCTCTTACCAGTTCAGTTTATTAAATCCTCACGAGTTTTAATTTACAAATATTTAGGAATTCAGTTGTTTAATCACTGATGAGGAGAGGAGGAATTCTGAAAATGGTTTAAAGGGGGTTTTAAGTTTGGGGCGGGGTGTGCATGTGTAAATGCTTGTGTCTGTATCGTCAGAGTCCGTACGTTTGCCGTGTGAGAGCAGGTTCCCACTGCGGGCGGTGGCTGAACACCTTCAGCTTCCCCCCTGCAGGACAGTTCATCCGTCTTCCTTCATACCAGCTCTTCTAAAGTCAGGGTCTGGACTGGGAAGAGAAATCCCGTTTAGAAAATAAGTCCGCTGGCAGGACTGTACAGCTCTGCAGGCAGAGTGGGTCAGGTTGGCCAGGGCAGCGGTGGGCATGGGGACCCCTCCCCAGCTTGCCGCCTGGCCCTGGCCCTGCTGGCTGGCTTTGGAGCCTCTCCCAACTTCTCACGTGTGGTGACAACATGAACTCTACCCACCTGTTTTACAAAGTGAGAATATTAAATAGTTTTATTTTTATTTCAGACTTTTCAAAACAACCTTGACGTTTCATGAGCGTGGTTCACAACTGAAATCCAGAATGGCCAAGGATGGTTTTGAGACAAATCCTTTAGAAAACTTGGCAGTTTTAGCTAGCTATTACTATACTTTTAGGTTTTCCCTTCCTTTTTGCTTGCTTCCGCACCTTGGCTTGATGTCTCTGGGCTGTGGACAGTGGAACCTCTTTGTCTACTTTGGTGTAATTTCTAGTGAGAAAATCAAGCTGTTTATTGGAAAACTCTGCAGAGAGGGTGTGTAGGGAATGGTGAAGTTAATATTCATTTAGTTCACATTTTAATAATGACTTTAAGAATGAATTTGCTTCAAATTTTAAAGAACTTTATAAACTAAGTTCACACAGTCCTGGCAAGGTGGCAGTTACCTAGACAGTGTTGTTCATCATAGGGTGTTTTTTTCCCTTGGTGATTTTTTTTTCTTCTTTGAGAAGGATTATTTGTTATGGATGAACTCTCACTTAGGCTGACAAATCATCCTAAGAATTAACTTTAAAAAAAGTGAGAATGTAAGTTACTTCTTTGGAGAGGATGGCATTTTTAAGTAATGTATAAGATGTGTCTTATAACTTAGAATGCTGTATGAAGACTTTAGGTTTCAACATCTTTAAAATAAACAGAGATCGCATTTAACCAGCCTCAGCTATATTCCATATATGCGTGTATTTTGAGAACAGACTTTGTTCTTCTGTAGACATTGACTGGGAAGTGGAGCTTTTTCTGAGGTCTCATGCTAAAGGCTTATAGGAATTAAGATTTTAGCACAAGGTGTCCTTCTGCTTTGAACAGTCCTCCCGTGATAAACAAGCACAGGTCTTGTTTTTCTCCTTGATCAAGCAGGCGTGTCGTGATCAGTTAAGCGGAACTGCTGCTGAGCTGAGCTTTTACCTTGCTGACTTAATGTTGGCTGTCCATCTTCCATACCCCCACCCGCCAGGAGCCTTTGGAATACTCCGTCCGTGGTCCATTGAAAATTGGGGATGAAAATCCTGCTGGGCTTCAGGTGCCTCGGAGAGCATCTCCTTTGCCCTGCCCCGTCCCGGAGGCATTGCTGTGTGCAGGAAAGCGTGAGCTGAGGTTTTCTGAGAAGGGTATTGAAGAAGTGTTTCGTGGCTCTCCAGCGATGGAGGTGGGAAGCCAGTGCCTCTCTCAGATGCCGTTTTGGGGCACTGTGGGGAGCCCAGTGCTGCTGTGCCTGCGGCACAGGTGCTCTCACCTCCAGAAGAGGGATGCTGCTGCACCTAGGGGAACCAGGCCAGCTTTTGTGGAACACATTAGTGCTGTACATAGGGGTGGGTTTAAAAAAAACGACAAATTTAATGCGCTGAAAAGCAGTACTGAAAATAATAGCCTGCAACTTAGGCAGTGCAAAGTCTGTTCTTGGTGGTGGTTCAGTGGCTGAAGCTGTTTTGCGTTCCCGGGGTGTAAACTGGGTAGTGCTGAGGGACCTGCTCTGCTCTGCAGATGAGAAGAGGGGCTTTTTTATCATTCCAGAGGAAAAGTTGTGTCTAAAATCCAGGGAAGCATGCTCACCAGCAGCTAGCATCTGATAATTTGAAAGTTTAACCCTATACGTGGATAAAAGAGAAGAATTTGAATGACAGAGCTGCAGTGGTTTGTCAGCAAAAACATGCTCTTCACGGCTAGAGTAACACACGGCCACGCTGGAACCTCTGTGCAGGTTTAGGTACGAGTATTTTAATCACAGCTAATCTGCTGTTGTGCTTCAATTACTCTCCTTGGAGCTCCTGTTAGTGGTCTAACAAGGGGTTTTTTGTTATCTCCATTTTCAGAGTAATACATTGATGACATTAAGTGGAGGCATTTTGAGTAATTCCGCTATTCAACAATATTTTTTTAATCACTGAAATCTCACTTTTTGCAATCAATCCTCTTATCCTCGCTTTCCATTGGATTGATGTAGCTGTTACTTTGGGGACTGGAATTGGAGGAGTTATCTTTTGAGTAGACAAGTGATTGATTTTAGGCATTAGACATTCGCTGAGACGTTATAAACATTTGCCTTTTCCAGCTTCTGCTTTGAAGTGACCTAAAGCCTTTGCCAAACAGGTTAGTTGCCTCAAAAAGTTACCAAAAACATCTTTGTATTTTCTTTGGCATAATATTTTTAAAGGAGGATGCCTGGGCAGTTTGCTGTACGGAGTAACCTTTCCTCTTCCCCATATGTGCACAACTCTCATTATACTTGTAGGAGAACTACATGTGCATCAAGGAGAAAAATAGGTCCCGTGTGTCAGAGCTGTCAGGAATTTTTTCTTCCACTACATTGCTTTGCTTTCTTTCTACCTACAGGAACTTTTCAGTTTTTGCACCTTGTTATCCACTGCCTGTCAAATGTCTCATTTTCTGATTCCTTATTCTCAGAGCTGCCGCGATGCTGCGAAGGTTTCGGGAAGATTTCTCAGCAGTGTTGTGTGTTGCTCTGAAAAACCTGCGCCACAACACAGAGTTTCAGCTTTGATGGTAGGGAGAAGTCAGTAACATAAGCAAATATGGTGTTATTTTTATAATTTGGTGTCTCTGTTTCTGAAATTATGCACCTTTTTGATGCCTGCCTGATGTCTAATGTGCGCAGCAGAGCTTCTCTTCCCCTCTCCCTTTGTTTAAAAATGTGACACACAAAAATCTAAGCTATAAATAAAAATCATCACTCCTAGAATGTTTTAAAGGCTACTTAAAACATTAATATAAATAAAAACCAAGCTGGTGTTTATTCAGCATCTTTTTCCTCATATGAACATTAGGAGTCTTTTCAGATATAATGTATTTATGTAGGCAAGCTAGAGATAACTTCCAAAAAAATATTTGGCTTAGTCAGGATCTAGATTTAGTAGGAAAAATGAAGCTTGACAGCAGAGGAGAAATAGTCCCTGTGAGCGGAGGTTCAGTAAGTGTGTTTGGTAGTGCACAATGTTTTAAATATTGTTTAAAGTAAATGTGGATTAGTTTATGGCAAAGCTTTTCCTTTATTGTCATTTTTCTCCATTTTGCATGAAACTTTTATTAATCTGTCTGACAACTTTTCATATTTTTCTCTCTTGCTTTCTTTGCTCTTCTTTCTTTTCTTTCTCTTTTCTTTGGGAAAGATAAAATAGGATTGGTTAAAAAAAAATACAGTATTTAAAATTGTTGGTGTTGATCTAGTTAGTTCAATAACTTTGGTTGCTGGTACTCTTCCCACTCAGGTGGCCTTGGTAGGCAAAAATGCAGTGGCTACTTTTAAAATTTCTTTGTCTATTTTTGCTGATTTGACTTCAGATTTTTGGGAACCAGGCGATGGCCATGGAAGCTCCTTCTGTCTTTCAGCCGTAGGTATGATTGCCTATGGAGAAGTGTAACCACCATATTTTCAGTTAAATCTGCTGGGTGACTAGTAGAAGAATTGATCTCGGTTGGGATGGGAGATTATAATAGAGAAAAATCTGCCCTTAACGGTGTTACCCAGTGTTTGGACTCTAGATATTGGGGGATGTGGCATAAGCTATTGTTGATTAAATGCCTACTGTGTGACTGCATTAGTGTGACTTAATGCTGCTTTTTATGTCTGTTTTAGTAATAACCTTTTACACTTACTACTGAGCTTCAAAATTCTTTCAAAATGTGGCTGTAATTTTATTGGGGAGGGTAGTGGAGGTCCTGCTGTTGGTGGCCAGCTTGTAGCTGTGGTACCTAGACCTGCACATCTGCATGCTGTTGGCAGCGATGGTGCCCATTTTTATTAATAATTTGTTGCTGGATTAATGGAATAAATTAACTTCTGAATTTCTGTGAGTAATCAATGGTGGCACAGTCAGTATTCCTGGACAAGGTGATGTTCTTTCAGCAGTAAGCAGGGTGAGCAGCTGAATTCTAGACGGTGAGGTGGCTGAAGGAAATCAAGCTAACAGAAAAATCAATAAAATTTCTGGCCCTTAATCATTGCCTGCAGAGGTGAGGGGTCACCCTCTCTGTAATAGTGCTAATTGATACAGAGAGAGGCTGCATTAACATTTTGCAAGTAAGCTTTATTTAAAGTGAAGTAAATTTAACAGGAGATTTTATGGAAACGCAGCAGTTCCATACATACAAAAATCTTTTTTTCTATGATACATAGTGTTTGAAGACTCTGTCTTTTACATGTTGGGTACTTGTCAGGCAGCTAACAGCGGAGGGCAATCCTGCTGCCTACAACTCTGCTAGCTCATGCATGAGTGCTTACAGGATTGAGCCTCCATATATTTAATGGCTTTAAGCCACTGTTAGATTCCATCCATCTTTGGTGTTTTTTATCTAGAGGTTAAATATGTGTGTTACACTCACACACACATGCTCTTGTATATGAGATTTCCTTTAGCAAATGCTCATTTGAAAAAAAAAGAATCCTCTAATAAGTGTCACATCGCTGTGACATGTAGAGGAAGGTGTATGTTGGGATGATGATGGCAGTCTATCATTTACATCGTTGGCTTTAATTCGGTGGCCACATATGAGCATAGTGATAACCAGGCTGATGGGCGCGGAGCGTGACTGCAGGAACAGTTGTACCAATGATGTGTAGCTAATGAAGCATCGTGGCTTTTACATCTTCTTAACACAGTGACTTTTTTTCCAAGTGAGTTTTTACTACCTGTAGTTCAGTCTGAGATTTTATGAACACCTAGAAAACCTGAAGTTATTTTCTCAGGTCTGGTACCCAAAACTTGTGTAAGAAATTATATGATGAAAAAAATGGCTTAAACTACCTTCTCAGTACAGCTAGTATGAAATTAGTTTCATTTAACTAACATAAAACTTTAAAATTATGGTTTGCATGTCTCACAGAAAAAAGCTAGTGTTAACTTCAGCAATGCTTTTCCCTTCATCTGTTTTTCTATTTCTCCCTTTTCTATTGAGGCACAGCTTAAGAAATTCCAGGAGGAAAGCATGGATGTGAGGGTGTGCAAACATGTTTGCCCACCTCAGGGATATTTTTAAAATTTGTAATTTGGACTTGTGTCAACGAATCTTGACAATCAGTGCAATTCAACCCAGAAAAATCATCAGATTACAAGTAAATTTCTTTTACTGGGGGAAGAATTACCACAGCTGTCTCTTCTAAACAGTGGTTAAAAATTGGGAGGAGAGTTTAATTTTAAGACTTGGGTCCTTACGATATATAAAGCCCCTTGAGATCAAGGCTAGGGTTTTTGTTGCCTGCAGTTGAATTGTTCATCATAGCTTTAGGTGAGTTAAATTAATATCTGAAATCCTATGTTGCAGTGTAATTTAATTAGAATTTTAAATAATTTGGTCAAAAGTATAATTCATTGCCAGTGCATTAATGTATATGCATTTATGAAAAAATTCTTTAACTGAAGGTTCTTTAACTAAACCAAACCCTTTCTGTTCAGAAAGAGCTCTGCAAATTCAATTAGCTAACAGGATAATTTTGTTCTGTATCTTCTCTGTCAGCAACTTGCAACATTTCTCAAAAATTTGTGCAAATCTACTCTTCCTGTTAATATCTGCCACTTAACGTTTCACATGATCTGTTATGTTATAAATAATTTATTATATCTGTGTATTTTTATTTCACTGTAACGATTATATGCAGGGATTATACTGGGAAGGTGCTATGTGGAGCAGAAGCGGAGGGAGTTTTGTTTTCTAGGTTTTGTAATAGTGTTGTAGGACATAAATCCCAATCCAAAAGGACTCAGTAGTAATCTATTAATTAACTTTTGAAGTAATGTTTTAATTGACGCTTGTTACTTTTGAATTCTTTTCTAAAAGATCATATATTATTGTTACCTTTTTGTTCACATAGTTTCATTGGTGGTCTGTAACTGTTTCCCGGTTGGCTTAAAAAAAATAAAATTAAAAAAAAAAAAGCGTCTTAATGTTGAGGCTGCTGTGGTTTTCAGATATTATTTATTGCAATGATCAGTTTTTTTCTTTGGGTTGTTCCATGTTTAAGCTAATTGCTTTTTAGTTTGAAACCAAGGTTTAAAATTATTATGGTTCCTACAAATGAAAAATTTCATTCATCCTTTTCCCTTGCCTCATAAAACTATTTAAGAAACCACAACGAGTTGGCCAAGAACTCTGAAATGATAAAATTCATTGCAAGATTAAAGAATTTATCCAAATCTACATGCTGATTTTTAATATTACTAAATTAGATCCACCTTTTTGTATTTACAAAGAGAACTCTCCTTGCCCACCAGAGCCATTGCTGTAAATCACTTTCCGTCCGTCTGGCCAACACCTGATTGCACATGCTATCACCAAGAAGGTTTCAGCACTGTTCTTTATTATTTAATGATTGAAATACTTTTTTTTACCTGCTCCCAAAGGCCAAAAGATTTATAATCCTTTGGGGGCCGGTGGAGCTGCAATATTTCCTTTCACAGTCGCTCCTACTCCAATGTGAATGGTACTTGCAGGGTAACTAATATTATTTCCTCCTCCTACACTTTCCTTTTCCTGAAGCCATCAGATAAACGTTTGTTTGTTCTTACGTGCTCTTACAATGTGCTGTGCAACTACGGTTTCTGACTAACCAGATTCTTTTTCAGTTTTCACATGCTTCTTGTTTGGGGGGGAATGCCGGGGGGGATTTGCTTTAGAGATCGTGCTCCCTCTTTATCCTAAAATCTTTGTTTCCTGTGCCTTGCTCTTTTGCAAAGGGCATGTAGGAGAAAGCTGGCTGCAGTATCCTTACAAAACTTCATGGAATAAAAAAAATCGCTAGGAAATTGTCCTTACATATGAATTTTTTTTAGTATATCACATGTGATACTGGAAATTTGTGAGGCTTTCTTCACTGCAGTTTAAAATTGGTGTTCTGATAAGCACAATAGTAGTTGTATTTTACTATTGTATTTAATGATATACCTACAGAGCTTTGCATTAAGTAATCTTCAGCGTTTGAATCAAATAATAGTGCTTTTTGCTCGATACAGTTTCTGCAGATAATATGCTGGAAGTATTTACAGCAGTGGAATCCCTTACATTACTTAGCTTCTGGACACAATCATCAAATATTTTAGCAATCCTCTGAAGATTCATGTTGCTTAAGATCATGTGCTCTTTGCATTTTCTAAAGTCTTTCAAAATGAGAAAGAGAAAGGAAGGAAAATGGAAAAAATATGAAGAAAAGTAATATAAACTTTGATGTTCAACTTTGAGATTACCTCTGGGAATGAAGTGTCATCTCTTGAAAAACCTTGTGAGATCAATAAAATTATGCAGACTTGAACATCGTAGGTGAAGCATTTTAGGAAAATAAGTGCAAAAGAAATCTTTGCTTAGGCTGAATAATTGATGAGACTTTCCTTAAAATATCTTTAAATATAACACAAATGGTTGAACACAAAAATATATTATCCTTAAACTCAGATCACTTTGCATGCACATGAGTGCATGTAAGACTGTGTGTAGCACTTCATTTCAGAATATAGGAAATCTTTTGTCTGTAATAAGGAAAAAAATTTGACATCATATTACATGTTTTCATAAAGGAATGAGCTTTCACAAAAAGTAATGGTGAATTCGATCAGTTTTTCCCTTCTGCATCATTAAGAAACATTGTTATCAGAATCCAGAATCTCATATATTTGTCTGATACTGTTTTACCATTCTTTTTAGTTTAATTTTCAAACTCGTGAGCGGTAGTGCATATAATCCTCATTTACTTTTATTATTTTAACACTCTCAAAATCTGTTCTATTCTCCTGCTGTTCCACAAGCAACTCTCCTTCCTTGCATGTCATGACGCCGATCCAACCAAAACCTCTGTCTTGCAGCCTTTTTTAATTGATTTGGATTGGAAAAACTGGAGTTCTAAATATTGGGTTTTGTAATTGGATGACATAAAAAGCATAACTTATTAAAGAATTCCCTTCCTTATTTTGTTACACTAATATATAGAATTTAATGTGTTTTTTCCTGTGGATTTTTTTCCACCGCTTATAAATTTAAGCGTTAGTATGTGGTACGGACTCAATTTCCTCATAGCTTTTATGGATTTAATTACATTTGGGGGCTTAATTTGGTTTAAAAAATCCTGGTTTCCACACTTTTGGAAACTGAAGAAAATCAATTTTTCGCAGTTTCTGCTCCTTGTCCAAACTACCGTGCTGTACAACAAGACTTTGTAAAATCCTACTGAACCTTTACCCTGCTGCTTTTTGCTGTCTTTATTGTACAAGAGTGTATAACCAGATATACAACAGTGTATAACCAGCCCAGGAGACACGCATGTGTGAAAGCAGCTTAGCCAATTGTAACTAGTTTTGAAATATTGTTTGAATCAAATATCTGGACTCTTGGATGTGAAAACTGGTGCTTGAATTTTTTAGATCTGGATTCACTTTAATTCTGGAGTGGCAGGGAAAGGGCTGCTGCAGCTCGCTTGAGGCTGTGGGGTGGTGAAGTGTCAATGCAAGCTGCCCCCTTGAAAAGCTGAATTAAGTTTTGTTTGTTTGGTTTGTTTTTTTAAAATATTATTTATTTTCCAATCCACTACGAGTACCAGAAAAGGTTTATGTTGATGTACTGGCATTGCTAAGATCCTGAACGAGCGGTCAAGGAATTTTAAAGTTGTTTTGGATTTTGGTTTTCCAGTAGTAAATGGTTTTCTGCTGCTGGTAATTCTGTTGGTGGTTTTAGCCAGTCTTTGTATTTTAATTCTTATACGTGGTATTAAATAAAAAGTACATGCACCTTATTTTCAAGCACTAAAAAGCTCAGCCTGTGGCCCCGGGACCTGCCTGGGTGGCAGCAGGACCGGCCGCATCCTGCATCCCACTGCTTCAGGCAGGTACTGCTGCCAGCGCCCCAGCCTTCCCCTGCCCTCCGCTGCTACTTTTGCATCATTCTGGAAGGTGGCGACGCACAAACAGCTCTTTCAAAACACAGAAGCTCTTCTGATACCATGTTGCAGAATTTCACAGGGATTTTTTTTTTCTTTTCCTTCCCCCCCCCCCCTTCTTGAGAAGCAGGCAGCAAGTGGTACACAGGCCAACTGGGATACTGGGAAAATACACAGCATCCTATCCATTATGCATGGCAAGTGTCCTTCATGCTGTGGGACACATCAGCAATTTCAGACCTTTCAGCAGCTCCTCCTGTGGTCCCACTCCTGCCCGTCTATCACGCAGGCTGCCAAGGTTGCCCCATCTCTCTTTCATTTGATATGGGCTGAGAATGACAGGCAGGGGAGCGCGGGCGAGCGCAGCCGTCGGCGGAGCGGCAGGCGGGCGGTTGGGGCTCTGAGTACAGCTGCTGAAAGCTGTCAGGATCTTGCCAGGTCATCCCCTAAATGAAGATCTTCCATCATGGTCTTTCTCCATGGCTGGAGACTTTTCCAAATCCACCACTTGCTTTTCCAGAAGCCCTGAACAGAAGTCACTGTTCATAGGGATGAAAAGCATGGCAGAGATTTTCCCTTCTGTGCCTTCGGCATTCAAAGGCATCTCTGTTTAGTCTCCTCCCCTCGTGCCCTACTATTGTTCACAGCCGCCTTCGTGTGTCCTTTTACATCGTGCTCTCACGTTTTGCTTTTATATTATTTATTACCTGTTTTCTCAACATTCTGGAAAGTTTCCCTGGTCCCGTTGAACAGCCACGCTCCTCCTCTTTCCCCCCGTCTTGTCCCGATCCCCCCAAACTCCCTTTTCTCAAAGCACAACTCCAAGTGAGCTGTGAGGTTTCTCCCGCATCCTGGTCCCGTCTGTGTGCCGTTTGTTTCCCCGTTAGGGCAAAGCCGTCACCACCTCCCTTTTAATAACAAGGAGAGTGATGGCAATAGCAAACCTTTCCATGTTGCCAAGAGCCATGGCATTAGCTTATAAACCACTCTGTCAAAAAATAAAAATAATAAAAAAAGCAATTTGTGCTAATGTAGTGTTAGGGATAGATATGATATTTTATGTTGTGATCCAAGGCAGTAGTAGCTGGCTACCAGAGCGCCGTTTCCTTCTAAAGTTATGATATAGCCACAGGACTTTTAATTGCATTTGAAAAAAGCAAAACAAGAAAAGCCTCCCCAAAATCCCCCAGCTCCGTGGTGTGCTGGGCATGTGTGCCGGGGGTCTGTTACCAGCGCAGCCCAAGGGCACGGAGCAGAGCGCGGTGTTTTCAGTCTGGCGGGGTGAACCCCAACTCGCCGCACCCATAAAAAGAGATGTCTTGTCACAAGACGTTTATTCATTAAACTGCATTTATCCTGCCTCCCCTATTCACCCTGGAAAGTAAGCTACTGTGCAAGTAGTCCTATTTTTAATAGGAACATTCATAAATAAATTAGCCTCAGGGGAGGCCAGGGAAGAGGTTACATCTGCGGTTAAAGATGAAACAGAGTTTCATGAGGGCAGGATTATATTAGTTGCTGCTTGGTTATGTATTTCTGCACGTTGCTTTGAAAGGCACAAAAGTCCCGACTACTCCAGCATTGAGGGAGGTTTGTTTTGCAGCGGGAAATCCCAATTTTAAATACTCGCAGTACACAATCATGCACTTTTGCTGGAAAATGGGCACTTTATAGAGAATTTTCCTTCCCTCTGTGCCCCAAGGAGGTAATGCATTTGCTGATGATAAACCCAACAGGTGCCAGGGCTGGTGGGTACTGAAGCCAGTTGGCTTTCTGCCGGCAGGCTCACAGTGGCTATATTGTGTCTCTAGGTTTTTGTGTGCTTCCATGTCCTTATGAGGGATGGTATAACCCAGTTGAAATACATACTTAAACTCCTGAGGGATTAAGTGTGTTTCCTTTGCTTTACAGTTCAGAATTTTACAGTTTCTTTGTTTGGGGGTTCTCAGATTGCTTAATGATTTTTTTTTTCCCCGTTTTGCCCAGATGTGTATAATAGCAGTATTTGAACCTTACTAGGTTTGCCAATTTTATTACTCAACATATGGTATATCCTTTTATTTTTGTCTAGTATATCATTCTTCTGCTGAGAAATCCCTTGGTACATGCTTTTTCCTTATTATTCTTCAATTGTTAGGTTTGTAACTCTTCTGTATTCCGAAATTCAGCTTTTCACTAGTGATTCACGGAGACAAAATGTCAGATGTTTTGCTTCTGTCTGAAAAGTATTGTTAAGGCTGTCATTTATTGGAAGTATTATGATAGATTAAATTAAAATAACCCCTTCCCCCACCTCCCCAGGAACCTATTGCTTTCTGGCACAGGAGAAGGTAGTAGATGAGGCGGGTTTCTGCTGTACTGGATCAGGCCAGGCATAGGGGCGCATCCGTAGCCCATGAGTGGCTCCTCCAGGGCTCCAGCGCTGGTGATGCTGGAGACCCCAAACCCCCTGGCAAAGGGGATGAGCCCGCACTGGTCTGCTTGGCCGATGGTAGTGATGTTTTGGGGTGCACCTTCAACCCCAGCCTAGCTTCCCGCAGCGGTTTAGGGGAACACTGTTTTCTTCCACCTCTAAAGCATTCCCAAAGCCTGAACTCTCCTCTCTTGTCCTCTGATCTTGGCCACATGGTGAGGTTGGAAATGCGACTCACACGGGCAAGTTTGGTTTCCCATAATATAAAGATACATCCTTTGCTCCGAGCACTATATATGCATTTTAAAGTCATTTATGAGTACATAATATTCTACCCCAAACCCTGCATGTGTGTCACATCCTTGCATGTTTATTATGTATTTATAGTGACCAGCATTTGCAGAGGAGAGCAGAGATTGTTTTCCTGGTAGGCTCAGGAGCAGATTCTTTTGCGGTTTACATATATATAACTCAATTAAATGGCATTAGGATAGACTTACATCAGCTGAGTTCTCAGCCCGGAGTCAAAATATAATTCTTAATAATGATGGTTTTACAAGTGATTTTTCTTTATAAAATTTTATTAGTGTTTTCTTCTGAGTGGTTTCTTAAGCTTTTCTTGCTCTATAGTAAAGTCTGCCTGTAAGAGAGTTCAGACTAAAGAATATTTTGTTTGAGAGTGAGTCAGTCTCAGCATAATTTGTAGTCTACTGTTACTATCCCTGATGTACTATTCGCATGATAACTCTTGTATAAGCTTCCCAATTCAGTTGTAAAGACACAAATCACTTGAATTCTGTAATTTCTTTCCCACGCAATGGGAATAACGTACGGCTTTCTATTGGCAAATATTTTGCTAATGCTTGTATCTGGGTTTGGAAATTATAAATTACTGTCTGATGCTAATTGTGGTTAATAATAATAATAATAGCAACCTCTCAGGTAATCTTCCATATAATGAGGACTAAAAAAAATTTCCTTCAAACGCTGCTAATATTCACAGTGGAATGGTTGTCATGTTGTTATACACTTTGAGGAAAAGGATTAAGTTCTGCGTAGCAGCTAACATAAATGGTGGGTCATGTATCAGATGGGAAGACCCGGTTTAGAAAAATCCTTTTGTTTTCAATTGGCATAAAGAATAGCCAGAAGTAGTTACCCGCTGTGTTTTTTGCCATTAAAATATAGATTGTCCCAAGCACTTGCAATATTGATGCATTGTACCTGTGGGCAGGGAGCAGCCATGGGGTGATGGCAGTGAGCAGGGTGCAAGTCCTGGTGTATCCTCCGCCACCCGTTCTGTCACCTCACCCGAGGGACGGGGGCTCGTGTGCTGCACAGTGTAGTGTGTGTTTAGGGGAAATCGTTGCATGGTCCCGTAACGCTCAGACAAAAGGTTTAGGGGTTTAAATAAATGCCAAGAGGACCTGCAGGCAGTAACCCTCCTGGAGCCCAGCTTGTCTCCCTCACTGGGATGAACGGCTTAAACTGGCCCTGCTGGAATTCAACCGTTGACTTCCCAACAAGTCCAGTTATTTTGGAGCTGATGCTCAAACCACTGAACTATCATCCCAAACGTAATTAATTCTTAATCTTTCACCATAAATAGGTTGGCTAAGCTTCTGGTTGCTGTACTTGGGCTCTCTTATTGACGATACCTATTGGTGTGTCTGTTGACTTTGCTGCAGTTATTTCCACAGCAGACACTCCACGTTGTTTTCTTGCCAGGCTTTTCTTTCCTACAGGCATTTAAATTAATAGCTGTGAACGAGCGTGGCTGGTTTGCTTACAAATACTCGGAATAAGATAAGCCATAAAGACAAGTGGTGGATAGCTGGATAACTTTATTTTAGCAATAATTCAGGCATATGTGTTGTTGAGGCAGAGAACTTGAATTCAGAGTGTATTTTAAAATAAAAAAGGCCTTTCACAAAGGCACCATACTGGGGCATTGTAACAGCGTGACTGTGAAATGTGGGTTTTGTGGTAGTGGGAAGTGAGAAGGACCAATCGGCCATTTCCTTAGCTCCAGTAAAACTTTCCACATTGACATTTCTTCTTAAGCTTCTTTCTCAGCATTACTATTAGCCTGACAAGTTTGGCTTTGCCACTAGGAAGGCACCTTGCGTGTGTTCGGGTCAGCCTGAGCACGGGAGGTACCACATCGCGGTGCTGGAGCCCGCGCAGAGCTGCTCGCCCCTGTCTGGGGTCCCAGCTCCCCATTTCCCAGCTCCTCCGGTGCTGAGCGATTTCAGTGAACCTGCTGGCAGAGCTGAAGCAGTGTAACATTGCATGAGTATATTTTCACTCTGGTTTTAATGTGTCATTTGGATGTCCTCCTGCCTACCTCTGTGAACGGGGAGGGTTTTTTCCCAGCTTGGATCCTCGGGAGGATTCATTCTCAGGTGCTGGTGCAATTGCCAGCAAAAACTTGGATAACATCGCAGCTCCTTGCTGGCTATTACCACCCAGCATATTTTTTTAAATGACTTAAAAAAAAAATCAGCACTTAGAACTTCATAAATTCAGAAGTGTTTCTATTTAATATAATTACACACTTTATACTATTATATCTTTAATTAGAAATATTAGTGGCTGCATTTGGTGGAGACCTATTTTGGGTTGCAGTTGTCTGAATTCTGGGGGGTTTGTGAGTGTGTGTGCCTAAGTTGAAACATGTATGAGCAGCGGTAGCGATGCACTCTCCTAGGAGACATTAAATTCCTGTCTGGATATTGGTTGGTAGTGTATAGTTTGTCTCTGATAAGCTTGATGGTGTATTAATAATAATGCTTACATCTTATGAGCCCTGTGACAAGTCTGGACGGATTGGTTTCCTCTGCTGAGTATACCCTTAGATAAGAGTTTTTTTTCTAGTGCTGAGGGGTTTTTTTCGATTTTTATGTATTTCCTTGTGAGGATTGACTGACTGTCACTTTGTATAATTTATAAAAACTTCTGAAAAATATGCAGGAAGATTCATCTTCCGTTCACAATTTCATTTTTATGACTGGGGCAGCATGCTGGGAGCCTGGAGTAATTCTAAGCAGCGCTGTCCCCATCCGTGCTGCTTTTACAGCAGACATTGCAAATTGCCCAGTGAATTTATGTCTCCCTGAATCTAGCTTTTCTTCTAATTTTCAGTAAATTTCACACCCGCTGCAGTCTCCCCAAAGATTGCTCAGTAATGGACATTTATGGGAAAATTCACAAAAATAATAGAAAAGTTGCAAGTTCCTGGAAATGCCATCAGATTTTGCTGTGATTCAGTGTGCCGTTAGCAGCTGTCCTTTTATTTACTAATGCCGCCCCATCTTACGCATAACTTGTGTGTGTATGCATTTATATGTATGTCTTTCCAAATGGTGACAAACCAGTCAAATAATGGAGAGTTAGACTGTTTCATGAAACTTTCCATCCTAGGAGGCACAAAGATTTTTCCAGGCACAGGCAGGATCCTTGTGAGGCACCAGGTTAATTTAGATTAAGAGGTGATTCTTGTCCTCAGTGAGTTCTGGGTTTGAAAAGGCGAGTGTGAGAATGAAAAAAAGGAACATGAAGTGATTTCTTCAGGATCACTCTGTGGGCTATTAATACCTGACCTAGGTTAAGAGTCAGGTTTTTTGCTTTCTAGTTCAGAGCGCTATCTACTCTTGGATTAAGGCTGAAGGCTTCTCAGGCAGAAAGAACTGAAAAAGAAAAAAACAAAAAAGAAAAATCTACTTTTCTTCGAGCATGATTGTGCACTAGTGTGAAAAAGGCAAACACCGTCTTGAGGCTCTCAAGCAAGGCATTTCCATGGAGGCAGGGAACTATTAATGCCATAAGCAGATAGTCATCTGGAAAACTGTGCCCCATTCTGGTCTCCCATATGCAGGAAAAATTAATTCAAATGGGAACAGGTGCTGAAAAGGCCTTGCTGGGATGTGGGAGGGAGCGAGGAGCCAGACATGTACAAGAGGTGGCTGAAAGAGCTTGGCTTGCGTGGCCAGGCAGGACAAAAGCTGGCATGGATATGATTGCTCTATAAATACATCGCGGGGTAAGTACCGGGGAGGAAAAGGACCTGCTCAGGCTGTGGAGCAGTGTTGGCAAAAGAACAAATGGGCATAAGTGAGCTATGCGTAAATTTAAGCTGGAAATTAGATGAAGGTCTCCAGCTATCATAAACTTTTTAGCAATTTATGAAACGGTAATCCCTTTCATATGGCATGATTGCCTGTGTATCAGAGGCAGCGTGGCCCCATCAGCTTTATTTAGCAAGGGGGGACTTTGTTCAGCAGGAAGGTTGAGTAACTTGCTTAAGGTTTACACCCAGCTGTTTAAAACAATCCCTATACAGGCCTGGCCTGTTGTCTTGTTTTTTGATGAAATTACCAAGTAACTATGAATGCTGTTTAATAGATTCATTATCTGTCTGTTTGTTTTTCTAATAAATACTCATGCCATTTGGAAATCTTGTTCTGGGGGATTGTTTTCTATGAGTGACCCTGTCCGAATTTAAACTGTGATATATTTGGGTTATGCAGAACAGTAGTTATGTAAACCGGCTAAAATCTGTCACCTTTCCTCATCCCAAAGAGCTGATAGACCTGCCTGCACCAAGACAGCTAACCTAATAAAAAACCCTGCGAGTTTGTCGAAGCTGTCCCCTTGAGAGCCTTTCTTGTTGTGCTCAGGGTCATGTTGTGGGGTTTGCACTTTTTCCAGATCCACGCAAATACTGTGTTCAAGAACCTGGGACCCTGGCAAAGCTCGGAGTAGAAATCCGTCTCTGAAGGTAGCCCTGATGCCTTCTCAGCAGGCTGCTGCTTGGAGAGACCCAAGTGATTAATGGTGCCACCTAATTTTAAATTGCAATTAAAGCCTATTAGTCTGTGATCGCTAATCAGAGTGAAAGTTGTTTTTTGTTGGCTTTTATTACTCATTCCATTTTGTCCATATTAGTTACAGACATAATGTGATTGCTGTTCTGCTTTGCCAATACATGCATTCCCCAAGGGACCCTCTTCACTAAAATCTAGATCTCTCTTTACAGCTTGACAGGTTGCTGTTACAGCCATAGAATCATTTTTAATACTTTATAGTTCTCAATGCAAAAAAACCTTTTTTATTATTTTCATGGGTGAGGGTGACATAAATGTGAAAGTGCCTCCTGTTACTTGATATTTAATTATGAAAGCATCCACTGGAAAAATAGTATGAGCCTGGTGTAATCAGCGCTGGAGCAGACCTGCTAATCTTTTCATTTGGTCTAGACATCAAGGATGCTTTTGTACTAGTCTGGCTACAGTGTGATAATCTAAGACCTTCTGGACTAAAAGTTTCGGGACTCTTTATGAAGGGGAAAAACTCCTACATAAAACCCCTTAGGTTTGTGTATTGCTCTTTCAGCTGATAAATGCCTGTTTGATTAGTTCATGGAAAAGGTATTTGGATGAACCTGACTGTGGCAGCAGCTTGGCTGTTTGTTAGTGCCTTGATGTCTGGGAGCCACAGCCCGGTGTTCTCACAGTCAAAACAAGGTGCTGGTCCTGGCTTTGTTGGGTCTTTGAACTCTGATAATTCTGGTCAAACAGCATTTCCATTTGTCATGTTACTTTCGAAAAGATTTTTTTAATTAGTTGCGTTCCTAAAGAGATCCCCAGTCCCTGGCATTCGTTCAGAAGTGAAGAATGTGTTTCCTTGCACTTTTCTCCTTTATTGTTAAATTGCAATGATCCTCCTTGCCATCTACTTTAAAACAATTCAAAGATTCTAAACAAAACAGTGAAATAATTGCCAACGGTCTGTTTTCCCAAGCCTATCTTATTCCCAAACCACATACTTATTTTTAATGCATCACAGTCCAGTTTTAATCTGTTAATATGGTTTCTTTTCGACCTTAGCAACTTTAATTAAGGAGTGGGTGGGAGGGCAGCAGCAGGAGAGGGAGGGAATCCCCTTCACCTGTAAGATGCATTGGGAAAGTCATTTGGGGTCAAAACAAAGAAATTCTGTCTCTCAACAGTGGCCAAAACTGAATGCCTGAGGGGGAGTATAAGAATATAAATGAGGTCTTATATTTTTGATGAGTATTTTAGTTCTTTGCATGGAAAAATGCAGATTTTATCTACCCTGGAAGGATTCCAGTGCTGTCTGAATAAAACCACTGTCTGGTCTGGCACAGCACTGGTACGGCTCATCCTTCGGGAAGCTATGGTGACATTTCTGCTGGGACAGATCAAGCACGATGTTGCCTGAACTTGTCCTTGATGGGGCCAGCCTAGGACAAGCTCCCAGCGTGCCTGCGCCGGTTGCACTGACCTGCCCCAGCAAGTTGAGATAAAACTGAAACACCCCCCACCCCCCCTAATCTCTGGTGTTACCTTAGAAATAGATGACCGTGAGATTAGGAAAATATGAGCTGGGGGCACACGGTGGGATTACTTTTTCCCCCTGGATATGAAGGCAAGCGCTGGCTGGGGCATCTCTGCAAATCGTTCACATGTGCTCTGCACGGTGGCTGAGAACCGAGGGGCTGGGGTGGAGACACCTTGCTAACTGGTTCGTGGTGGGTTTGACTCCTGTCCTGTAGTTTGATGTCCTGTAGTACCTTGGCGATAGCGGGAATACTGCTGTTCAAAGCGTTTCCGAGAATGCACATCTCCTGCACTCCCAGGTGCATCTGGTGGGGGATTTTTGCATCTTCTTTTGTAAAATGAAGATTATACTCCTTATTTGTGGGAGGGAAAGACAAGAGGATACAGCAAAATTAAATAACACTTTTTTTCCTTTGTCGTATTTTAAACAAGCAGGAGAAGCAACCCCTTTTAAATATAACTCTATTAAATGTTATCTGTAAATACAATTTCTTGTGGAGGGTCTGACTTCATGGAGCACCATTTTCTTTCGGTTTTCAGTAGAAGGCTTTGTCTGTTAAGAGCTGAGTGGTGCTGGGCCATGGGATGGTTGACTAAGGTTTTTCCTTGATTTGACTGCAGTACTCTGGAGTGAGATGAGAAGCATCCTAAGGACAGGCTTCTCGGTGTTTGCAGGCCACCGTGCCTCTTCTCTTCAAACTTATCAGATCTCGGTGCCAGATTATCTCTCTGCCAGCTTTTAGAAGCTCGGCTTAGTTGTCAGCAGCTTGTCTGCTAATAGGCACAACTGTTCTCCATCAAGGCTGTGTGAGCAAAGCATCTGGAAATGTGGAAATTCAGAGGAAATATCGCTGGTGAAACTCAACAGAGAAAACCCATGCAGATTGGGAGAGGGAACTGCCAAACTATAAATATTTATATAGTAAATGCATATGCTTGTGTGTAAATGAAGTGCTTATAAACCCTATGAGCAATCCTCCGAACCTGCTTTGTGTACGTTTCAGTGTAGAAAATACAGTTTAAACCTCTGTTTGGATGAGTGTGTGTTTAGAGAGAAATTGCCCAGGTGTGCAAAGGGGTCGGATGCCCAGCTGCACTGTGCTGCAGCAAGGCACTTGCGTTCTGAGTTTCTTTTGCTTGATTGCAGTTTAGTCTTTTTTTTTTTTTTTTTTCTTTCTTTCTTTTGTTCTCTGGGACCACAATTTGAGATATTTTGCATTTGTATAATTTCTGTAGCCATGAACAGATAATTGTTTTTCAGAACTGGAATTTTTTTTTATATAGTTTTTCACCATTCAGTTTAAACAAGGGCTAGAACGTAGAGCTACACAGAAAATTATCTTTACTAAATAGCACAATTCCGTCAATTACTTTCATGATGTGTTCGTTCAGTGTTTAAAAGACTTGTAAAATGTAATTAGATTTCTTTCTAATTTTAATACTTCTATTATGTGGATTAAATAAGTAGGTGTGCTGAGCATTACCTTCTGCAGCAGGAGTTTTGGTAAGATGCCTGTGCCCAGCTATTCATAATTTTCAAAGGCTATTTTCATATCTGTCTGGGTTTTTTTACAGTACAACATGCAGACACGGTAACCATGTGCTTTTTTGAGTTTTACTTCATGCTTCCTCTATAAATCTTACTTCATAAGAAGCATTACTAAATGTTGCAATTCATTTCACCACTTCATATTTAATGATTATCATGTAAGAGCATCTTGGGACTTGTCCACACAGGAACTGCAGCATAATTAAATGGAGGTATACACTTAAGGACTTGCCTACCTAGGAAAATTAATTTGAATTTTACTGGTATGTGAATTTTAAAGCACAATTTTCTTTCTCAGGATGTCTTTTGTGGGTACTTTTGTTTTGGAATAAGATCTTTTTGTTGCAAGCTTGGTTTTGAAATTGAAATCTAGCATTTCTCGAGAATATATGCAGACACTTCCCTCACTGAAGAATCTGAAATGTGGCCCAAAAGTAGATGTCTAAACGAGATAGATGTATTTTGGTCATAGGAATACAACAGTGTTCATTTTAGTTCCAGTTTGTAATGATTTTTTTGTTTCAAGAGTTTCCATGGGAATAACTGATTTGATTTTACAGTCCTTTCTTGAGAGGACCCGATAGCTTTTTTTCTTTAATTTTTTATGCTTATACATGGATACATATATGAGGTCAGTGGCATCATACGCTGATCTGGGCTCTGGGACAAATTAAATTCTTTGTTTTATCCTATACCTGCCAGCAGTGAAAGCCTGCTTTGATCAGTGGTACCCTGATGATGGACTTCTGGACTTTTGCCTTCTTATGCATATATTCCTACTTTCCTGAATAAAGTTTTTATCAATGACTAGATACTGTAATATACTTTCATTATCACAGAAAGACTTATGATTCTGGGGTTAGTTCCATGGAAAACGAACACAATGTCAAAAACTCCCATGAGGCAGAATCTGGCTTTAACCCCTTGCACAAAGACCCTCAGTCAAATCTCCTGTTGATTCCAGATGATTTTTTTTTTTCTTTTTTCCTTGTCATGAATAAAGCACAAGTCCCAGCTCTCCAACTTTAGTGAGACCTATATAGTCAACGCTTTCAAATCTCTGTGGTGGTGAAACGAGCTGGAAACAGTCCCCCAGAAGCTCTCAGGTGGGTACTGGCACCCAGGGGAAATCAGGCCACTGAGGTACAGGGTTGGTTATTTTTCATCCCCATAGATACTCAGAAAACTTCATATTGGACTAGCACTTAGCAAACAAAGGTGACATTTGAGGCACCTGGAAGACAAATCTGACAAGAGTGGCATTTCCCTGTCAATATTAAAAAGCTCCTGCAAGTTCACTGCTAGGTAAAAGTAATATCCATTGCATGAGCTCCAGGAGTCAGGCAGCAGCGTTGCTTTAATTTGTTATTATTTGTCATGCTTTAATAACCTTTTTGTAGAAGGATTGTGCAGGTTTGCACACTCAATTACTGCTTTGGTGTAGGGAAGTTCTGCCGTGGCTGGTGGCACTCGAGAGCCAGAAGCCACAGTGGGGTCCAAGGGGACAAAGGCTGCCCCAGGTTTTGAGTGGAAAGCACAGCTTTATTCCAGCATATTGATGCTTATGCAGTGCTTAGGACAAGTTTTGCTTATATGTCATTATGTTTCTTATTATTGTTCTTTTATTTTAAGAATGGCCTTCTAAAATAGGGAGAACCATGCTGTCTTGTCCGTATCTGTGCCTCCTTTTGGCAAAAGAATTCCTGTTGCCAGAAGCCAGGATTGAATTTTTCATTATTTAAGCTTCTAAAGCATTTGAAAGGATCATTGTCACAAAATAAATAAATTTACACAAGGGAATAGGTCATTATATCTTAAAAAGCAGGGGGAGGTAATGCTGATTTGGTCTCTTAATTGGTTTCCAAGCTAAAATTAATAGTGTGTAGAATCCCTCTTAGTAACATGACTCAGAACTATTTATTTTTCAACTCCTCTTTTAACTCTAGCTGAGATTGATGGGTGTGTTATCTTAGCATTTGGGAGATGCAAGCAGTATTGGAATGACAAACATTTCTTGACAGCTTTAGAAAGATGGATGATGTGATGCCCCTGCAACAGGTTTGGGTGTTTGTGCTTTCTAATGGGTTATCATGAGACTTTTGCTTCACTTTCATTCTTAACGAAGGGGAAGGAAAGGTGAGACCTAATTACTGGTTTGAGATATCTGTATAACTTGAATTCTCAGTGTATAGGTTTGTCATCCAGCCCTTACCAGAATTGCTGTAATGATGGCTGTCCTCAATTAATGGTTAGTGAATTATGCATAAATAAAAGGAGAAAGTAGATGGTGGCTAAACTTTAGCTGCAAAGCTGGTGCTAAGTACTTTGGATATCTGTTGTTATATTGTATCTCGTTACTTTATTTAGCAGATCTACACATTCTGCATAAAACCATGTATTTATGAAGAGGCATCCCTTACTGAAACTAATGCACTGTGGGTAAAATCCTTAGGCGTGACCAGAAACTTAATACAGTTTTGTGAGCATCTCGTGCATGTCTTCTGATCGGCTGTAGCTTTAAGAGGAGAGAATGCCTTGAAAATGTCACGTTGGTGGCCTGCCACATTGCATACAAACCTCTTCTGTGCAGCCTGAGGACCCTCGGTTGAAACCCGCTGCTCACAGAGCTGCAGCTTTGGCTTTAGCTGTAGACTTTTGGGAGATCTTGTAACTATCACATTCCTCAGCAGAGATGTGGCTTTCCTTTGTGGCCTGTGAAATTAATAAGAAAAAAGATATTATTAATATATTGGTGGCTTTCTGTTAACTCCTGTTCAGATGGGAGAGAGGAGAGTGATTTCTCTGAACTTGCTTTATTGCCAAGATTAAAAAAAAATAAATAAAACCATTGTCATACAGATGAAGTTACAACATTGGACGCATCAAGTTGCCTTTGATATGTTTAAAGCTCTTCAGAATATTAGGACCTAGACTCCTTTTGGCACTGAGAGCGCATGGTGGAGTGAAGTGATGGCTGTTCTCTTGCCAGTGAAGTGTAAATGATTAAATCCCCCGCAGAGTTTTCTTGCTCTCTTTTCAGACATCTGAACAACAGGAAAAAGTTGTTTTTAAATTTTATTGTGAAGCGGATACTTGTAAACTCTGCTGTAGACCCGGTAGATTCCCTAAATGTGCCCCGTATGTAAAAAATGTGACTTGAAACTCTTCCTGATACCAACTCTTTAAATACTTTAAAGGAATAACTCTTGAGGAATGATTTTATTAGAAGGTTTGAGCTGCAGGTAAGTCCAGCCGGTCAGTTCTGCCACAGTTGGGCAGTGTTACCATGCTGGGTCTCTGAGGCATGTCAGTAAATGCTGATGCCACTTTACACCCTTGTTCACATTTAGGCTTTTTTATTTGCTATATTACAGTGTTCCCAGGTTTCGTTCATTGTGGGGTTTGGGTTTGGGTTGGGTTTTTTAAAATAGCTTGGCCAGAAGGAGCTGTAGATTTTTCTTTTGCCAAATACAGATGGACCAAAGCGAATGGTTTTTCACAGGTGCCAGTAACTCCAAGTAAGAGAGTTAATTTATTTCCAAAGCTAAAAGGTGTTTTGAATAAGGAATATATGTGTGTACGACTACATAAATAACCTTTCCATAGCCAAAAGCAGGCAAGCCTGCTGCTTTATGTATGGTGCTGCTTTTGTCTGTCTTGTAAGAAAAAAAGTATTGCTAACAGGACGTGTCAGCCATAAGCAGTTAAAGACAACACGTCTATGTGTGATAAAAGAGAACACTTCATGGATTAATATTCGGGTGCCTGGCAAGAACCACACTGCAGTGGATTAGTATTCTTATCATTTGAGTGACAAATTATAAAAAGCTGATTAAAATGACCTGGATCCCAGACTCATGGGTTGGAGCCAGGAGATGTGTGGAAGTGATTTAAATCTCACCTTTCCACTTCCTTACTCGAATCTCCTGGGCAAGAAGCGAGAAGCAGCGAGGCTGCTGTATTTTATAGCTCTCTGGTTGTCACAGGGGACTGGAAAGCAGATACTGGAAAGCTGATACTGATAGTCTGGAGGGCTGTCTGGCTACCAGCCCCTTTTACCACTGTCCTAGCTAAAGCCAGGAGCTCAGGGTCCTTCTGTGGGCACTAGAGAGAAATAAAGGCTTTACATCTCTGTTAGGCAAGCTCCTGCCTCTGTTGGCTCTCACTTGCCGTCTGGAGGAGATGCGTGTCTCCTGGTTGACTCTTGATCTCCTGCTTGACTTAAGCACTTGCACTGGGCAGCAGAAATACTTCCCCAAGAGTTCCTGAGTAACAACTTTATTCCACCGCAGGAATTTGTCTAAGCCATCTTCAGTATCGGATTTTATCTGCAGTATTGCTCAAAGCAGCTGCACTATGTCCAGAGGACCTGGCCTTGTGTATTTTAGGACATATCGTAACTTAAACCAGATACTGACCTTGTGCAATTCCTATCTTCAGCGAAGAGATTGTTATTTGAAGTTTTGTTTGTTTTTTAAATCATACATTGCGCTCATGGCATGCTGGCATCGTGACAAATATGATTTAATGCAAAGGAATCTGAGAAAATGGCTTTGCGAAGTGATTCAGCATGTATTTTAGTAGGCATAAAGGTGGTATTTTTCTTCAACTCTAATAATTGTTCCTAAAATATATAGAAATGAAGTAGTTCCTGAAAAGCAAAAAGTATATACCTCTGCATCTGACATCTAAGTATAACCCATCATTAAAAACTTGCAGAAATCCTGCATGGATAGGTAACAGGTTTGGGGTGGTCAGAGGCCAGTTGTTGACGTGTGGGTGGGTAGGTTCAGTTGTCACTGATTATACCAGGGCAACACAAGGCACAGAGAGGTGACTGCTGCTTCATTGCCTTATCTCCATGAGCCTGGAGAGGGAGAACAGTTTAACCCATAAATGGCAGAGATGCCGCTGTGTTGCTGCTTCTGCCTTGGGGTGTGTGATGCACCAGCTCAGCAGTGGGAGCCAAGTCACAGCCTCACCCTTTCCCTCTCCTACTTTCATATCCAGGGTGTCCAGATCAAAAAATTAAAAGTTCCAAGGGGAAATCTGTTGCATTTTTGGTCAGAGCAGTTTGTTCTCTGGGTGCAACTGGTTGGGCCAAAGCAAGGGAAGGACATGAGGTGTTTATCTAACTGGGGTTAGATGACCTGAAAAACATTTTTTAGCAATTTTCATTTTAAGATGAAAAGGAAGAGCACAATGGTGACAAAGTCCATGTCCAGAAGAAAAGGATGGGAAGGCATTCGGTGCAATACGTCCTGCACTTCGGAAATTCCTCCCTTTGGTTCAGGGAGCCCAAACACATTGATAGGCAAGTTCGCTGGTGGAAGTAGGGCTGGAGGAAGGCTTGGAGTAAGGAGCTTTGTTTGTGGTTGTATTAATTGTGCGCTAAATAAAAAGGACTTGTTGGTGGTAAATATTTAATATTATTAGAAGCCTTTGGCAGCTGGCCAGAAACCAGTGTTTCTTCCCATGAAAGCTGTTCTCCAAGGTGGATCACATCAGGTGAAAGCCTGTCTGCAGCATCCAGCTTGCGTTTCCCCTGAAGCTGTGGCTGACCTCCGTGACGCCTCAGGAATATGCTATTTAGGTGGCTCACAGTGTCAGCAGTTTTCAAGATTGCACAGCTTATAAAGGCCTGGTTTTATTTTTATTATTATTTGGGGGTTGTTACAGTATCTTCTTAGCAAAATGAGATTCTAGTGGGAAGAGCTGGGCTCATCGGTTGTCACCCAACCTGTTTCCTGTTTACTGAAACAGGAGATTCACGTCTTTTCTCCCATTTCAAGTCTCGCACATCAGATGCATTGAAAAAAATGAGATGAAATGAGTTTGGTTGGGGTTTTTTTTCATTTATTGGTACTAGCAAATTTGATGCAAAGATGAAGAAAAATGTTGTACATAGGGGTAAAGTAGATAATTTGGTGCAAATGCACCATTATTTCATTTGAAGTTATTCATACAATTGAAGACCGCATGTAGTCCTTAATTATCTTTTCCTGCTTCATTAATTCCTTGCTTACTGCAGCATGCTCAGACACATGCATGCATACCCATGGTCTTTCCCTCCACCCTCGCTGCTTTTACCCAGGTGAATGCCCCAAGCACATCCACACCCACGGTGGTTCACCCAGCTGGGCTTCAGCACTTCCAGGCGGCATGTTTCGGGATGCATCCGTCATCCTGCCCTCTGTCCCAGTCCCTCATCGTTGTGACGGGACCTGCGGATGGAGCAGCAGGGTGTTAGCACCGTGCTGCTTTGACACTCCTGAGTGTTAACAGGGTCCTGTGCTTTTCAGGCTCCTTGTAATGGTACTTCTGGTATCGCCAAAGGATATTGTTTGGCCAGTGCTGGTGGAGAGGCCGCTGAGCTGCAAGAGTTTAATGACCACTTGGTTTGTTGGTCAGACCCACTAGAAGGATTTGGATGAGCTGAAAACAAATACAGAGCAGTGTGCCAGCGGCTCTGGGCACTGCTGCCTGCTAAGTGCACTTAAATGCTAAGTGCAACGCAAAACCTTAAACAAAATCTCAGTGTTGGTGGCCGTGGGTGGCTCTGGGAATCCCTAGAAAGTCGCATGCTTGTAAAGTGGTCGAGAAAATAACGTGTCACCTCTTGAGCACTTAAAAGCAGAGCCCGCACGGCAGGTCGTGAGGGGACAAACCAGCGCTAATTGAGATCTGTGAGCCTTTGCATTCTCCATCCTGCAAATGTTTCTGAAGGGGCAGGTACCAACATTTTCTTTCAGTTACCTCCTGTTCTCTTTCCTGTACACAACAATGGGCTTCCAAACACTGGCTAATAAGAAGAATGTGTCTTTTGTGGAAGCTTTCTTAAAAAAATAATAAATTAAACTGTGACAGATGCTTTACCTAGCAGACCTTTCTTGGGTTCACTGGGACATGACAGTTTGGGGTTTAGCTGCCCTTCTCTATCTGTAAGTAACATTGTTCAGGCTTACATCAATCTCTTTTTTAATTAGAATCCTCTTTGAAATGGAAAATATTAAAGCAGATCTATAGCTAGACTGGGAACTGCAGAGCCAGAGGGTTTACAGATACTGCCTTAAAAAAAAAAAAAAAAAAAAAAAAAGCAATTTCTAATCCTTAAAGTATTTGCCTTGCTTTATTTTCATATCTTGAAGACAAACAGGTGCTGTGTGCCCTTTATGATTCTCAAATATACAATCTCCAAGCCAGCAATCTCTAAAGCCTTCCCTTGTTTGTACAATTAGGGTGGGATTTTCAGAATCACTCAGTGTTGGTCTGTCTCTGCTCTCATTGAAGTCGAACTGCTGTTGACTTCAGTGAGAATAGTGTTAGATCAGTACATGAGTGCTTTTGAAAATCCTCCCCTTAGCTTTTTTTTTTAGTCACATCTGTGTACAATTGAATAAAAAGACCTTTGTAATATACTTTAATTATTCTTTGTTGTTTTCATATAAAAGTGATTGAAAGGAAACCAGCAGAAAACCTATAATAATAATCTTGACTTTGATCTTATTTACCATAAATCATATGTTATGTTTTTCTTCTCCTTTTATGTAATTATATATTACTTTATCACGTTGTGAGATAAATCACTGAGAACACGAGAAATAGAAATAATTCAGTAATACAGAGGGAAAGAGCACTCACAAAGGATGGAGCTCAACTCTTCGTGGTCTTGATGGGTTTCCAGTGCTGCTTACAGCGGCTTTCCTTTGAACGCATGGGAAAATGAGGAGACCTCGCGTGAAGGGCTAGTGCTAAAACCTGATGAATTTGGAGGCCACATGGCCAGCTGTGAGGAATGGCTTTCTGGACATCACCTTCCCAGGCGTCCTCAGGTTGTGGTGCGAGTACCCAGACTCCGCTCTGCCACTGTGTTCCCCACCTGGTTTTGGTCCACCTGCTCCTCCCTGGCTCATGCACCGTTTTGGTTTCCAGCATGTGTTTTCCGGTATGTTTCTGGTTTAACTATTTACTCTTTGGCAATGCCAAAGAAACCCAAAGAGGATCAGACCTTACTGTAGAGCAGAGGAGATCAGAGAACCTCAGAAGCATCTGATTCAACAAGGCCAGTACTTGCAACACTTGCCCTGTACAGCCCAGTTTCACCCCTGGCTGTAGACATGCAGTGAAGTGCTCAAGTGGGGAGTCCAGTTGTGCTGGTCATTATTTGCATTGTATTAAAAGTGTTTGCTTGGGTCTGTAGCAAGAGATTTTTAGCTGAGGAGAGGCTTTGGCCACCACCTGCACCCACCCCTGTAACTCGTCTCCACCTGCCCAGTGCGGTGCAGGGCACAGAGGATTTTGGAGACCAGCAGCACTTCAGTGCAGGAGGTGGTGACTGGTCTTTGGCAACAGCCTCGTCTTTTCATTCGCTCATTAGTGCCACAGATTCACCTGAACTGCCCTTCACAGAGGCTGCGGAGAGAAATACCTCCATGCAGAGGACAATTCTGCTGCCAAAGAGCACGTGGAAGCCTGCTCAGCTGCAGGGGTGGCTTTGCAATGGGAAGCCCACCGAGCTGCCTTGAATTAAATCATCTTTTAATAGCAGGGTTCCGCTCCATCTTTAGACGCATGGGATTATCGGTTCTGATGTAAATATGTGTTTAGCATTAGAGTAAAATGTTATGTCAATACATGGAAGACCGGTTGCCTATTTCAGCCGCTGCTGTTTCCACCATGTGTCACAGATTAGAGCTGGCCCTGGACAGGGGCCAGGCTGGTGCTTGATATGCTCTAAATCCAGAGCGGTACATGAGAGATGTTTACTAGCCCAAGTGTGGGTGATCTGTTTGATAAACTAGATGACATATTGTTCCTCTTAATGCACTCTATTTATGTTTTCATGTGAACAGGAGTAAAGGTATTGAACTGTCGTAATTCAGGAGTTAAAATCTCTCCCGCAGGAATGACCACGGATGGCAAGTGCAGCACGTGCTCAGGGCTTTCCATCCGCTCCACTGGCTTAATTAACTGCAAATAGGCAGGCCGCTGGTTTTGAAAACTTAATAAGTGGTGTTGGTGTTTAACTGGTGATACGGAAAGAGCGAGAGGGCATCCTGGAAAGGCACGGGACACCCTCTCACTCTTTCCATATCATGTTCGTCCTAAAAGTGCCAGCACAGTGTAATGCCGTCTGCATCTGCAAGGTGATGCTAAGGGAGTCTTGGCTTAGTCCAAATCAAATTATTAGTCGATGTGTCCCCCAGGAGGTCTGAATGATTAGCTACCCTCTGCAGTCGCTCCTGGTTCCAGCAGGTAGCTTGAAGAAATTAAATGTTCTTTAACATTTCACTTCATGCTGGTTTCCACTTTGTTTTTAAGAAGCTGAAAGAAAAAGAGAAGAAAAAAAAAACCAAACCATGAGTGTAAACAGCTATAAGCATTAATGTGACAGCTAATCTAAGAATTGTTAGATGTTTAAGATATAATTACTGTATATTAACTAGACGAGATCTACACAAAGAGTCTGATGAGCCTGCCAGAGAAATAAACCACAAAGTACTAGCTGGCCTGATTTATTTTTTTCCATCATCATGTTTTAAATGTTCATGCATACTGATTAAAATTTCGGTTAGGGTTTTGAAAGCTTTTGCCAAGTTTTGTCGCTCAGGGATTTTTAGATGCTGTGGATTTAACCCTCTGTCTGTCCCTTTGATGGCTAGCTTCCCAGATACCTAGGGCAGATAATATTCTGCCTTGTCCAGCTGAACTGATGCATTCAGACTTCCTGAGGAAAAAGCCTCTTGAGTGCTTCTAAAATATTTATTTATCCAGGTTTCATCTTACTGAATTTACTCTTTGCTAAAACAGGCGGTACTGTGTTGGCCTGGCATGAGATAGTATGTTTGAGTTTACTCTTTCATTCCTTTGGAATGATATTTGAGATGCACATTTTTTTCATTTTTTCTAGAATATCAGGGGAAAATAATTTCAAGTGGAGAGAGAATTTTACTGAACATCTGGGAGCAAAATGGGAAAAGTTTGATAAATGGCATCTTGCTGACATGTAATAGCAACTAGCTCAGTGAAAGAATCTAGGGCATTGCAAATAAAAGGATTTTTCGTAACTGTAGTTCAATTGGATATGTAGTTTCGTGCGTACAGTTGACAGTAACAGATTATTCAGATTGTCAGATTTTAAAAAGCAAAAAAAATTCAGATTTAAGTCATACAGCAGTCTTAATTTCAGGAGCAGCCGTGTCTGTGTACGACAGACACAGACATTTTTTGACTACTTAACTCTGCAGGCTGATAATTTTCTTGTTCAAGTTTTGTATTCTGTTCAGGGGTTAACTACTATATTAAATGTATGGAAATATTTCATACATTCATTATGGTATTGTCAGGTTATACCAATTACTGCATAAGTTTAAATTCTTTCAGGTGTTCTGTCAAACTGTTCTTCATTTTAGTCATTTTGTGTTTGAGACACACTGAGTTTAAAACTTGCACCTTATTTTGATTTTATCCGTCACACATGGAATACCTTTATCCATAACCTTAAATACTCTGAAATGAGCCAGAATCTCCTCACATGGACAAGTTTAAATTGGAAGTAAGTTCAAAGCAGTCAGACTTTGCAAATATAAATAAATACTGTGTCTATTAAAAAAAAAAAAAAAAAGACAAAACTGAGCACGGCCCAGCACATTTTCAGGAGAGAAGACTTTAGCTCTATAGAATTTTTCCTTGCATTGCTCTAGCAGTCTGATGTCAAATGACATTTTTTCTTCATTTAGCATAATTGTCTCTGAAATGTAACAGTGAAACAAACCATTAGCAAAATGCTGAGCTGTCAGAAGCAATCACTGGGTTTGGATCCAAACGAGGTGCTTTCCCTTCTCCGGAGGTACTCGCGGTTTCCTATAGAGGTTCTTTGTGAAGCATCCAACGCGTCAAGGGTGACATTGTGGCCACGAAGATCTGACCTGGCCCTCTGACGGGAGCTGCCGGGGTCCGTGCAGGGGGCTTGGAGCTGCCGCACAGGAGGCACCTCTGCACCCTGCTTCTGAACCAGGGTCTCCACCAACTCCGGTTGTAGCTGGCCGTGACTGTTGCTGCTGCAGGTCAGGCGGAGCAAGCAGAGGAGGAGGGGTAGCCCCTTAGCTGCTACCTAACGGCGAACAGATGAGCTGCCTCGCACCGTGCCAGCACGCTCTGGCTAATCAAAAGACACGTCAACTAACTCCTTTTCGTCCTGAAGTCCCTTCCTCTTCTGTGTGAGTAACTCTTGGCTGAGCAGCCTGAGTTTGCTTCAGGAATATTGATAATAAAATTGGAGGGCTTTGAGAGTTGGTGGGAGTGGGAAGGGGGTCAGGCGCTCCGTCCAGTCGCCCCAGATAGAGACTTAGGGCGAGCAAACCCCCTGCAGGCTGCACCGCCCCAGCAAGTGAGACTTCTGGGGAATTGGATGTGAACTAATAATGAAAAGCTATGCTGATGTTTTTGATCTCCATGCTTTCATATTTCTTAACTTTTGAGCATTTAATCTGCAGTCTTCAATGAAGGATTCCTCCTCTGTGGAACAGTGGTAGTTTTTTTGGATCCGTTGTGGATGAACATTAAAATGCAGCACAGGCTTCAGCCGAGTTGACAACTGTGAATATCCATTGATTTGTGTTGGCCAGCCGCTGGAGAGGGACAAGGTGGTCACTTTTCCGGGGGGGTTCACAGCTGCTGGCTGGGAGGGGGAGAGTGCAGGTTTGGGTCCTGCAGCCAGAGCCCCCTTTGCTGGCTCTGCTGCTGCTTCCTTGACCTTCTACCCTCTCTACCCTCACCGCCTGCCTGAGTCTCATTCGTTCCCCAGTTTGGGTGGTGTCACAAGCATGATGAAACATGAAGATGGTGCCTGCTGCCAGATTTCTTGGCTTTAGAGCACACTGATAGCAAGTTTTGTTTAAGCGGGGTAATTTCAGCACGTGGGCTTGAGCACGTGCATGCACTCAACTCTCATTTGTACGCATGCAGGACTCGCTTATAACCTTATTCCTGGGAATGGTTAAATCCATCAGGAAGATGACTCAACCTGAGGTTAAAAACGTCACCACACGTGGAGAATATCACGGACCGTGTTAGGCAGGATGATCCATGGGTGATCCCTGCTATGCTTGCAAATACGTAGGAGCAACAGCAAAGGTTCCCACATTGTTATATAGTCATTACTTCAAGGTAATGGATGGGAAAGGTGGTTCCTGTAATCTCTGTGCACCTGTAAATGAAGTGTCTCCCCCGATGTGCACCGTGGGGCTCCGCTGGAGTCCCTGCTGCTCCCCGTGTCCCTGTCTGCCACATTCCCCTGGGAACGCAGTCCCATTCAGTAGCAAGACCAGGAATGTGGCACTGCCAAAATGAAGATGTGCGTTAATTTTGTCATTCGTTGTGGGAAAGGTTACATCAGTTTGCTGGAATAACATAGATTTTATCATGTAGTCGTTTATCATATGGTCACCTTAAACCTGTCTGCAGTTGGACTGTGCTGAGCTTACCGTCAGTCTGATTCTTCAAAATTGTGATCTGTTGTGGTACTTTTCCTACTTATTCACCATAATTGGGTTCCCCAAAGCTTCAGACATAATGTCAGTAGAAAATATTCTTTCTATAAATACATCCTCCTCTTTCTATAAGTAAATATATGCTTACTATTTGTATTATTATTTTGCACACGTAAAGCTAAATGGCTTTACGTAGCAAAGTGCATTCAGCTTTTCCAGTAGCATTCTTTGTAAAATGGATCACGCAAAAGCCTGCAGGAATTCCTGCCGTGAAGACAGTGCCGCCTGAATTTTCCCATAGGCGGTATTTAAAGTCAAATTGGGTTGTGACATTAAATAATACCATATGGTGTGTTCGTTCCCTGCCGCTAGAAGTAGATGCTCAGTGCAGTCTCAGTAGTGTTTTACAAGAGTTGATTGATTTTGGGGTGGGTTATAGGTTCTCAGAAGTTAGATGATCTTGAAAAAAATGTAGTGTTTGTCTTTTAGATACCAGAAGCACATCATTTGCAAGGGCTGTTTGTATTAGTATAAAACTGGGGGCAGAGCTCTGTGTGTGTGTGTGTGTATATAATTGTGTACGTATTAAAGCTGTGTCAAGCCTGTTGAGAACAGAACTTGGAACCAAACTCTACTTCAAATGATTAATTTTTGGGGACTTGTGCAAACTCTTTTTGTCCTCCGGGTGATTTTCTTTCTAAGGGGATGCCAAAAGTGTTAATGCAGACTATCAAAGCTCCGTAAAAGGTGTTTGCCATTTTCGTTGTATTTCTGAATCTTCAAAAATAGAGATTAAAGCACCTGCAGATGCAGACACTACATTCCACGCATGGCATGCTTTCCGGCATCCTTTCATTTTGATTCTTCCTTTTTTTTTTTCATTGCAGTTCTTTGAGGTTCCATTTGACTCAAATATGAACAGGACAAAAAACAGACCACTGGTGCGAGGACAGATCAGGTAAGGCTATGCACACCTGCTCCAGCTAATGAGAAATGAGTCTTCACGTTGCTTTTATCTATCTCCAAGCTTCCCTCTCTCTCTTCAGATGGTGAAAAATAGCAATTTCAGACAAAAGACTTAAGAAAAAAATGCACCCCTCTGTTCTTCAATATTTCTGCATGTTTATAACTTTTATGTGAGGAGTTTGGGTAATCAGCTGTCCTTTACTGAATTTCTCAAGACAGCAGAATTTGCACTCGTGTTGTGTACTTCTTCATGTGTGACGGCTGCATGCACAGCGTGGTAGCACGCAGTTATGCTCCACTGAACTTTTGCATTAGTTTGTAACAACAAATTTCAAAATTTCACATCTAAGAATAAGCACAAAAGCGTTCCTTGTTTTTAGTAGTCACATCTATTTGTTAGATCACAAACATTCATTGAAATCTCCTGGCGGAGGTATCTGCAACTAATTTTTTTTTGGTGGTTTTGTAAGGCACCATGTTGTCTTCGCCTTTTCTACATGTTTAGCATAAAGCTGGGGTGAAGATTCACAATGGTGGCATCTTGTGAAAATACAGTAAAAATTAATCATCATTTAGGTTATCATCACCCAAGTAAATCCCTCCCTCCCACCCCAAAAAAGCGCCTTTTTTTAGTGTAGGGATTCCCATAAAAAGAAATAAATCCTTCATTCATTCTGTTTTTCTGGATTATATATCAGTTCAGTTTCTCAAAGACTGCTTTCCAGCTAAAAAAACAAAGTGAAAAAGAACATCAACATAAACGTCTAACTTATTTGCAAACTAAAACTGAAGGCCCAATTCATAAATGATTCAACAAACAATTTTAGTATTGCATTTCCATGATTTGTGCCAAGGATTATTTATAACAAAATTATGTTTTCCCTTAGGCTTCTGCGAACAGTTGGTCCTATTTATTTCTGTGTTTTATCCATCACCTTTGGAGGACTGAAAAAAATGTGATGGATGAAATTACAAGAAAATTGAGACAAAATAGTAAAGTGAACCTTGGGGGTAAATTCACTCTCACTGTAAATAGTTAGAGTGCTTCAATAAACTTGTTCCGATTTGTTCTTGAAGATGGTGCTAATTACAGATTCCTGAGTTGAGTTAATTTTATTTAAAAACATATTTTAGGGACGACTGCAGTGAGGGCATCTGTTGTACATACCGTGTCAGCATCAGTTGTGCAGTTCAGGGGAGCTGCACTTCTGCTCCACTTGCATGTGGTCCTTTAGCCCTGGAAGAAGGAACACTTGTTAGGAAGGAAGGTGATGGGGGGATCTTTTTTTACTACTATTTTTATCATGGTCTACAAGCATGGCTTGCCGTGTTTCTGGAGTCAAAAATATAGCTCGGAAACTTCCTGTCAACTTTTGGTTCAGAGAAAGCCATTTGTTTTGTAAGTTTCCAGTGTCCTTAGACGAACTTCACTGTCATCTGAATGCACCACAGATTGGCAAAACCGTATTTAACGGATTTTCTTACTTCTCTCTTCATATTTGCTTTCACCACAAAATGCTAATGTTGGGGACTTCGTGTAATCACTCATCAATCTATCTACCTGACTGTCAACAGCTAATTTAAAGTTCTTTAAAATGTCACTTACCTTGAATAATGCCAGTCTCGTTCCCTGTAGACCATTGAACATGCAGACCTTGACTGGGGTTATTTCTTCTGCGGTGTGCCGGAGGAGAATAATCCAGTGCAAGTGATCTAACCTTGTTATATTTTGCCACATATTCCCTGGTGTTCCTTGAACTCTTTCCTTCCTGACTGATTAAATAAACCCCTTAAATGGCTATGCTAAAACTAGTCAAAAACAGACGAGACAGAGACGGATAAATTGCATATGAGAGACTGGTGTCTTGACTCTGGGAAGGAATCCAGAGAGCTTGGGATATGTGCAGAGTTCTTGAGCCAGGATTTGTTTGATGTCTGAGTATTGACATTTTCTTCTCTTTAGCTGCTTCGTATCGTGAAACGTTTGCTGCTTTTTTAATTCTGCTGTGTTATCATCTGGGATACACAGAGCAAATGAGGCATCATTTTACGATCCATCTTCATTTGCACTGTTTGTAAATAGATTGTGATTTCCCTTCTTTCCTTTCTTGCCTTCCTTTTTATTTATGTTGCATAGTCCTTGTTACAGAACTGGTCAGCATGGGTAGCAGTTTTTGTGTGGTCCAGTCCTGAGCTTGAGATCCCTTTTGAAGAGTGAGAAGGTTGTTAACTCTCCATCGTGCTGGCTCACCGCACCTTCTTGGAAAGGCTATCGGTGGTGGTTTGATGGGAACTCCTGCCAGCTGAGAAACTGCACTGGGACCACTGACATTTTTTATAGAGGTGGTGGCATCATGAAGACAATTCTTAGATGCTTTGAGCTGGGGCCAGAATCAAACTGGTAAGCCCCAGTGAGCGGTGCTTGGTGCTACTGAGTCATCCAGTCCCTGGTGTCTCTATTTTAGAAAAGCTAATGCATGGAGCTGGCTCATTAGGAAATGTTACGCTGTTGTAGAGAAATTATTCCCGTGTGTTTCACTTAGTGGCCTCCATTTGCAGCTTCAGCCCCACGTTTATTTAGGTTTAAGATCAGCTGTCAGTTCTAACTGACCTTGCTTCCAGCATTTCTCCCCATCCTTTCTGCCTGAAGCCTTCACTTTGAGAAGAGAACACAACCCCCCCTGTCCTGGCAACATTTATGCGTGTTCATTTCCCTCACATGTGTTGAGGTGGTTCCCAAGGCCCCACGTCTCAGCCTTTTCTACAAGCTGCCAAGGACTTGCAATTTCCTCTGGTATTGGTGAGGAACTTTCGGTAGCTTTCAAAGAAACACTCCGGGGCCGGGGCTGCCCTGTGGACGTCGTTGTGGCCCCTGAGGGCTGGCTGGGGACAGGGTGTTGTTATCTCACCAGTGACACTCCAGAAGTGTTTAAGTTAGGCAGCTTTGGCCTGACCATTGCTCCAGGCAGCACCCTGTCAGCCGGGAGCCAGTTGTGCAAAGATCTCTGGAAGGGTGAGATGTGGAGAAGCAGTTGTCCACCATCCTTTGTGAAGTCCTTTCCATATTGCATCACCTTTATGGCTGAAATAGTTATTTAGAGGCTTAGTGTCCCCCTGCTTTATATACTTCATGTCATTTGACCTGGACCAAACTACATAGGCAATGACACAGAAAGACTCTGAAGAGCTGGGGTCTGCTGTACGCAGGGACAAGAGCACATACACTTTATTTTCCAGCCCCAAACCCACCTCTGATGCCCCCAGGGAGTCTTCTGACACTGTTGCTAGATTCATGACAAACAGCACCTGATAGTTCATTGACTGCTTGCTTTACAATGTCCTATTTAATTTGTAAGGCTCTGAAAAAAATGCGCACTTTGAGCAATGAGATGTAACCATCCTTATTCTCTATTCAGAGAGTAATCAGAGACATCCTGTTGCAAAAATAACAAAGAGTAGACCCAAACGCAGCATGCCACTAAGCGCCATCCATCATTCCAGCCTGCCCACATGTCCTCCTCCCTCCTCTGACCCCTCAAGTCTTGTTTGGAAATACAAACAGCTTGAGATGTTCTTCATACTTTGGCTGCAGTGTTAAACTCATTGAGCTGCTTTGCATTTTGCATTATAACAACAGCTGATATTATTTTTCCTGCTATGAATTGTTTTTATGTCATCAACGAGGAAAAATTTCATGTGCTCACGCAGCCTTAGATTCGACTGAAATGGCAGCAGCTTTTCCTGGTTTCCTGTTGGGTGTGATTTATTCCCTTGCTTTTTAAGGTAATGGATTTAATTTTCCTGCGGATTAATTTAAATAAATCTCTAGTATTAGCTGCAGTAGCTGAGTGAGCTTAGCCTCCAGGATGACAAGTGTCCTGCTCCATTATATTGTACAAAGTGACAGCTTTGATTGCCCTTCTACACAGAACTGCACACACTCTTGTTAAAAAGCAGCTGGTTTTATGAACTTACAGTACTGCTGGATCTGCTGTGCTAAGCACTCATAAAAAACTTAATAGTTTTACAGGAATAGTTTTTCATCTTAAAAAAAATAAGTCATCAAACAGCATGATCTAAATAACTAATTCATGACCATGTAGACGCCTTTCGGTTCTGCTCCTGCAGTGTTTTGCAGCTTGCAACTGTTTTCTGTACCCAGCCCTTTGGTTTTGGTCTTAGCACTGGCTGCAGCGTCTGCCCGAGAGCGGGGCTGGGATTTCTCCCTCGCTTTACCTCCAGGTTTCATGTCACCCGGGCCACAATGTGTCATACTGGACGGGTCAGAGGATGGCTGGGGCTGCAGGGGACCTCAGGAGAGCTGTAGACCAATCTCCTGCTCACAGCGGGGTCAGGTCTAAGGTCAGACCTGGGTGCTCCTGGCTTTATTCAGTCAAAAACCTTCACTATAAGAATAATACGCTATGGCATTTAATTATATTCTCCTTATCAGATAGTTGCACTCTCAAGCTTGCTTTTCCTTGAGCATTCAAGAAGTTTAAGTCTATTAACATGGCAGAAGAAGGCACGACACATGTAATGCCTTGTATGCTTCAAAAGAAATAAATCGTCGTGTTGTGCGGTGAATATTTTTTCCTAGAATCCCATTAACCTCCTCATTTAGCAATGCACAAGGAGCTGTGTTCTGTATATGAGCTTCCTGCTTCTTATGGCCACAGCAGATGGTTATTGCAATTAACGGAGACAGTAAATGCTTCTCTACTTGTTGACATTTCTGGGTGGACTGTTGGCTTGGGTCAGTTCGAACTATAAGACAAACTCACGAAGAATCAGACCAAAAAGAGCTCCTAAGCTAGTAGTGTTTCTCACCGGGGGCTTATATTGCTTATATTTATGAATTGCAGTTGTAATTGCAAATAGATAATTTGGGCATTCATAAACTGATAGAAAATCGCAATACGTCAGACTTTCCCTATTTATTCAGAAACACATTGCGACTCAAGACCAATTCTGTGTAACGCTGAGTTTTCCACTCAGCTGCCTGTAGAGACCTGCTGTTACAACTGTAACAAAACCAGTCCACGCTGGAAAAAAATGTGTCTTCATTTAAAAAAAAAAAAATCCTCCTGTAATCACTGTTGATAACTCAGTATAATTAGCTTGATCCTTTGCTTGCTAACACTAATGCAAATCAGGAGTATTTGTACTGCTGTTAGTGGAGCTACACTGATGGAAGTGAGAGGAAATCCGTTGTCCTCGGCTTAGGCTGAAACCTGCGTTAAGCACGAGCCAGCCCTGGTTTAAGCCAGCGGTTTAAAACCTCCCCAAGGGTTTCAGGACAACTTCGGTTCCCATTTGAAGATCAGCCTCTGCTTAGCTGGCTGGTCTGCTCCCTTGGGTGGTCATTTCAGACAGGTTTCATTCTACTTAAGTTAAAACAAATAAAACAAAAACTGCATAAATCTACAGTTCTTCAAGAATAATCATTTTTAAGAGATCAGATGCTTGTTCCCTGCAGGGAAACATTCCAATATTTTGTTTAGAAAATACCTCATTTTAAAAGGACTGCCCTGAGATCTTTTTGAATGATAAAAATGTTTCTTTTTTCAGTGGGAGGCTTTCCTCTTGTTTAAACAGGGCACAATTCAAAGCAGACACCACCACGGCAGCCTTTTCAAGCGTTTTTTTTATCCTGCTTGTGTTCAGGCTTTATTATTTGCAAACAAGTAAATGCATTCCTTCCCCACCACCACCCTCCTGGCTTCCTTTTTTTTTTTTTTTTTCTCCACCCTGTGTTTTCCAGAAGCTGTCATTGACTGTATTTGGTAAACAAGAAATTAAAAAGGCAGCTTTATATTTTTGACATGTACAATTGCTTGTAAAAATGTAGTTCTTGCCTTTTGAACAGCAGAGTATTTTTTTTTTTTCCCCAGCATGGCCATGTCACAGAGGGGTGGGGGGGGAAGAAACCTTGAGGCTAAAACATAGTTTAATGAGAATAAAACCCACATCAAAGGATGGACTAATGGAATGATATAATGCTTACTGTGTCACTTTCCCAAAGGGGATATGGATGACAGTACTTATATTTCAATTATCTATTCACTGCCTGCATAGGATGTTGATTAAATGGTTCTAAGGTATTAGAGTCCTTTTGTAGAATGCACGGAAAAATGGTGATACTGCACATTATCCTCAGATCAAAATGTGTATTAGCAGGAAATTATATAGCTCTAACTACGTATATATTTTGTTTCTTAGGGCAATAAAGAGGGTTGTTTCAATAACGCTTAACATTACATTGAAATTTGTTTCAGTTGAAACAAAAGAAATTGCTAGCTCTCCGGCTAGCACCTTCAGCTCACTCCTTCCCGGACCTAATCCTGCCGCAGCTCAACGGAGACATTCCTTTGCAGGCAGCTCTGATTGGTAAATATAAATCCTGCGGAAACACTTGACCCCTCACGCCTTGCTGCTTTTCAGTTCAGCCAAGGGGCCTTGGCTGCCAAATTATTTATCTGAATCTTTAATTGCGTGTGGGACAGTTGATAAATCGGAGTACATTGTACATCGCCCCACGTTAGGAAACATCCCAGATGCTCATGTATAAACCAGGAGTCACGGTGCATTTGGCTAAATAGCTGCTCCATCTGCTTGTGGGGAGCGCTGCGGAGAAGTGATACGGGCTCCTAATGGAGTTGTCTTATCCTGTCATGTCAGCTCCTCACCAGGGGGTAGAGCCCCGTGAGCTGGAGGGAACCAAGCTATTGTACACTAATCCTTCCATCTTTGTATCCGATATGAACGGGCCTCTTGGCCATCAGTTGTAACCGTTGACTCCTTTTTAACTGACTAGTCATGAGTCATTTTCTTCAAAGGTGATGTTAAAGCGAGTTTTCCCCCTTACACTGCACAAATAAGCAAAATTAAAGCTCGAGATCCTTTCCCGTCTTAGCGCAGTGTTCTCCTGATGGCTCTTCTTCCTGTGTCTGTCAAACATTTCAGGTTCATGTTTGTACATTTTGGCTTAATGCAGTCAAAAACCCAACACTTTGTTCCCTGTATTAGTATTGAACCTTATCTGGTTTAACCACAAGAGCATCATTATTTAACGTGTGCCAAGTGTTGTAGGAAATGTCACCGCTCAACAAGTCCATTACGGAGCTGCCTCTGATTAGAAGCTGCTATACCCTGAGATCTGTTTACAGTAAGTCACGTTAGAAGTGCATTTCTTTCTGTGAAGGACAGAGTTTATCATGTCTTATACAAGTTATAACTTACATGTTATCAACTTCACAAGTCAGATATAAAAGAGGTTTTTCTTACATTTTAATTAGCTGTGCTAACACAGATGCTTGCTCTCTAGTCTTTATGACTAGAAAAGCTGCATTCCTGAGGTTGAGATATGTGGAGAACCTCTTTGATATGTTTTATTTAATTTTTTTTTCTAGGGCTGTAGAATCACAAGGAATATTATATTATAAATCAAGCTGTAAAGCGTGGGCCACAGTGACTGATTCTGCTGCCTGTGTGTGACAATAGTTATGGTGTATTCATGCACTTTGATGGTATACAAAGAGGGGTTTTGCTTTTTTTCCACCGAATATTTTTAAACTATAGCTCCAGATGCTAACTGTGGATAAACTACCAAAATAATACTGCAGAAATCCCAAATTACAACCATCCTCATCCTCTTCACGTCTCAGGTGAAACTTAAGAGCATGCTATAGAGTCTTAAGATGATATGAATATCAGATGCGTGCTTGCAGTGTTGCAGAGGAATCTGCAGATAGGCAGGAAGGGTCTGACTTAAATTGCAATTTGACAGGCTCATCTGCTTGATTACTCTTCCACTTAATGGTGTCTACAGCCTGATGCTCCTTCTACTGCAGACCATTGCTTCTTGTCCAGCTGTCTGTGGCTGTGGGGGATAACTTATTTCTTTCATTTTTGTGGCTCCTGGGAATGTATTTGGAGTCAGTGATCCTATACCAAGAATGGCTGGACTATCTTTTCTCTCTTTTATAATTTTTTTTTTTTTAAGAACTGGTTGATAAATACTTTAGAACTTAGTTTTCTCCATCTTAATGAGGTGGAGAACTGGCCTGAGACTTCTTTAACTGCTGCTTACTAGACGTTGGCTGAGTGCTCTGCAGAAGCACATGCTAGATTTAATCATAATCACTACAGCACAGGAAAATGTTTCTGGAGAGACCGTATTATCCATCCTGTTTGTCAGCTGGTCTCTGGTTCTTAAACAAAAAGAGAACTGAGATTTTGAAATAAAATTAATGGATCACTTAACTGCCATGTTATAAGGTTAGGTTTGTTAGGTTAAAGAGGAGGATTTAGTTTAAATATTACGGGGACATTTTTCAAATTTACTGTAGGTTTGTCTTGTTAGCACTTTAAAAAAATATTTACATTTTCTCAACTGCAGGGAAGCTGTGAATATTATTATTCACCCTTTCACTCCTACCCAACAAAGCCATGGAACAAGGAGTGTGCTGACGCTCCGCAGGGTTGCTGAGGGTTGTTATGATTAGCATTCTGGTGTGTATAGCAAGTGTAATAAGAGCATAAACATTTTACAAGTGTAGGTCCTTTTCATTTTCAATTTTTTACTTCAAGTGAAGTGACGAGGCCCAATTGGAGCCGCAGTGTAATAACAAAGGGCAGCATAAAAAGTTTTATTTCCATCTGAACATGGTATTTGTGAACAGTAAGTCGCCCCAGGGTTTCCTGAGCTATCTCATCCTAAACCTGTGGGTGTTTTGGTCTCAGTCCCCTGGGCAGACTCCTGGACCCATGAACAGTGAATGACCGGCTCCTGGCATCGTTTGCGTGGCGTTAGACTGATAAAAATGAGAGCAGGGTATGTGCAGGAGAAAGCGCCGTGCTGAGGGTGTGCAGAGTTCTCTGTTTTTCAGTTGAGTTGAAATTCCTCTTACCTCAGCTTAGCATACACAGTGCGTCTTTGTGGAAACTTTCAGCAAAATCGATCAAGCCAATTTTGATTTACGCAAGCATAAATAAGAGAGATGTGTCCCTTTCAAGATGAAATGATTCTTTTAAATTAGCCGTGTTTGTTTATGATAGTTTTAAAGTCCCTCGCTCTGGCAGAGGAGACAGAACATCTGCAGCTCAGATTCTTGAGGAGCGAGGGGAATTAATTGCCTCCAATTTGGTTAAAACACAGCGTTGATTATGCTTTTATACAATAGCAATACACAATCATGACAGGGTAGCTTGGGCTCCGTGCATGGGTTGTTTCTTCATTGGGAGAGAAATGAATTGACACAGATATGGGATATTTTATCCTAGTCTGTATTTATTTACACTGAGTACCCTTCTGAACAAGTATATTAGATAGCAAAGCTTGGCAGTTTTGTGCCAGAACTCAAGAAGGCAACTCCATGGCGAGACCTATATGTGTTTATCCAGCGCTGAGCTTCTCGTATGCTGAGTTCTTACCGTATGACATTCCTTGGGAGATTGAGACACCGCTCATTGAATCCTTCACCGTTTCCCTGCTGATGGCCCAGATGTCATTCAAAACCACATCCAGGTGGGCGCTGATGGATCTGGCTGAGCCCTGTGGACAAAGGAAAGATATTAAAGGTAATTCCTTTTGCAGAGATTTGCATTTTAAAGAGGTTTATTTGAGATTTAGGTCGGTAAACTCTTGTCTGGAGACACAATGCTGTGGTGTTGAACTCCTGATTTAAGTGTGCTTAATGCTACCCATTAACCCAGCTCGTTAGGCTTGTGGGAGCACCTACAAGTTTCATACCTCCTCTTAACACAGAGTTCCTCCTCAGCTCAGACTTCGTGTTACGAGTTGGTTTTAGAACTTTTCCTCTGTTTTCTACACTATTTTTTTACATTTGGGGAAAAGTACTGTCCAATCTGAGACTGTCAACATCTTTGTCGTAGTTATTACCAGAAACCAATTCACAAAAAAGGCAGTTATAAAAACATAACCAGGCAGAATTGCAACCAGTGTGTTCTGGCAGTCTTAAAGATTGTGGTAGTGTTATACCCAGTTAAAGGGGATTCAATATAAAATTAAATAAGTGTAGTGCACGTAGAGCCTGATGTGCCACAGCAACACATTTTGGGGGATGAGACACCAGACACAGAATATAGATACTGCTTCTTAACCTGTGAAGACAAAGCTAAATAATTCATTAAAGGAAAAAAAAAAAAAAAACCAAAAACCAACTTGACAAAGCTCCCCATTTGTTTGCACCTCCTAAATGACATCTAAGACGTCTTGTCAGTCTTCAGTGGTAAATGATAGACAAGCATGTATTCTGATATTTGGAGTTGATTGGGAAAAATTGAATTCCCAATTAAAAGTGTAATTTAGTTTCAAAATACATCATCCTTCATCCCTTGTTGTGAGTCATGAACTTTCTTGCATGACTGAGAGAGAATAAATTAGTATCTGTTAAGATCTTTCTCTACATTTTTTCCCTTAAAATAGTACCATTTTAGCTTATTGATAGATATTGTTCAGTTTAATATTATTCTGGTACTTCGGAAGATTAAGGCTCAATCAGCAGGTTCTTGGGCTTTTCATAATGTTCAGTCACAATGTACCTGTGGAAGATGATATCAAAAGTGGGAGCATGGACTGCCTGTGTTTACTAAAGCTTGCCTGATGCTGAATCGGATCTACAGGAAAGAAATAAAGGGGTCTGGCAGTATGACCATTCTGCCAATGTTAAAGCTATTTTTTCCTTTGAATTGGAAAGAAATATCTCTCCTTGAGACTAATGCAATCTGTAAATGGAAGTTGTAGTTGAATATAAAAATATTTTGTCAGTCATGCCTTGAGTCTTTAGAAAAAACATATGCTGCCTCAAAATTCTGCTAATTAGGAGTCATAATATATCGCGGTGTAACCACTTTGATTTAGTATGTCAGATCTGAGTGTGGATGTTTTTTCTATCAGGTGCATCCCCAGTCTGTCTGTAGGACTCTTCTGGAGTTTAATGTCTTCTGCAAAAAAATTAGAATAATTTTAGAAAAGTCATCAACGATGAAGCTACTGATCCAGGCAATGTTGTTCCAGTTTCAGTTTCCATTAGTGTTGTTGTTATTACTGTAGAACTTTTACAGCTGACAATGGTCATGAATATGGTTTTTATTACTAAGTATATAAATATGCAGGCTGAAAGGATTTGTGTGGAAAGTTAAAATTTAATTTCACTGTTGGTAGATTGCCATCATTCAGTTTTCTGCCGTGATTACTGATTGGTTTTGAATGCTCTGTGCCTTGCTTTGAGCTTAGAAGCTGTATGAGTGGGTTTTTTTAACCTCCCATCAAAAATAATCTCAGGGAAGCTACCGTTACTATTCGAGGCAAAATGTGCTTTTTACAGCCTTCTGGCTCATTTTTTGCAGTCAGCTGACTCTGCGGCACTTGCGCCAGCAGACAACCCCACTGCTGGTTTCAGGCATCTGTCCATCTGGGGAAGCAGAGCTGGAAATGACACAAATGCAATCCAGATGTGGGCTTGAAGGAGATGGGTCCTTCTGCCCCTTACCTAAGCCACGGGAGCAGGAAGGCTTCGCGGCAGTCATGCGTTGCTGCAGTGTGCAACGTCTTCAGCGCCCTGCATCTTCCCAGTGGGATGGGATTACCTAGTGTCACTCCTGGGGTTGATGTCCTTCCCTGATTTTCTTGCTAGACCTCTAAAAGCTGTGGAGGAGGGTTCAGCAGTTCTTGGATGCTGCTCTTTAAAAAAATAAATAAATAAAATGAAAAAAATCCCTTGGCTGATACTTCTGCAGCTGAGGGAGGTGACCAAGTTGTAGCTCAGCACCACATGACAGTCATGGTGACCACAGGCTCAGCTCCTACCCTGGGACTTGTTTTTGGCAGTTGCCTGGCCGCAGGAATTGAGAAGATGCCAGGAGATGAGCAAAAGTGTAAATCAGCAGCTGGGGAGAATGATGGTTTTCTGCACGGCATTAGGTGCATTTATGCTGGGGTTGTCCATGGACATCCTCACTCCTGAAATAACATGGGCTTTCGCGGCCACAGAAACCTTCAGAGGGCTGTGACTTGCACTTCAGCTGGTGTAACCTCTCATTGCTGGTGGAAAAATGCAAAAACTCCAGGCTGATGCTTTTTTCTGAGTTTGTAAGTGGCTTCAGAAGCCTTAATAACTTACTGCTGACCTGGAAAAAATTAGGAAGAGGAGGGGGCTTCCTCCAGCAGTCTTGTACTGGCTAGTAGTCCGGGGACATTTTTAGTACCTACAGATTCCAGAAATAATAAGCAACTTACGATGCTTCCTCCTGAAATCTGATTTTAATTATGGCTTTGGAACAGCGTTCATGCACTGGCCTCGTATCTCAGCCTGTGATGGCGAAATGAAATTGCAGAGATGAGAATCACACTTGTGTTCTGTCTGCCAAATACCTTCTTCCAAGCTCCCACTATTTTCAGCCTGTATGTGCGTGAGGCTGGTTCAGGCTGTTCCTTTTCTTATTACGACAAATTGTTTTGACACTATATGCAGATGGAATTTGCACCCAGAGTAGCAATACTGAGATTAATCTGAGCCGTCAATCTCATCTTTATTGTCTCGGTCCTGTTTACCTGCCACCGTGGAAGATACTGAAGTCAGGGATAATTTAGGATCATTTCTGGGGGCAACAGCAGCAAATGAGTGAGGGGAGGAAGCGTGGTGGTCTTGCTGAACCTGTGTTTTGAACAGAACGGGAAGCTCACCAAAAACCCAAAGCAGTTTTTGTGTCATCATAAAAAAGAAGCAGAATTGCAGTTTAATTAAAGGGTGTAGTCTGCACAGAGCATTTGGCATTACTAAAATCCTAGTCAGAGGAAAGTGAGGATGCATGTCTTGGCTTCGCTGGGACGTGGAAATGGTTCTAAATAAGTTCCTTCCCTTCCCGCCTTCCTCCTCCCGCCCAGCCCGTGGCTGGATGCAGTGGGTGCGTTGTGGGGATGCGCAGCCTGGCCGGTGCTGGGGGAGCGAGTGGTGCTGTGCCTCTGCCTGGCCTCCTGCCCTTCGGCACAGTGCTTGCCCTCTGCGCTTCATTCTTCACCATCCCTCTCCTGCCTGTGTTCGACCATCACCCTGCCTTTGGCAGGACAGATCCCTGGCCCTGTGGCTCGAGGGAGAGTTGTCAATAATAATAAGATCTAATGCAAAGTAACCAGCTGGGAATTTGAATGGTTCAATCCATTAAGGTGTTCTGTGCGTGCTGCAGCAAAACAAAAGAGCATTGTTGGTTGGTTGGGTTTTTTTTTTTTTAGTTTGCCCTTTTAGAAGTGGGTGATGTTTCCATAAAAGGTTTTTGACAGACAGGGAGAAGACGGGATTTGTTTTATTACCTTTTCTATTAGGCTTTGAATCCAATTTTCAAATATCAGCGCTTGTGCTTCACCTGAAAAATATGCAGGCAGCTTTAAATGGACACTTACGTTCAGGCTTACACTTTTATGTAAATATGTTTTGTGTGCCCTGTTTCCCATTAACACAAGGTCAAAAATTAAGTTTCTTACATATTTACATAACATCTGAACATGAATTGCATACAAGTGCTGGTTGCATGAATGTGCCTATTCAGAATTCATATGGGCTTTGTGTCTGTGTTTGTATATGAGTGTCAATATATTCACAGAGACAGGTCAAAGCATTAGATGCTGATGCAGGAATTTTCCATATTTCGAAATATCAATAGGTTTTTAAGAGGGAATTTTCTCTAATTTCTTGATTGTTTTTTCTTAAAATTTTCTTTGAACTTTGCCCCCCTTTTTCATACTGTTTTTTAAATTGCAGATCAAACTGTACTTTGACAGTCATCTTCACAAAATGTTTTGCCAAAGAGCCAAAGACAGCATAGAAAAGCATGTGTAGTAGTGATGCTATTGATCTTTATAGATATTAAGCTTGCTAATGCTGCTGTGAAATAGGTAAAATAGTACATTAATTTTATAGATGGGCAAATGCTTTAATTTGTTTTCCCCTCTCCATTTTTCCAAGTAACGCTGTGAGTCAATAAGTGCTAGTATCCATGACACTGGAGCCTATTAAATCAATATATTTCATGCACATGTGTGTAAGATCATTACATAGGTATAACCAGATCATATGTAAGTGGCAACTAGGTTCGGAGAATTTGCTGTTGCACATGAATTAAAACAGGCAGCTGCGTTGTCCAAAGTCTCCGTTAACAATACGATGAGTGGGGTCCACATGGATGCCCGGTGGTTGTGTGTGCAGGGGATGCCTGAATATCGGCCGCATGGGATTCCTCCTGCCTGCTCCCCCTTCCCCGCCCCAGACAGCTCTGGGTGTTCTCGAGCAATCCTCCCTGCCTGACCGACAGCATCTCTCCGGACACCTCTGTGTCAACAAAAGCTTTGAGTTGAATGAGGAGAAACGTGGGTCTCTGCTCCTCGTCCTGCGCCTCCTCCTCCTCTTGGATGCTGTCAGTGGAGTGTGGCTGGGGAGAGTCCATCTTGGGTAAATGCTGTGGGAGAGAAATGTCACCGCATTTTCTTTCGGTCAGGAAGGGTTTGATTATTCAATGTTCAAGCTGAAGTTCTCTCAAAAGCTTTTAGTTGAATGTGAGTGTCTTTTAGCAGTGTTAGTAGGCAGACTTTGGCAGATGCATGCTCAGTAAAGGAGAAGGAGGAACGAGGCAGAACTACCAGTTTTTGGTTTTCCTTTAGGAGGTGTCCTATGTGGTGACAAACTGGGTATTTTAGAGCTGAAATTTGAAGAGAGCTCATTTGGCACTTGTAGTATTTTTCCAAAGTCTGATTTTAATCAGTCAAATAACTGAAACCAACTCCTCCCAAGAATCCATCATAAAACCTAGTTTCTTACTCAATATGTTTGCTTTCTGAGCTAGCTCCTTGGCCAATTTTCCAATGGAAGATTGCCTTTTTTTCCCATGGGAGCGATTCCCTTAGCATAAGTGAACGCCCAAGTGAAATGAGGCTTATGTACCAGCATCTGTCATCAGCCTGCACTTACTGCCTGAGATGGTTTAAGGATGAAGGAAGCCAGCAGAGACCCCGCAGCCACTTTTGACCACCGCATGAGGATTCTCTGGCGCTGGGTTACCCAGGACTGATGCTCCTGTGATGCACGCTGGACTGCGCGGTGTCACGAGGCTGTAGCGGGAGGAGCTGCGTGGTCATTAGGTGATGGGGCTAATTCAGTGACAGCTCAGCATCACAGCCTATCTCCTGCTCCAGAATGAGATCCTGCTGTCCTGTGTTCCCTGGGTGAGATACAGGCAGTCTGGCAAAGGAACGTGCACCAAATCAACGAGCCTCACGCTGCATGCCTGACTTATGACAGACCTAGTGTGAACACGGAGATGCGTAACAGTCCCTAGAAGACTACGAGCTAGTAGAGGTTGGAATACCCTGAAACTGCACTGATTTAAACAAGAGTCAGTCTTGTCTTATTAAAATACTGCAAGTCACTGAAGCAGAAAGAACTGCACCAGTGACTGAAATCTCCCAATGTTTTCCTCAAACATTCTCTCTTTCCCAATGAGGAGCTGCTTAGACTTCTCCTAGACCTTATAAACATGACGTATTTATGTGAGAGTGAGTTGAATTCTCCTCTGCCTCATGTCTCACCAAGCAGGCAAGGTCCTAATTCCCGATTGCAGTGTCTTTGTGATGCCAAACAGTATTCTGAGGGGCAGAAACAACAAAGCTGAATCATCAGACCGCAGTTTGAGTTTCTGATCTCAGTTGGAGTTGTATTTGTAAGTTGGACAGTTACTCTTCTAGAAGAATTTTTACAGTTCCTTGATTGTTAAGGAAACACTGGAGAGAAGTAGAAAATGCAATACTTTCAGGATGTCCAAAAGTATTATAGTTCAACTGCTGATGAAGAACAACCGCCACTGACTTGATTCCCTCCCCTGAGATTGTTAGGACTATTACAGACCCTAATCAAACAGCCTCCAGGAACTTCCTTTTAAAGAGGCAAAAAGGAAGAAACCGAGAAAGAAAAGTGTGTTTTCATGCCTCAGGAACAGCACAGCTTTTCTGGAGGCCTCAGCCATATAACTTCACCCTTCCCTTTTGATAAAGCCTCTTTTTTAAAGGTACTTTGCCAACCCATCGGTGAGGGCAGCGCACGGGTGGTGTCGGGGCTGGCACCGGTGGGGGGACACAGTGCTGGTTTCAGCGGCGCAGGGGTCTTTGCACTCCCAGCCTTTGCCTTCCCTGCCCGTAGGAGTCGTGAGGGGCTGGTTTCTGCTGCTGGGTGACCAGCTGGTGGTGTGTAGCGTTCCTTTGGATCGGGAGTCTTCACTCTTGATTAGTGAGGAAAGCGCTCGTTGCATTAGGTCAAACTGTGTCTTCATTTATGTCTGTGAGCCCGGCGGGAGCCGACGTGGGCAGCCTGGCCTCAGAGGGTCACGCTGGTCTTTTGTCGCCTTGAGAGTGTGTATTGTGTAAATCTGGTGTTTACTGTCTGACTGTATTTTATTCAGGAATCAGTCAAGATAGATTTGTTTAACCAAACCCAGTCAGGCTTTCATTGCAGAGGGGCAACATCTACGAAATTCGGCATTTGTAGTCGGCGTTGAGGCAGTTTACGGTACAGATTGTGTTTTGCTGCCTTGCTGCAAAAGAGCACTGCTAGCTGCAAAACCAGAGAGCACAGCACCGTATGGCTCCTTTCACAGTATGGTTCCTGAAAACAGTCTTAAATTTTATACATCTCATTGTCAGTGGATGGCAATGATGTACCCTGCCTCTACTCCTGATATATTAGTAACACCAAGACTGGTAATGCTGCAGCGTAAATGTGCTCTGTGCACGCTCCGTAACCTAAAATCTGTTGATGGTATTGAAAAGCTGGATAAAATGACTTAGTCGATTTAATTTAAATTGAAGGCAGATCTTTAGTGTGAGATTTGCTCATTTTAGTTCTTCTAGTTATTTAGGATGCCCATGCCATACTGGCTCAACAAAGGCCTTAAAAATCAAAACTTGAAGGGTAGGATTTTTTGCTGATAAAACTCCCATAAAATTCATCCCCACCAGCAAATTTTTCTTATGAGGGTTGGAGTAGTGCTTGCAACACATATTTTAGGGTTAAGGATTTGACCAGAGGGCAAAGTGATTGTAGAATACAAAGGCTGCATAGTTTTCAATTAGACAAAACATGTAAAGCTAAACTTCATGCAGAGACATTTGTGGCAAGCACACATATTTTCTTGTCTTATATGGATGACTAGAAGTGTGTGTTTAGCCACATGGGTTATTAAATGCAACTCAGTTAATGGCATTTTCCTCCCTTCCAGAGGTCTCCCACACCACGTTATTTCTTAGTGGCATTTAATTCTCTCTTCCCATTATACCAAACACCCTCGAACGAGCACATGTGAAGAGATCTCCGCCAGCAGCAAACGTGTTGATCTGTGCAAGGGATCACAAATAAAACTTGCTTAGGGTTGCATCATGGCGTGGTTTTGGTAGCCAAACAAAAAATCCTTGTTCGTCGTATTTGGGTGTTTATTGTGGAACTTATTAGCAGAAGTTTACGTAGCTTCAGCCACTTCCTTACAGATTTTAACAAGATTTTCCAACCTTCCCTGAGCTCTTAGCTGATGTGGAGTAGAAATCAACGGAAATCATTTGCATCTCTGATGTTTGCTGCTTTCAGCCAAACCTAGAATATCTTCAGTTAATTCCAGTCGTACTTAGAAGATAATAAGTTTTAATTTTGATTCTGCTGCCAGAATTGCTTTGGTGTGCTACCCCTGCTTAGCACAGTGTGTAAGCTAAATGGGAATGCAGAAAAATCAGCCCTTTTTTTCAGTAAAGCAAAAAAGTACTTTATTCCTGTTGATGTAATTTCAAAATGATTGAATGTACTCTTTTTTCTTGTAAATGCTTCCTAATTTTGTGTCTAACCCTGTTGCATCTCAGTCAAAGGATCCCTTCAATGATTGCAATCAGTTAAAAATCTGACAGGCTACAACCATCCTCGTTTACTCTAAACCCTAAGTGCTTTTTCCAGAGGTCAGAATTTACTAAGATTGAAATGAAAGAGAAAGATCTGCTGGAAGCACCAGCTCTCCGTAAGGGCTGTTTAGCTGCAGAGGCTGAATTTCTGTGGTGAACACGGTGCTCACAACAAGGATTGCCTGTCACTGCAAACCAGTAGCAAGATTGTCTTAACTTTTTTAGAAAGGCTTTTCTTGGGGTGGGGGGTTCAAATGGGAAAATTTGGGCTGGGCAAGTGAAAAAGTAGTAAAAATCCAATCTTAATTTTTGGGAGGAGGCAAAAGGAGCGGGACTGGTTGTTCTTTAAGACAGACTTGCGCTCAGTGTGTGTCTCCGGCTCTCTCCGCAGCCCTCTACTCGCTGTCTCTTTTGCTGCCTCCTGCGGCATCCCGGGAATTGCGCTGCTGACACTGGGAGTAAACCCTCTCACTGGTGCCCTGGGAGCCTTCAACATTTTCTTGTACACGTGTTGTTACACGCCCATGAAGAGGATGAGCATTGCCAACACATGGGTGGGAGCTGTCGTCGGTGCCATTCCCCCTGTCATGGGCTGGACCGCGGCGACAGGGAGTCTCGATGCCGGTGAGTATAAAAGCCTTGCATCGGGGTGAGCCGTTGTCAGCATTGCCTTTAGGGTATCTAAAAAGACCTGCTTAGAAGGAAATAAAGCTTGCTTTTTAGGCTTTTTGGTCTGATACTGCTTCAAAAGCAGGTACATTCTGCTGCTTGCGATGCCAAAGTCTGTTACAGCACGATGCCGTGGGGACTGAATGAGTAGACATGATGGTATCGCACTCCTTACGGGGCGTTTCAGGGGCAAACGTGAGCTGATAAAAGCCTGTGACCTACTGAATATGTGTTTAGGCCATCTTAAAAATAAATGTAGAAGGAAATTAGCGTCTTTGGGGAAGAAAATGTTACGTAATTTCAGGATTAAAACCATACCCAGTAAGATCCAGCTTAGATGGCAGGAGCTTTCAGCTGGAAAATTCTCAGATGTGTTTATTACTGTCTTCCCACAAGCCAGAAAATATCCTAGGAAGATTAATTTATTGATGTATTTCTTAATTGCCCATTTCTAAACTCTTAGTTTATGAATGTTCCTGTCCCCCCTCCTTGAAAAGCAAACGAAGATTTCTATTTTAATAACTGTGAACCATTTTTACATCCCTCATAAACCACTGATCTCTTCAGCAGCTAAACTCTGACACAGTTAGGGCTTGTTTTTTCCTGCCAGCTAGAAACTTAAGAATCAAAGTAGCTCCACATACTTGTATTCTGAAGAAACTAATGATTTCAATTAACAGGTCTGTTAAGAATTGTTTTAGTGCACACTCATCCCACAGTGTGGCATATTTAAAGCTTGAATAATACTTTCAACAGGAAGATTTTTAAACAGAAATTATTAGAATCAGTGCAAAATCTGTCCTTCATTTATGCTATGCACTTCTTAATTTCTGTGCACTTCCTATGAAAGTCCGTCTGAATTGGCTTTGTTGATGTATGTTCTGATACAGATCTAATCCAAAGTTAGGATGAAAGGTTTTGTGGGTGTGGTTTTTTTTTTTAAATGTATGCACTACTTCTATACAAACATTTACTTCTTTCAAAGTTTTTTTTTTTACATACATTTAGCCCTGTAAATGGTATGTATGTGTATGTATAGTGTCTTGTGTTCAGGAGCATGTAACAGACACCATTAGAAGCTCTGTATTTCTGAAGAGAAGACAATGATTTAAAACCACAACATGTATCATTTTAAGAATCTCATCATTTGGCTGCAGATGCTTACACCTTGGATCTTAGGTTGTTTAGGGATTTCTGTTTTGGTTTTGGCACCTCACTGCAGAGTTGACGTTAGAAGATGACTCTCACGTGCCAATGCTTCATCTGCAAAGTCCAGCCTGGAGGAGCGGGAATGAAGAGCTCCATCTCACCAAAAGCCCTTGCTGTAGTGCCTGTCACGGTTCAAATTTTCCCCCGTGGTTTTAAGATGGCAGCTAAACTGCTGCAGTTAAAGCCCAGCACATTAAGGTAAACTGGCACTGATTTTCCTTGCCTTTAATTTGTCAGGTTACAGCTTGGTCTTTGAGACCCGTTTTGCAGAGAGCTAAGCTGTCCCTGTATGGCGGGCAGCAGGGAGCACCGCCGGTGTCCCAAGCAAGCTCTTCCTCTCTAATTTACAACAGAAATGGGGTTACGTGTCCCTCTGCCAGCTCTGCTGTGGAGGGGATAATCTCTGGCAATGATGACAGCAGTGGAAGATGGTAACTTTAAACCAGCAGAGCAGACCTTGCCAGAACATGATGGTCTGCGCTGGTACATAACCCAATCTTGTATTGTTTGTTCTGAGTAGCTAAAACTTCCTACAGCCACCTCCCGGTCTGTGTCGGCGCAGGCAGGTGGCTTGTTTAATAGAGAGAGAAGTGTTACTGAGGTGATGCTGGTCTTTGCAATGAAGCATACCTGGGGAGAGTCTGGAAAACGGTCATCTGAATGTAGTATTTTACTGTATTTTCAGCATTAAAAAAAACCACTTCCCCCTCCAAAAAACCCCACAAACACCTTGTAAAAAAAAGGGGAGAAACAGAAGAAAAGGATTGCCTTGTAGACTATGATTTTCAATGTTAAACATTTTACTATTGCAAATGAGAAGAGAGTTCAGCACCTGGCAGCATCAGCCCTGTGCAGAGTATAAGCGTGCATCTGCGTGCATACATACGTGACGTGCAGACCTGCATCCTTCTCTGACCAGCCTACCCACAGTTGTTGAACTCATTAATAATGTGTAATTAGCTTGGAGACTTAACCTAGTTTTAGGTAGAGGTGTGAAAATGCATTTGCACCTCATTTAAAGGAAAAAAAACCCCAAAAAACAACGACCATTCCACTCAATAACAAAGAGGAATGTGAAGGAAGGGAGTTGGAAAACTAATGAGAAGAAAGGTTCTCACCACTTTAACTGGTGATTTTTTGAGTTTACATTTTCCTGTGGATTTTCTCTCCTTGTAATCTTCTCACAGCAGCCACACTGGTATACGTGTTGCTGGTTTTAAGAAAAACAATATTGAATTGTAGACCTTTCATTACCATTTGAGGGGGGTAACCAGGTGTTACACTGTACTGTGGGGTACTGGGACAACCGTGGCCGCGCTCTTCTGTAGTGCCAGGGGTTCAGTAACATCACTGGCATGGCTCGTGGATACTGCAGCGAGATGCTGGAAATGCCTAGTTTCCAATTCCAGAGATAACAGTGTCTCAGATTGGAGCAGCCTTTGTTTTAATTTGTCCTCATTTTGTTTATAACTTCCTTATTTCAAAGACTAATACCTTATTTCTTGCACAGGCAACAAATACGGCATATTTGCAGATAAAAATCTGGGATCCTTGTATATCCAGTGATGCAAACGCTTGCTGGTATTCCTTACGCTACACATCTTTTTCAGATCTTATGCTGGCTCCTAGTGATGCTTGCTTCCATTTCTGCCCCGATAGGTAACTTTAATTATATACTTTTAAGCCTGATTGACCATCCTGTCCCCAACCCTGGATTTTGTGCTAACATAATTTAGAGAAAACCTCACATTTCAAATGCGAAAGATAAGGTTATCTCTGGGAAGATGTGGAATTCTTTGTTGTGGGTTTGGGGGGGGGTTGTGGCTTTTTGTTGGTTGGTGGCTGGTTTTTTTTTAATGGCAGCTGTTTGAAACTGATGAAAGATCAGGAATGTTAACATTTCCTCACTGGGGGAGCTGAGTGCAGGTGAGATGGTCAAAGGTGCATGATAAGTGTAATTTATCACATACCTATCACTACCACGTATCTGGTGTATTTATGCAGAACTTAACTGCCAGCCTGTGATTTGCAGTAACACGTTTGCTTCCTTGAAAGCAGATTTCATTGCTCCTTTGTGGCACTATTTATTTCTAAAGAGATTTGTTTTTCTAGTAAATCTAGACACCCTCAAATTATTTCTCCTGATTTTACAAAGGAAGAACTAGCAGGAAAATAATGAAATTCACTTAAAGCGTTAAGTGATAGCGTAAAGACAGGAAAAAGAGGCAGACTTGGCAGCATGTTCTGCTCTGTGCTGGATCCTCCTCCTGCGCAGGATCCGTGTGCAGGATTGCTCCTGCCTGTGCCACGCCGCTGTAGAGCCGGTGCACAGCCCTCTTTAGGAAGGAACGGAGCTATTTATTTTGGCACGTGAGAGGCACAACCTAGATGTGCTTTAAATTACTCTTGCATTGCCGGTCTTTCTCCCCAAGCTAATGCCCCAGCTTGCTTGTATGAAATGTTTGTTGTCCATTTGAACTTTTTATTTCTAGTTAGCAGAAAAACTGAAGCTGGGGTAAATGTTTCCAAGTGCCATAGCCTGTATTCCGCCTTAGACATTTTCATTTTGTGCTTCTTCCCTTAACCTTCTTGTGCTTACGTGCTGAAGGCTTGATCCCAGCCCGCAAGCGGTATCGGTGACTTAAAGCCGAGCAATTCAGTGCCACCGTGTTCATATAAACCACCCAGTTAGATGGAAGTGACAAGCAGGGGTCCTCAACATAATGTGCTTATCAGTTAAGGGGATTTATTCTGAGTAGGTGGCAGCGGCATAGCAGATAGCAGCCCTGACAGCAGAGCAGACCTTACAGACCCGTGGTGGCCTAGGAGCCGTAGGTATTACTGCGCCAAAGAATGTTTATCTCAAGAGACTATTTAGTTTATCTCAGATGCTCCACTTCTGGTCTTGCTTTCCTGAAAGACATCTTGTACTGATTTTCATTCATTTTCAGAAATTTAAGTAATTCCTGGGGCTATGGAATTTATAGGCTGAGTATCAATTGTAATCATGTGGAGGCTGATTTTTAAATTGCCTTTACTTTGTAATTCAAATTGTGTTGTATGGTAGACATTAATTATGTCAGCCAACATCTATTTACAAATGGGGATTTAAAAACCGGCAGTTCTTATCAGCTAGTGACATTTGGCAGATGGATGGTTTCAGTAACAAAACAAAATGAAATGGGGGCGGGGGGAGGGCTGCACCAAACGTGTCAGTGGCTGGAGCCTTGCATACCTTCCCTGGTGTAGCACTTGTCTGCCAGGAGGAGGGAGAGCAAAGCAACAGCTTAATTGCCTGCCAGGTAAGCTCAGAGATGTTTGTGTCCCGTCCCGTGGAGCTTTCTGAGCTTTCAGAGCCCCTGGAGGTGCACACAGCTCTGGGGGGGCAGCCCCCCGGCGCAGGGCAGCTCCACTGTCCCGCTGCAGGAGCAGGGCAGGCTCCAGCTATACGCTCCCTTCAGTAGACTCAGCTTTTTGGGGTTTCACTTCTCAGATGAAAGGCAGCAGAATTTGCGGTCTGTTCCAGAGGAGACAGAGATATTCATGTCACTGACATACGAGAATTGGAAGCTGGGGGCCCAGGAGTGTGCTTTGTGGGGGTAAAAAGTGAGGCAGAGGGACAATACTAGTAAGCAGCTGGTCTGAATTTAGGACAAAAGCCAGTGGGCTGATTTTTTTTCCCCTTTCCATCCTCACAAGAGACAAAAGAAATGGCAGTTCCACCGTGGGGCACCTGGGGGGCTGGCCCCAGGAATTCACAGGCACCGTGCCCCACGCATGGCTGTTGGGGCACAGGGAGGAGATGGGGCACTGTGACAGCCCCTGCGCCCCCGGGCGTGAGGCACAGCACCCGCAGGAGAAGCACCGATGTTCTGGGTGAGTGACGGAACATCTGCAGGAGGAGCAGGACGGGGGTCTGTGGGAGGGACTGCCACCCTTGGGTAGGTGGGAGCCCCAGAGGGAGCCTGGAAGAGGCGGCTGATGAGGAGCCCCTGCGTGGCTCTGCAGGGCTGCAGTCCTCTGCCGAGACAGGTCCTTTGGCAAACCCTTCCTAAACAGATCTGCACGTAACGAATGGCCAGGGCAAAGACCGTATGTTCATCTCACCCAGCAGGCTCGCTTTTTTAGTGGCATCGGTTGCTGGGGTTAGCTAAGACAAGTTATGTACCGCATGGCTTTTTTTTCTCAGCCTTGCCTGTATAATGAAAGGTCTTTCCCTGTGAGGCTTTTGGCCGTAATAGCCTGTTGTGTGTCACACAAAAAGTGTGCGTGCCTCTGTGTGACTATATGCAGACAGCGTTTCTCCACATGGGAAGCGTACCTGAGGACATCTGGTTTCCTCCTGTTAAAGGCGGTGGCCGGGAACGCTCCCTCGAGGTGAAAAACCCCATTGCCAACTTCATTTCCCATTCCTGGTGGACACCAAGGATCATCCTTTTGTTTTGCAGACAAGCCGTACGCAAGGCCAACATCCCCTTCCCTTTATGTGCTGCAGCAGAGAAGTCTATCGCCGCTCCGAGACGCTCCTGTCCCACAAGTCTTTTGTGCCATCCTTCAAAAGAAACGGCTATTGAAACCCATGACCATGAAGCTTTTGAGTTTTCCAGCGTTTTTCTCCGTGCCCTTGGTTTACATGACCGTGTAACCTTGAAGGCGCACAATCAGGGCCGCGCGCGGGGCGGTGCGTGCCCGCACTGACAGCCGGCACCATTGTCTGCAGCCCCGAGACCTTGTGCAAAGCTTTACAAGCGAGACTTTCCCTTTTTGCCTTCTCAAGGCTGCTTAGCAGCTCACGCGGCATCTGACACAAGCAGTAGCATCTGCTTTGTTTTCCAGTGGAAGCAGAAGTGCCGGGTGCTGCCTTGCTGCGCTGCTAACGGAGGAAATGCTGCGGTGGGGAAATAGGGGGGAATTGCATCCGTTTGGTTAAGGTTTGCAGCTAGATAATTCCCAAATGTCTTTGTGTTTGAGAAGGCTTCATAATCGCAAATGAAGATGTAAATTTTGTAGCGCTAATCCCTTTTCTACTTCCAAAGACAATGGGAAAATGAAATAGTAGATAATATTTTTCCTCAGGAGTAATTGTACAAAGGCAGTATCTTGAACACTTGTAATCGGAGGCTAATTGATTTACCCTAATAGTCATGTTCCATCACCAAAACAAGCTGAAGGAAAGGCAGTAATCGTCGCACCTTCCAGCTCTCCTTCATAAACAGAAAATGCCATCGCCAGCTCAATAAGCCAGTCCTTACGTGTCAGGACACTACGGCTGCGTTATGAACGTGACTTTTCAAACCCCTCTGAATATTTGTCCAAATTCCTCCAAAAAACCCTTTGGGTGTTTAATATTACATGGAATCTGTGATGGGCAGCAAGGCTTTGATGAGACTTCAGAATCTTCCTTTACCCCCATAATTGCTGCGTATTAGAAATCTCCAGGGCAGACTACTGTGTTAAACTTGTTGTGAACGAGCACAAAAGAAAAGATAGAAAATAAATGCATTGGGAATGTTTCCAGTACGTTTCCTGCAAGTATACCATCCTGTAAAACTCCTGCAGGACCACAGTGAAGAGTTCTGGACCGGTTGTGTTAAATTTCCTCTAGAAGAGGTGAAAAATGCAGTCTGAGACAGCACGGTTGCTTGCAAGCAGGTGGATACAGCTGGACCAAGTCAAGTCTCTGAGCTCTAATCTACCTTGTCTGGATTAAAGAGGAGTAATTTGTTCAACATCTTTTAAGGGAGGAGAGCCAGTTGTGTGCTATCAAGTAAAGCAGTGTGTGGTTGTTTCCTGACTACGATCCATTAAAAGGCTGAGTTTAGGCTACCAAAGCCTTCCCCCTCCTGACAGCAGCCAAACTCGTACCAGTTTCCTAAAGACAAAAGGCCGGTGCTTTCCTCTAATAAGTCAGGGAGCTACCAAGGTCTGGAAATAATTTTAAAATTCCTTCACATTATTCAAGGCAGAAGAATTACTAAAATTGTGCTTTAAGCAAAACAGCATTCTTAGGTTGCCAAGGCAGTAAACACCAGCTTTGGGAAATGCAGTAAGATTTCAACATCTGTTTTGGAGCTGATATTTTAACCATTCCATGTTTATTTTAATGCCTGGTTGGCCACTTCCCAGTCATACATGTGCAGCACCAAAGCAAAGACAGGAGGAGTGAGTCCGTTCTTGAATGGATGCTGCAGATCAGCTCCCCCTTCCTTATTTTTTTTTATTTTATTGATTAAGTAAATAAGAGTTTGTCCTGTCTAGAGCTTGAAAGGGATATAAGAGGTTTGCAGAACACAATGCGGAGGGATGGCACTGTGTGTTGTCTAAAGAACAGTGAGGAGGATAAGGACAAATAAGTTGCTCCCCCTCAGCATGTTTTCAGGAGCCCGGTGTCAATCCAGCAGCCTCTGCAGATAACCTGGGACGTGGTGGCCTTGACTTGTGCCAACCAGCCCATGTTCAGCCGCCTGCCCGGGCTGGGTGGGCTCCAGCTGACCCTGCTCTGGAGGCTGCTGCTTCCACCAACACACGCTGTGCTCCAGCCCTTGCCCGCTCGGAGCTCAGCTCCTTTTCTGCCCTGGAAGAGCTTGCCTTCAGAAATGTTTCGGAGAGTTTCAACCTGATCATCCCAAACTATCGTGCCTTGTTTAAGAAACAATTCAGCGGCACGTGAAATCATCGCTACTGCTCCACATGCCAACTGCACAACGTATAAAGCTCCTTGATGATGAAACGTATTGTCAGCATGTAAGAGGCGTATTTCAAATCGCTGCTTAAGAGAGTGACATCCTCAGCACGAGATGGTCAAGCAGCATCCAAACACTACTTCTGCCCTTTAGGGGATGAGAAAATAGGTTTGTGGTCCTGAGGTTGCTTTGCATGAATGAAACTGTTCGCTCAGAGTGATGCTACCAGCATGATTTCTGTTGGCACTGATAGCTTGGCAGCTGAATGTGCCCACTCTTTCTTGAGTAGATGCCGTATAGAATCGCACCTCTTACATCCTTTACAGGACTGAGAAGTCTGGGGACTCGCACTGGGATCTGGAGCTTCCCGTCCGTGGGTCACTGATCCCAGCATAAGCCCAGGATGGGCAGGACAAGAAGCTGTGGCCACCTGATTGCTATGCTCTCCTCTGCCTTGTGTTAACCACTGGCCAGAGTTCACACCCTGCAAGGGCTTACACCCTAAAAACCATCTCCCAGTTTCCTGCTCATAGGTGCTCTGCTTAGCAGAGAGGCCAAAAACTCGGTGGGCTCAGGTGCTGACATTGCTCCCTTGCCTGAGACTTGGAACATCCAGCAAATGAGGTCATCAGATAATTGTTTTAAAAGGAGTAAAATGTAAAATTTTAATCAAAGAGGTACCACAGTGCCTTCTTTACACCGTGAAGAGCGTAATTTCAGAGGTGGATGCTTCTTGCTCTTGCAGTTTTGAAAATTTGACTGTCAGCTGCTGTGGTTTGCAAGCCTGCTGTCACTAGTTGCTTTTGGAAGTCTCATCTCACAATTATTTCCAAGTTTTACCCAAATTTATTGAACCTTAAAACGTCTTGTCAAGCAGTTTCCAAGTCACTGTAGAATTTAGTGTCGTGTTTGTTTTAGGAAAAGTGCAATTTATAAAGCTTCAGTATTTCACTAGATAAAAATATATTTACAGAAAGTACGAACCATTTTATACCTTCTTCGATGCCAGCTGACATTTTTGCTTTTTCTTAGATATTGAAATAAAACCCTCAGCTTGTTCTTGTTTATTAAAAAGAAAATCTGTTACTATTTAAATACTAGTAAGAGTATTTAGGACAAGAAAAACAGCTTAACCTTAACATTCATGATGAACAGTAAAACCTATTGTTTACCTTTAACTCTGTGGGTGCTGTCGGACCTACCTGCTCCTCTGCAGTCCTGCAACTTTTGAGATGGTTTAAGCTAGCACAAAGTGGTTAAATAGTAGGAACTCCGCAAGAAAACATTTTAGACGTATTTTGCACAAAGAGGGGAAGAATACTGGAAACCTGGGTCCTAAATAGGCTTCATTTTTTTTTCCAAAATTGAACAGGGCTTGTTCACCAAGTTACCAGGATTTGCAAGTGTCTGCTCGCAGCTGCCCTGGGTTCTCACACCGGGAGGGTGAGCAGTTTTGAGGTGGTTGCAATTGGGCTAAACCTGCAGTTATTAAAAATCAGGCCAAAAAAGCCAAGGAGTTGGGGATACACACAAGGCAGGTATTTGCAATCTTGCCGTTTATAAACAGTTGTGGGAAAGCTGCAGGATCTGGTGCTAACTCCTGCTGTCCTGCCTGCCCTCGGGTGTCCTGGTGCTGCGGAGGGGCCGGGGGAGCCGCCGGGCTGCGGTGCCCGGGGTGCCGGCTGCCTCCCGCTGCCCGAACAAGCGCCGTGGCTCGGCTTGGATGCCGGCTCTGCTTTGCAAACTCTATGCCAGCTCCATATCTTACGGCTGTGAACAACCTCATCTGGTCTTCACTTAATTATAAACTCCACAGAGAACAAGGAGATTTGTGTTGATTAAACTGATTTCCCAAACTGTTGGGAGCTGCGCAGTGGCAGCAGAGTAGGCTCTGCGCTATTTTGAACCAGGTTAGTCTCCAGAGTTAGTCTCGCTGTAATATTGCTTAAAAACACTGCTGACCTAATTATGACATAGTTAACATTCGTCTAGTAATTAATGAGTATTACAGTGTCTGCTCTGGGCTTGACAGGATTCCTACTGTGGGCTCATTTGATGCTGAATTGTGCTCTACCATGTGCTGTGCTTTGCAAGTCATCAGTCTTACGTGACACTTAAAAATCTCTGACAACCTGACAATCTCAGCCTGGGCAGAGGAAATTACAGGATGTCCAAGGCACATGGGAAACTAACCAAAAGATCGGGTCACTTAAAATCCTCATAATGGGCTATTAAATTGTTTTACTGTTCAGCTTCTCTGTAAAATATCAATTATCTCAATGGTTGTAATGTAATCAAAGTAATTAAATTCCAAAGGCTTGCATGTAAAAACCAGAGCTTTGTAAATGGGAATCCAGCCTCAAGTAGTTTAGTCGGTCTGTTTGTGTTTAAAAGTTTCTCCAGATGACTTTTTTTTTTTTTTTTTTTAATGGTGTTACAGTTAGAGAACTGTTAAAGGTTTTTGTGTGTTTGAGGTTTAGGGTGTGTGTTGAGCTTGGCTGCACACAACATTTGAACAATCGAGTAAGCAAAGCCCGTGTTACAGCCGAAACACAAGGATGCAGCCCGTGGCAGATGAGGAGCGGGCTGCTCCATCACCGTGGGAAGCAGGGACAGCCTCTGCCTTGGCCCGGGCTCCATCCCCTTAACCTCCCTCAGCTGACAGGGAATTGTCGCTCACCTTTCACTGAGTTCTGAAAAATGGCAAGCTAATGGCTCTAAAGCGCTTCAGATGTGAAACTTGAAAAATATTCCTATCTTAGGTTTATCACATTCAGGATCTTGCCTCCGGTGATATGTTTTACAAGAATAGGAAAAAGCTAAAGAATGACATATTACAAGAACATTTTCCCAATTGTTTCTCCTGGTATAGGGATTACTACCCCTTGACTAAGTTTTATTTCTGTTTTTTACAGTAAAGCTACTCCCTTAGGTTTCAGCAGAACTGAATCAAGTCTTCTAAAAGAGATGGTTTATAGAAGGTGCTAAGCATCCACACCCTGAAAGCTGACTTTAGTAGGATCGATTGGAGGATTTGCAAGTGTTTTGGGCTGTAGTCCAGAAAATCACGTGTAATTAGTGACAGGCAATGTTGTTCCGAATGCTGCATGCCCAGTATATGAGCGTCTGTCTCCATGCTTCATATAATCAGCTTTCAGAGCCCTGTGCTCACCTAATGGAGTATTTGTTGCTCAGTTTAAAAAGCAATGAGACAAGTCTTTTATACCACTCCTGGATCTTATAAGCAACTGGAAACCCCCATTAAGGCTAATGAACCGTTCCTTCACTGGCTGATGAGGTAGGGCCAAAAAAGCGCCTTTTTTGCAAACTTAGATTATTATTTGCATGACAACAGCAGTGCAAGGTGCACTGTTTAAGACGTGAACTAGACATGCACAGCTCCAGGGAACACACAGCCAGAACAGCCGGGGAGAAGCTGTGAACCGTGAAGCAGTTCTAAAGGAGACAGTCACTTGGTCTTTGTTCGAGCCCCAGCAGTGGCTGGGGAAGAAGTAGCGTTTGGGGAAGAATTTAAATACATTAACCTGTGTGCAGATAAGTGTTGCTGTTTCTGTTTCTGTCAAGTCATTAAGAAAGTGATAGACTCACGGCTCCAGCTGAGAAGTAGTTTCCATAGAGAATGAGCTCATGGAGGCAGGGAGATGTAAAGAAAGTGTTAATGCCAGAGCAGAGTGTTTGAGAGCTGGGGAAACAAAAGGAAAATCCAGGAATGCTCATAATGTGCAACAGCCTTGGGGGATTTTTTGTGTCTTCAGACAAAATTAGTGAAGGGAGTTTAGTCTGAAGGCCTCCTTGAAGCTCACTGAAATCAGCCTAGAAGCTGCTTCTGCCTTGATAAGCCCCATCCTGAGAACAGCTCTGAAGAATGTGGTGCCTCCAGAGCTGCTTTTTGAATGTAAAAGTAGCTACCTAGTGGTAATAAGAGTTACTTGATCAAACTACATAGAAGTTCCTGCAGTTGGTTGGAAGGAGTAAGAAGTTTTCCATCTTCTGTCACCTCCTCAGCAGCTTCTGCCAGTTCTGCCTCCTGCCCAAGGTCCGTAGTGGAGGCGCTCCCCGCTGTGAGCAATCCCCTCTCTTCGTGCACCGGGCAAACGGAAAGCTTGGCCGTGCTCCCCGCTGCCAGGGTGCTGGCGTTTTCCCAGTGCTCGGGAGGAAGCGCTTACGCTCCTCTTCTGCTGTCACCGAGCAGGGCTCCGTGGTTCTGGGCGGTGTGACACTGCTCTGCCCAGGGGCTTTGTTGTTCTGTAGACGCACCAACTCGGGAAGCCGGGAGTAGGAGCTAGAGGCTCCCAGGAAAACAGCCTCCTGCCCAACTTCACTTCATTTCCATCAGTCTTCCCTCAGGTTGAGACTGAATTGGTGCAGAAACCAATTAGTGATGGTTCGTTAGGAGGAAGTGACTTGTTGAAATGCTTTGCAAATTAAACGCTCCAAAAACAGAAGAACCACCATGCGCAACCCTGTGTAAGTGCCGTTAACAACAGAACGTGTTGTCTCCCAGCACGTGCCTTGTCTGCGGCACAGGGCGCCGTGATGGGGCCGCAGCGCTGCTCGGTTGCAAACGCAGCCTTCACCTGCTCGGGCCTTTATGCAGCGCTTCTTGCGTGGCCCTCTGATGCGTGTTTCCTTCTCTCTCCCCCACTGCAGGTGCGTTACTGTTAGGAGGAATCCTCTACTCCTGGCAGTTCCCTCACTTCAACGCCCTGAGCTGGGGTCTGCGGGAAGATTACTCCCGAGGAGGGTACTGCATGATGTCCGTCACCCACCCGGAGCTGTGCAGGCGCGTGGCTCTGCGTCACTGCCTGGCCTTAATAGGACTCTCAACGGTGGCTCCGGTTCTCGACATCACCACGTGGACTTTCCCCATCATTTCGCTCCCCATCAACCTCTACATCTCCTACCTCGCCTTTCGGTTCTACAGGGATGCAGACCGCAGCAGCTCCAGGAAGCTCTTCTTCTGCAGCCTGTGGCATCTGCCGATGCTGCTGCTTGTCATGTTCACGTGCAAGAAATCTTTCCTGGAGAAGGAAGACAAAGGCGATCTGCTCGGTGAAAGTCATGGGAGGGCTATGGAAATTAGATTGCCTTAAATGTCAATTACTTGTCGTCCTCGTGACACATCAGGTAGTATATTTTAGTAATTACAAGGGGGAAGCCTGTGGGGATCTGTTTGAAGAAGAATCATTTGTGCCTGGTGACCACTTCATGTGATAATTTTCTATTTTCTTCTGAAGGGGAATGAGAGCTTAAAGCATTTGTGAGCCTCAAGCCCTGTTCACTCATCACAAATTTCAATTTAGCCTACGTCAGAAGCACATCACTTTGGGATGGCTTTCCGAAGTGTCCATGGGTCGTGGTCTCTTGTCTCGTCGATAGGTTTTTACTTAGTCACATGCGCACACTTACTAACCGCCTGCACTGGCAGCCTTGGCGAAGCCGTCGGGAAGCGACAGATGAATGATTTATCACCCCTCCTCCCCGAGCATCCTTTCCAAATTAAGCTTTGAGGCACATGGTGGGTTGGGTGAACTCTTTCTCATCTCTATCTGTGCCATCCCCGCTCTGGTGTCACACAGAAGCCTTCAGTTTCTGAGGCTTTTTTCAATCAGTTACTTTTCCCAAGGTTCCCATTCACCCCCGTAGATTTTTAGCTTTCATACAGCTGGCACAATGCTAAAGGCATAAAGAAAACTGGCTTTCAGCACACTACACATCAGCATTTAAACAAACTCCAGATGAACAGCGCTTTTATAGCATATACCTTGAACACACTCTTGAGCTGTTCTACTGTACATCCATCACGGGGAATTTCGGACTCCCATGTGGTTTTACGTCATTAGGATTTGAGTCCCATGTGTCAGATCTTCAGCTGGTAGAAACTGCCATTGCTGTTTATGTCAGTGAAGTTTTGAAAAGGTGTAGGAGGTGAGAACCAGATCTCAGAGTCTGGTAGTTTTAAGGCTTTTCTATGCTAATGTGTCTTGTGCCAGCCTGTTCGGTCTTGGTGTCCTCGGACAAGCTCTGGACTTGCATCAAGAGCTTGAACTGTATTTAGTATCACACTGCGGTGGCTCAGAGAGAAGGCTTCACTTATGCGGTTTGTAATTGATGAGGAAAGACATTTTACAGGAAAAAAAAAAAAACACACGGGAATTTTTATCTAATACTGCAATGTTCAAATTACTGATGCGACCAGCATGTCTCAAAAGCAATTATTGTGGATGGTCTCATTAGGAAAATGCATTATCTTTGTTAACTGATACACTGAAGAACGTTTCTAGCCATGGTCAAATGTGCTTGCGATCCCACTCTGGGGCTGTGGCTCACCCTCAGCCTACCTGGGGCTGGCTGTGACCTGCTGGGATGCTTCTAAAGGCAGCAGCATCCAGGGCAGACAAAGGCTGTGTTATAGTTTATTGTGGTAGTTAGTGCCTGTTACGACTTGATTTGTTTTCACGCCAAGATTTCTTTCCCATGTGGAGAGGGACTGGGCAGCACAGTTGTGCATAGATCCAAAGATACAGTAACAACTGAAATAGGAGACACTGTCTCTAATCTGATCCCGAATAAAGCCCTTTGGGAAACGTCACAAATCTGCCACCACGTGCGTATCACGCTGACATAAAATCTTCACTGGCTACTTTCATGATCCAGGCCTAACTTCTGGTCTCGGTTATGCTGGTATAAATCAGGAGTGACACGGTTAACCTCTGTTCTGCTGGCGGAGGTGCTCGCAGGAGCAGAGCCACCTGTTTTACATGGCTCTGCAATAATCAATTGTAAGATTTTCTGACTCTCTCAAGTGACTGCAGATGACAGGACTGAGTTCCCTCTTACTGTTCGACTGATGGACTCCGTTGTACTCGAGTTACTGTGGGCAACACTTCGTAGAAATGTCTGGAAGCTGTGCAGCTCCTGAATTTGTTTTAAAAACGCATCCAGTCTTCTCTGCAATAAAGTGCATACTGTTAAAAAAAGGAGATGAATGCTCAAAATCTGTTTTAAATAATTCATTTATGATTGAAACCCTGGTACGGTTCAGTTAATCACAAAGGTATTGGATAAAGTTTTGTGGCATTTCTCGCAGCAACGGTATTCTGGCTCACTGCAAGGGCAAGGACAGCATGTGAAATACTGGTTTATTGTGCAAAAAGCACATTGAAACTAAGTTGCATGGGAGTGGAATGGGTTTGTGCAAAACCAAAGGATTTGGTCAACCTTTAGCTGGGAGAGGAACCTGAAAGGAACAGATGGCTCACAAAACCCACAGATTTTGCTCCCAGAGGCAGAAAGTGGTGCTGAAACAGGAGGGTTGTGGTTTTCTCCTAAGTCATTATAGAGCCAGGCTTCAGGATAGCCTGCAAGTACCGGGTGCTGTCCTGACAAACTCCGTTTTGATTAAAGGTCCCAAAGACATACCTGTGGTTCCATTTTGAAGAGCAGTCATCTTCATGTCTTGGGCCAAAATGTGTAACATTCACGGGTTTTAGGGCTAGACAGGAGCTTAGTAATCATCACTGAGTGTCTGCAAAATGCAGGTCACTGAGTTGCACCAGCGTCTCCACACCCAGTTGCTGTGGCCTGGAGAGAAAGCTTGGGTTTAGAATGAGTGGATCTGGGATTTGAAAATAAGAAAGACCCTTTTTTTTTTTTTTTTTTTTTTTCTTAGAAAAGAGCTTTTTGCATCTAGAAGGTGTTCTCTGCTTTGCCACAGAATGGCTATGTGTCAGGTACGGATGAAGCCATCTGCTGTCATTTTACTGCCTTTAGGACGTTTTGCTGTTGCATGTGCTTTGAAAATAAAAACATTACCAAACTGGAATCTTGGTTGCAGACGGGTAGCACAGTAGGTGCACTCGGGTGTCCTTTTTGGTGGACAGTGCACAGTGGCTGGTACCACTATGGAAATGGAACAAATACTGAAGCATCTGCTCTCATCCAGGGGTGTTTGTGGTCCCTGTGACCGTACGTGGAGGATTAATGTCAGCCATCCCTACCCCAGCACTGCTGATTGCTGCCCACATTCCACAGGGGGAGAGGCAGGTGAGGTGTGTCAGTGTGTCCAGCTGGGATCGCTTTGTGCAGCCGGGGCAATGCTGGGAGTTAAACCTGGGCATCCTGCATCTCCATGCTGGGCCATATAAGCATCAGGCTTTGCACAGCTCCTTGAATCCGAAACAGCAGCTCCAATGTAGAATTGCAATGTAGTTTTGTTTTTTTTTTTCCCTTGTCCCACTGAGAGAACTTGAATGTAAGTTGTTTGTCATCCTGTTATCCCGGTTACTCAGGATCTTGCCGTGAATTGGTCCTCCTGCAGAATACCTGCTATGTATGTGGTAGTGAAAAAAATGGCAGCAATGCGCCATGTCCCTCCTGCCACTGGGTCTGCTGGTAGCCGGGAGGGTCCCATCTAGGTGTTGCTGTTGCCGTTGCAGTGGGCACCACGAGAAGCCTGTAGCGAAGCTCACAGAGAAATCTGAGCCAGTGACTCAAGGATGAAGCTGGTTTTAGTCTATTTGGATTTTAAACCTTTTGCGTGGTTTTGTGGATAAAACAGTAGCCCTGAGGCTCAGGGGATCTTCATTCTTTCCAGATCTCTGTTGGAGAAATGTGCTCCAGCTATAAAACAGGCACGGTGACATTTCACCTCGTTGGGCAAATAAATAGCTTATGTTTTTGTCAGTCCTGTACCCATTTTTCCATACACCCTGTAAAAAGGCTGATGGTTTGGGGAGCTTTGCAGAGAGCTGGCACTGGGTTCCCCCCTGCTCCTCTTCTTTGCTCTGACCTTCAGCAAGTCGCCTGATCCCAGCAGGCCAGCGTGGGGAGCTGAGCTACGTGCCTGTGAATCGCCCCAAGCTCTTGGGTTTGCAAGGAGACCCCAGGTCCTGCGTGAAGCCGCTCGCGGTACCGCAGCATGGCAGGCATTCCGGCAGGCCAGGCAGTCCGCTGGGCTCTGCGCTTTGTTCCAGCTTGAATGAGGAAACCCAACCCCTGCGCACACAGCTCTTTCCCTTCTCGTTTCCCCCACTGGGTTGTGGGTTTTTTTTCTCGCTTCCTGTATCAATCTCCGATATAATCTGCCCCAGCAGAGTAACACATTCACACTCTCCTGGCTCCAGCAGCGTTTCCCACTCAGCCAGGCCACGGCGTTTCAAGGCTTACACAAAACACACACGTCCTTTTCAGTTCTGACAATCCCAGGAGAGCAGGAATGGAAACAGAGTGATACTATTAGAAATCATTATCATTACAGATAGAAAGCGTGTTGTTCTGGTTGCTCTCCAGAGGCGATTAGATATTCCCCCTTCCTTGGAAACACAGGCTGTCTACAGAACACTTTGCTGTTAAAACAGAAATATCAGCACTGTTTGCCTACCAAGGAGCTCTGCTGGAGGTGGTAATGCTAGAAGCTCCGTTGCAGGCTGTTCCCGATGGTGTTTCTTAACCAGGCAGAGAGCCAGCCCCGGCGAGGGCTCGTGGGACGCAGGATGCCACTCGCGCTGGTGGCGTGTCCTTCGGCCGGTCCCTTGATTCTTGGTGCTGCTATTTCTTCTTCCAGTCATGGAGAAGGTCAGTCCTGCAGGGCAGGGCATGTCCCCTGTGGGTGCGTGTCCAGCACTTGACCCTGCCAAAGACAAGTCAGAGTCTGGTTCCAATGTTCGTCACCTCCCAAACAGCGTGTTGTTGATTTGGAGTCAACGATGACAAGTGAGTTGTGAATTCAGAAGTGCTGTTGCGGAGGACCCTCCTCCGTGAGGGTCCCTCAGACTGTGACTTGCTGGGTGGCTCCATTGATGTTTTTCAGCTCCCTCCGAAGTAAACGTACTGCAGACTTGCAGGGCTTTGACGCAAAGGTTAGCAAGGTTTGGAGCTGCTTTCCAAACCCTTCTGTCGACTGAGCTTTCAGTATTTCTTGAACGTGAGATAGTCACTGTGCCCTGCGGTGGTCTGGGTTGCCACGTCGCAGGGGTCCCTGCCCCTCCGAAAGGTTGCTCAGGCCCAGAGCGGTCAGAGGCTCCCTGGCCCAAAGAAGAGGGGGTCTTTCAAGCACAGCATGTGTGCAGTGTCCCAAAGCCATTTAGACCACCATCAGAAGTGCATGTGTTTAAAAGAGCTGGCAGGAATAACTCTCATCAGCTCTGCCTCGTACACTTTCCGTCACCTCTGCTTTTCTGCTTCCAGACTTTTAACTGTTTGCACTGAAGATTTTCCAGCCTGGGTCAGCGCCTCGGGCTGGGGTTTAGTTTCCAGTGTTTCAAAAAGGCACGGTTCAACTGTTTCACAGAACAAGGTTGGCAAAACGAGCTGTTTTCCCACAATGTGGAGACATTTTTCCTACCGCTCCTAACCAGTTCTGGCACCTCCAGGCCTTGGACCGAGAACTGACGATTTGGCAGCGGGCTCATGCGAGTTCAGGTTGGTGCATTTATCCATTCTGGGAAGGTACCTTGTGTTTCCTGGAGTCCCTGAGAGGTTACTGCTCCCAAATGCTTGTTTGAGCGTTGCTGCTGATACCTCTGAAGTGATGCTCTGAGTGGAGTAGGCAGATACCAGACTGGGGAGCTGGCAGGGAGCTGCTGCACTGGTCCTTGTGCTGCTGCCACGGTCCTTGTGCTGTCGCTATGGTCCTTGTGCTGCTGCCATGGTCCTTGTGCTGCCGCTGTGGTCCTTGTGCTGCTGCCATGGTCCTTGTGCTGCCGCTGTGGTCCTTGTGCTGCCGCTGTGGTCCTTGTGCTGCTGCCATGGTCCTTGTGCTTTAGCGACAGCAAGGACTAAAAAGACGTGCCTAGAAGGGAGGGTGCCTGGCCATCCCCATTAGAGCTGGGAAAGTTGCCCTAAATTCACACCTGTATTCCCACTTTTCTACGAGTCCTGCTGCAGCCGTGCCTGTCGAGCGAGGCAGTGTGATACCTGAGTTGAGGTTTTCACACCTCAGAGGTGTGTGCAGCCCCAGAGGCCAGGGCAGTTTGGTGCTTGAGGTTTTTTTCCCCCGGTTTTGCTGTACAAGACACATGTTCTGTCCTCTGCTCCCCTCTCTAACACTTCCTATTGTAACCACAGCTTCCCTTCCATACATTTTTTTCACAAAACATTCTATAAAGAGCATTGCTTGTACCCATCTAAACTGCAGCTGTAGCCAGACTTAAACAGAAACACAGACTTCGGGGAACTGCCCTGAGTGACTGGAAGCAGAAGGGCTCTGGTCTCCCAGACTGACTGAACTGTCCCTAACTGGGACCAGTTGGGACATTTTGCCCATCTTCCTCCGCTGAAAAGCAAGAAAGGGGGAAAGGGAGAGCAGCATCCCTGCAGGTGGGGTAGAGACCAGCCCATGGTGCTGGGGAGGACAGAGCTTCCAGGTGGGCAGGAGGGCTCCACCGGCGCCCCTAGAGAGCTGAGAAAGGCTGGGAGATGTTTGGGATTTTTTTTTTTTTTTTTTTTTTGGCCAGGGAGAGAAGGCACTGTATCAAATTAAACTTGAAACAGAGATGCAAACGAGGTGATTAAGGCATTTCTGCCGTGCTTCCAGGGGAGCTGCTGGACAGTATCCAAACAGGGAAGGGAACAGCCCGAGTTTATCAGCTGAACCCGGAGGTTGGTACGGATACTGGGATACTCGCACCGCGGAGCAGCCAAAGGGCTGGGTGATGGACGTGCTGCACCTTGGCCGTCCCTGCACCAACCGCTGCCAGCCAGCGTGGAAGGGGAAGCAAAGCGCGGCATGCCGAGGGAAGCGGGATGCGCGGGGCCGCACAGTCACCCAGCAGCAGAGAGAGGAACATTATTTAGATCTCTCCTCCCCTGTCTGATGTCCCTGGCCTGCTGCTTAGGGCCACTGTTTGCTTGTTACATGCACTTGGCTTTCGGTGGGATCAGGGACTGGCAGGAGCGGGTGATGCATCGGGCGTGAGGCTCATTAACCCCCCTCTCGTCAGAAATGAGCGGTGGGAAGAGCCTGGTGGCAGCACCTGGAGGAGATGCTCCCGCAGCGGCTCTGCCCTGTGCTCCTCACAGTGCTGTGTGGGGTGGCGGGTCTGTCCCACCCTGTCGGAGCCCTGGGGACCTCGGCCAGCCCTGGCACTGCCTCCGGGACCTGCCAGTAGCTGGCAAATGCTTCCATTCGGGGACGGGAAGGGGTCTGTCTGCTGCACTGCCGCGCTGCTCCTGGCAGGTCTGGCCCCCAAGAGCCCCCCAGCATCCCCATCAGCATTGGCACCGCATCCCGTGGGAGCAGCCTCCCTGCCGGTGTGCTGGTGAGCTGAGGAGCCACCGCGCTGGTGGGGCACAGCTGTACGGACCACCTGCCGGGCTCGGCCTTGCCGGGCTCAGCCCTGGTGGGCTCAGCCCTGGTGGGCTCAGCCCCGGTGGGCTCTGCCATCGGAGCCGTGGCCCGTGTCTCTGGCAGCTCGGAGCCAAGGCGCCTGCTCCAGCGCTGCCGGCCCTTCGTGCGCTTTGCTCGTCGCAGGGGCTGCGGGGGGGCCGTGCTGGCCAGCCGGGCCGGTGGCCGCGGACCTGCAGCGGGACGGACGGGCTCCGTCTCGCCCGGCCGCGATGGCAGGGAACTCCCTCTGTTGACTTATCCTGAAGTTGCACCCCTTAATCCAGCGGTGTCCCTGTCTCTGGTAATAAATAGCACCTTCCCCGAGTGTCTTCAGCCCTTACTAAACCACAGCCTGGACTGATTACTGCTGCTTTTGTAGCCTTTACAGAGCTGTTTTTATTTATAATTGCACGCCACTGGTGTGTTCATAATGATTTTCCCTGCTGCCTCCCATGCGGTCCCGTGCTACAAAGCCACATTTTGGTAGTAGCTGTTGTTCGGTTTGATCACTTGTTATTCAGATGACATATTAATAGCAGCATCTCTGTGAGGCTTTAGAGCGTTTTCTTCTTCAAACCATCTACAACAAAAGCCGAGGGTTAGCCTTAATACCACATGTGATTCGTTTGCCCCCCCTCCAGCGATGAGTCCAATTAAAGGAGCGCGGTGCGAGAGCCCGTCTCACCCATCCCGTCCTGCCTCAGCCCCAGGACCTGCTCCCGGACCCCTGACCCAGAGGTGTGTGAGACTCCAGCGGGAACAGGGGTGCTGGGACAGCCCCGCGTGGCTGAAGGGGGATGAGTGTGTAGTTGCCTGTGTGTAGCCTGTAAGAAGCCTTTACAAAATATACTTCGCAGATGTTCATTCACGCCTTGTGATTCCCCTAAAACCCAATTTTACGTTATTTGACAGAGAGAAAGGGCAGTGAGGCTGGGTGCTTGGATGCTCTGGGGATGAGGAGCCGCTGGTGAGGACAGAAACCAACCCAGAGGTGCCTGATGCCTCCGGAGCAGGACGCTGCCTCCAGGCTTGGCGAGTGGGTGGGCAGGAGTGGGGCGATGCTTTTTATTTTAGCCATTTACGGGGGGGGGGGGGGGGGGGGGGGGGGAAGAACACCCAGCAAAACTTATCTTTGCTGGAAGCGGTTTAAATGAAACATTCAACCAGCTGAGGCTGCTGCCTCGGCTTTCATTCAGAAGGGGACTGTGAATGGACTCCTCACCCACTTCAAAAGGCCGTGGCAGCGTGTCCGCTGTGGCGCGGGTCATTCATGGGCACTACAGGAGATGTGAAAACATCTGCTAGGTCCATGCCTGCCCCTTTCAGTACAGTTACTCCCCTTGCTAATAATTGTCTGTGTTCTGTCATCTAGAAAGGGACTTTGTGTGCCTCCCAGGTATTCTAATGCTAATTTGTTTAGTTAAAAAGGAGAAGAGGCTAAACAGATGTGAACCATTTGGTTAGGTTGTAGTTCATTTGTTAGGAAGTGCAAAGGATTCTTGGCAGGATATTAAATATTACCTTGGCTGCTCACAAACACTTCATATTTCAAGAGAGGAAGGGAGGTAGGGACTGCACTCCATAAATCAGCCTTTTCAAAGAGACAGAAAAAGGCAAACATTTGATAAATCTGTGTCATTATACTTAAGAGATCAAAGGGGTTTTTACATATGTATTTATGCAACTGGCAACCTAGGAGACAATAATAACAAACATAGATCTCTGACAGCTTTACAAAAATAAAAATTAGCTGGTTCTAATCTGTAATTATCTGGGAACTGTACGAGGTAGGAGGTTGCTAGCAGTCAAGCTTTAAGTTGCTAATGTTGAGACGATGAGCGAATGTTAAGTCATTCATAAATACATTAGGAAGTTCCGCGGGCAAGAGATTGTGAAAGCCACCGGCTGGTAGGCAGGGATGCCCACTGCGTGCACAGAGCTGGTGTTACACACCGAGCCCAAAACAGCCAGGCAGTAATCACAACCAAAAGTCACCAGGGAAAGCACTGTTTCACTGTGTGCTAATTGCCTTTGTGATTTTCCAGCAGATGATCTAGCAGGAATCTACCTGAAGGATCCCTGAAGGTAGGAAGATTTCCACCCCTGGTCTCTCTCCTGCTTGTAGATCAGTGTCTGATAGCTTCTGTAGCCTGGGTGAGCCCTGCCACCGTTCCCAGATTAGCCTGACTCGTGCTGTACAGCCACCTAAAGTACAGAACTGGAGCCAGCGACTCAGGTAAGTCAGGGAAGGAGCTTGGGAAGAACCCAGAAGAGGATTGCAAGCAGCAGGAATAACGGGAGGATTAACAGGGGCTGCAGTGGGTATTGCTTTAATCCAGGACAGAATTTAGCAGAGGAGTTGAAATCTCTCCAGAAGGAGCAAGGGCTGTCGCATCTCTCAAAAAACAAGGAGAAATCCAGTTGCGTGAAAATAATTCCATGGACAAAGCAATGCAGCCGCAGAAATTAGAGAAGGAGAAGTAGCATTATGTCATCTCGCTTTTCCTTTTGGCCAGTCACTGAGCTGATTTCCTATTCTCTTGTGCTGTTTTAAAATGACTTCAGCAACTTGGTTTCTGCTTGTTCCCATGGGAAACTTCCACAGTCTATAGATTTCGCTGGTAGGAAACTCTTCCTGACAGTCAGACTGTATTTTCCTTTACTCAATTCCATCACATCACTCCTACTTACGCCTCCTTGGAGCACCCTAAATGCTCTTCTCCATTGAAGTCGGTGGAGTTATGTGAGCAGTAAATTTGGCCCGTGGCACTTGGAGAAATAGATATTAAAACCCCAGGGACAAATTAGGGGCGAGGGGAGGGAGGGCAGTGGGGGAAAGGAAATGGTTTCAGGTTGAGAGAAACAAGATCTCCTCTTACATCTGTACAGCGGTGCTGCCCACTGCCCCGGTGGGAGCATGCCTGGGACTCTGCAGCAAAACGTTGCAAGAGGCAGCGATGTCCCTGGGCTGTCCCCAAGCGCTGGCGTGGCTGTAGAGCCGCATCCGAGGGCTCGAGGGCAGTGCCTGGCACTTGGGCTTACATGCAGAGGGATGGCACAAAGCCCTGGGCACTTCCCTGGGTAGTGGCTGACTTGTTTTGAGTGCCGGTGATGCCACCCACAGTCACCCCGCTGCCTTTCACCCCGGGGTGGCCCAACCCCACCGTCTGGCTGTGCGCAGCTGGGATGGTCACCAGCCCTGACCAACACAACGCTCACTGCAAGCTGTGACTCCGCTGGTTGGTGTTAGCACCTGCGTTTTTCAGGACAAAATCCCAGATGCCCTGGGCACTTTCCCCCAGCTCTTCCCTCGCTATCGTGACATTAATATGAGTCCAGCAGATGTGCGCAGTGATGGAGGTGCTGCGGTACAGAAGGAGAGGCGGCTGCTGACAGGCACACGAGATAAGTACATCAGCATCCCTCAGCTCCCCTCTGCTCCCAGACCGCTGCAGGCCACCAGCCCACAGGCTGCGCGACAGACGTGGCAGAGAGGAATAGAGGGGACAGCACCGAGGACTCCTTTGGGTGGAAGAAGTGGAATAAACATATGTGTGATCTCTCCTCCTGGGACCCTGCAAGGGGACAAGGGCTGGGGACATGGACCCATGACTGAGGAACATCTCAGTGTACTGCAAAAGACCAGTAAGGGCAACAAATCCATTATAGATATATATGTGGAAGAGGACACACAATAGCACAATAGCATGCAGAAGCCCCACACCAAAGCCCTTCCTCCCAGTGTGCTAGGTGCTCTGTGTTCCTAAAACAGAGGTGGTGGTGGCTGGTCACCTCCTCTCTGGCCGTCACTCTATGCCAGGACACTCCAGGGTTACATACTCCAGAATGCCTTATTGTCCCATGAAAGTGCACTCGGCTGACATCATGAAATGGTGAATTACTTTCCTCCAAACAGGACTGGGAGTGTGTCAGGAAAACAGCATCCTCTCTGGACTGGGACCAAGAGCACCCTGGCTTGATTTTGGGTACCTGCTCCTTCCCCCCACCACCCCCACCACCCCAGCAGGACTGGCTCCAGCAGATCTCTAAAGAGCTGTGTGTGCCCTTCACTGACAGACAGCTCTTTGTACTTCAGAAGAAAGAAAGAAGGTGCTGAGCATTTCAGCACTGCCTTGCTCAGTGGCAGGAAAATAATGTTTGCTGAAAAGACATACGGATTTTCTAGTTGGGAAAAGACAAAGCAACAAGGTGAAACTCAGCATCAGGCCAGGAGGATAGGGTCAGCACTGGGAGATGCTGCCTCGTGTCAGACTCCAAGAAGCTGCTGGAAAGCACATGCCTGCAGCTGCAGGGACGTGGCCTGGGAAGAGCCCTCCAGGGTGGATGCCGGCGGGGTAAGCCCGCAGACTTGACCCTTCCTTCCTCTGTCCTCGCCGGGGACTTTGATCATCTCAGCGTGAAGGTGTGCTGCACTCTCTGCTTTCCGTCCTGTTTTAACAAGTGTGTCTTGCAGAGCTGGGCACCCTCCAGGCCCATCTCAGCGCTGCTCCACTGAGCGCTACCGTGACCCCCTGCCCGGAGCCGCACCTTCCCAGTGCCAGCTGTCATCAATCAATCGCCAAGAAATGGGATCCCAAGACTGTACTGATGCAGCTCAATTAACTTATTGATTAACCAGCTAGCAAGACAGCCACAATTATGATTCAAGGGCTCTGCAGTGACAACACAGAGCAAACCCAGTCTTGCGTTGCTGTTTGTGCCCATTTCTCTCCAACCCGGGGTTCTTCACCATGTAGCCCCCATTGCTCTGTTGCCCTCGTCAGCGGGGCACGACACGCATGCTCCTGCCACAACTGCTGCATGTGGGACATTAATCAAAGCGTAAGAGCCAAGAGCAAGCTTGTGAGCCTCGCTGGAGCCCGGCAGTCACGGTGGCAGCAGGTACGGGGGGGACCTGCACACTCCCAAGCAGATGTGCAGGCTCCAGCTGGAGGCAGGTGGGTCAGGATGGAGGCTGGAGCCACAACTGGTTCCCAACCTTCTCGTCAAAACATGCCTCACCTGCACCTCCTGCTCCAGGGAGAGCTTGGACCAAGTGGGCTCAGCCCTACTCCTGACCTACCTTTGCTCGGATGCTGTTTCTGATCACTTACCAATTTGCCATTCCTAGGGAAAAAGCTCCTGACATCCAACTGCTGAAGATACAGTTACAGTAAAACTTATCTTGGGGCTATTTTTCTTAAAAAGCCAATCCAACTTTTACAAGCTACAGCTGACATATATTAAGGGCTTAAACCAAACTTTCTGTGACATTTTGTTGATGTTATCCTGGCTGGTGCTGGTGGATGTAAGGGACAAGGAGACTTATTCCAGCTGAAGGGTTTTCCTCTTGCCTCATGGGTGTAGGAACATGCAGTGGAGCAACCTGCACGCAGAAGCAGCAGGTTTTGAATAGTACAAAGCACCGAGTAAAGAGGTGAGTAAATCTGGGTCCAGGAGAGCCAGCCTGTGTCACCCATGGAATGATCCCTGCCCGCCGCTGTGATTCATGCCTTGCTTGGAAGTGCCCTCTTTAATTCTCTTCACAATTACCAGGCTGGGCCAGCTGGCAGAGCTGTACCAGCACACGGAGGGAAGCTAGAAAGCAATTCCTGCTGCAATTGCACTTCATCTCTGCTTGCTTGGTGTCACCCGTCAGAGCGCAGGCAGCCCAGCAGTGCCATCTATTCTCTCGCACAGCAGAGGAGTGCTTTGGGATCGCTCGCTGTTTTGACTCCATAGCCAAAGCACAAACGATCTCCTTGCGTCATCCCAAAATCTGCTTTGCAAATACCTGCTCCCGGGAAGGATGGAGACCAGTGGCACTGGTACTGGAGGTGGTTTGGGTTGCCCAAGCACTATTTTTAGCTCTGTGTTAACCTGCTGTGCAGCTTTTAGAGAGTCGTGCAGCTCTCAGGGTCTTATTTCCCCTCTTCAATCTGCCTGGTTTAATTAGTTTGTAAACTCTAGTTTGTAGTTTGAGATTGTTTGACAAGATGCTCACACCACTTCTAGTGTGATCAGAACAATTTACTTTTCCACGACACTTTTCAAGATTTGCTGTAAAGCTGGTGTATGAAGAAGTCAGCATCATGCTATCACTTCTGACAGACAAAAAAATCAAGGCACTTGGTGGTGAAAAGGTTTGCCTTTTCTTTGATAGCAAAAGTTAAAAATAAAAGGCAGAGGTTCCCGCAAAACCTGGCTCTGCCCTTAAAGCAACAGTGCTCTGAGGGCAGCTAATGCAGTACCAAAATCTATGCATCTTCTAATAAAAATGTGGTAGAAAAGCTGCACACGTGTGTTGAAGCCACTGTTACATGCTGGCCAGATGAATGCTGGCTGAGGCACTTCCACAGAGTGTCCAAAGTCCCCGCTGGCTCCTTGGAAAACGCTGGCATGATCCGGTCCTGGAGAAGAGGATCCCAGTGCTCATGGTGTCGTGGAAAGGGTCTCCTTAGCCAAACGCTCTGAATTTGGCTCTCGTGGACTGTTGTGTTTGGTCCCTGCATGTCCCTCCCAACACGTGGTCTGTCGCAGATCTCACCTGCTGTTTGTATAGGCAGGAGGTTCCAAAAATATGGCTCTGCAAAAGGTGTGGTTCATCAAAAAGCCAACGCGCATCAGAAGAAGGTGTAAATCCAGGTACTTTGGGGAAGAGGAGGACATGACTGAGATGCCCCCAACGCCATGATGCCCCAGTGCCTGAGCCCCAGCTGGCAATTCCCTGCGGCCGTGGGGGAGCGGGGAGTGGGACTTTCTCGCTTCTCTTTCTGTCCTGCAGCCTCCAGAGGAGGGATGTGGCCGGCACAGTGGGGTGTGCAGCTGGAACCTGGCGGGGACAGGCCACCAGGTGAGAGGGTTCGGCTGCCGTCATCCCAATCTAGCTGCGACACTAATGGAACGGAGGGAAATGTGGATTGACAGGCATAATGCAGAACTGCAATATCTTGTCTAACGGTTCCCTTTTGTGTCTGTACAGCAGACAGACCTCTGAACCCTTGTCTTTAGTCTAGCAATTAAACTTACTATTTCGTCATTAAATCTTGTTTAGGGATGAAGCCAAGTCTGATTAACATTCTTGAGTGGAAGCCCGGGGTCCGGCCAGCGCAGGGGTGCCTCAGCCAGAGGCCACGGGAGCTGGGGTGCTGCCCGTGTGAACCCCCCCACGGGGGAGAGAGGTCCCTGTTAGCAAATGTTTACCGGGGTGTCTGAGAGCCCAGCCGTGGTCCCTAAATTGCAAACCTCTCCAGTTTCCTTTCCTTAGTGGTTTTAGAGCACTAGATGATGCTGGAGACCCCAGTTCCGATCCACACCCAGAACAGCTTTGCAGGAGGCACTTTGGTCAGGCAGAATTTACACTCGGGTGAGTCTGTTAAATATCATCTATCGGACCTTAAGAAGGTTCCACCGTCACGTTGGATGGATGTGTGGGGCAGGGAACAAGGGCTGCTGAAAGCATCAGCACCCACCGCCTCCCCTCCAGGCAAGCACCTTTGGTCCCAAAGGACTTTCCCGAGGGCTTGCAGGGATCGCGGCGCCCACCCCCGAGGCAGCTCCGGACGGGCCGGAGGGTGAGCACCGAGAGGGGCTTCGGGGCCGGGCCAGCGCCCTTCCCCGGGGCCGGCTGAGCCCCTGTGGCGCGGTGGGTACCGGGCAGAGCTGGAGGGGGGCGCACCCCCCCCTCAGGGGGGCTGGGGGCTCGGCTGTCAGGGTCCGCGTGTCCGGGGCGAGGGCCCACCACGGCAGGAGGGGCTCCCTGCTGCGGAGATGCGGGTTACACACGGCGAGCCGGGGAGGGCTGTCCGCCCGCAGCCCCCGGCTGTCCCACCGGCGCGTCCCCCGTCCCCCGCGCGTCCCCGGCAGTTCCCCGGGAATCTGGGCGAGGGGCTGTTCGGGCGCTGCCGCCCCGCACGGCACCTGACCGGCGTCGGGGGGAGCCCCCGGCGCTGCGGGGCACGGGGCTGACACCCCACCCCCCCGCCCCATGCAGGCGCCGGGCGAGCGGGCCCGGACGCGGCGGGATGGGGCCGCAGCGCTATCGCGGCCGGTGCAGAGCCGCCGCCCCCGACGGCGCGGACCGGGGTGGGTCGGGGCGCCCCCCCGCGCCCGCTGCCGCCTCCCCAGCCAATGGGCGCGCCCCCTCCCGCCCGCGCCCCGCCCCCGGCAGCCGGTTGGTCGCTCCGCCCGGCTCATTATGCGGCAGAGCGCGGCCGTGATAGGGCGGCGGCTCTGCCCGTCGGCCGGCCCCGCTGCCCGCCCCCGCCCCCGCCGCCGCCGCTGCCTTTGCCTGCGCTGCCGGCGGCGGGAGAGCGGCGCTGGGGCGGGCGGCGGGCGGGCAGCGCCGCGCACACGCGTGCGGGGCCGCGCTGGGGCTCGGGGTGCCCATGCGGCGCCGGGCAGAGCCGAGCCGAGCCGGGCCAGCGCCAGCCATGCATCCCGGCTCGCCCGCGGGCACATGGGGCAGCGCTTGAACCGCTGCCTCGATGTCCCCGTCGCGCTGCCGCCGCTGAGGCGGAGGCTCCTGCTGCTCTTCATCATGCTCTTCCTCTGGCTCTACATGTTCTACTCCTGCGCCGGCTCCTGCGCCGGGCTGGCCGCCCGCGGCTCCCCCGCACCGCCCCGCGCCGCCCCGCCGCTGCCCCAGCTGCTGCCGCCGGCTCCGGGGGCGGCGGGCGACGAGAGCAGCCTGGAGGAGCAGCGGGCAGCGCCCGACGCCGCCAGCCCCATCTCCAGCTTCTTCAACGGCTCCGGCACCAAGCGGCTGCCGCAGGCCATCATCATCGGCGTGAAGAAGGGGGGGACGCGGGCGCTGCTGGAGTTCCTGCGGGTGCACCCCGACGTCCGCGCCGTCGGCGCCGAGCCCCACTTCTTCGATCGCAACTACGAGCGGGGACTCGCCTGGTACAGGTAGCCAGTCGCCCCTCGGGGCTCCGGGGTGTGCGGGGGGGGTCCCCGGCCCGCGGCGGGGGCAGCGCCCGCGGCGGAGTGCGGGCGTTCCGCTAGGTGCAGACCCCGAAAAAGCAACCCCCAAAATTAAAAAAAAATACAAAATAAAACCCAGGAAACCTTCGCGGAACTTGCCTTCCCCGCTAGTGCAAGCGGCGGCTGGGTGTTCGCAGGCTGCACGCTAGCCAGAGCGTATTTAATCTTTAAAGAAAGGTTAAATATTAAATTTAAAAAAAAATAAAAATTAACACTCATTTCGTTGTGCTTCCAGGGCTTTTTGCCCGAGCGGCTGTTTTCCCTCGGGCTCGGGGCGCTGCTGGGGGCCGCCTGGCGGAGCCGCAGCCCCCGGGTGGGCGCTGGGGTGGGCAAGGGCTTCTCCTCCCGCCCCGGGGGGCTTCTCCTCCCGCCGGGGGAAGCAGCCCCGACCGCTCCCGCTCACTCTCCGCTAACTTTCTCCTGCCGCTATAACCCGCTTTACAGCCGATCCGCTGCGCGGGTCCCGGCGCGGCGCTGCGGGGGAGCGCGGGGGGTTGCGGGGGTACCTCCGGACGGGGTGCGGAGCGCTTTAGCTGCGGGAAAAGGCTAAATTGCGGGCTGGCATCCCGCACGGGGGGTGCGGGGCGGCCCCTGCGGCGGGGGAGCCGGTGGGACACGGCGCGCCGGCGCCCACCGCAATTAAGTTCCTTTTCATCCTTTTTATGCTTGAAGTTCCTTTATCGGGAATATTTTGACTCTGCCTTTCTGCTGAGTGCTTACAGGAACGCTGAAGGAGCAGGGATGGAAACTTTGGAGCTAGATGGGAGCTGGGAAGTTCCGAATCTTAACCTTTGTAGTCTCAAAACTCCCACCCTGCGAGCCCGATTAGGTTTATAGTTTGGGTTGGGGTTTTTTTATTTATTATTATTTTTTTTAATGTTGCCATCCCTCAGCAGTTAGTGAAATGAACGCAGGATAAGATCTGGCGAGGGGGGAAGTCGGTTTTGCAACCGCTTTCGTTTTCTGGGATTCTGGAATTTTGGTGGAGGATGCAGCGTGTCGTCCCGTAGTGACCAAGATGAAATCTTTATGAATTGAGTCGGTTTAAAAAAAAAAAAAAATGTATCAGTCTCGCATTTTGAAAGGAGAACTTGCATAGAACAGAGCAGAAGACCTGTCAGGATTTATTAGCAAAATGGTGGTGTACGTGTTGAACTCTGTTTTTAATTAGGCACCTAAATTAGACCATAAAATGGTTGATTAATCTTTTACAAGTAAGAGGTGGAAGGGGAGAAGGAGAGAATAATGCTTACGATTACATTAATCTGTTGTTCCAGATGCAGTGGGTGAAAGTCATTATTTAAAGGATACATGTTATTTTTTAAATTCGGAGAAGCTGGCATCAAAGTTGTATGTAACTTCTTAAAGTTTCACCTTATCAGCTGCTTAATTTTAAGCAGCGCGGGCCCAATCCCTGCAAGCACACTGCTACATGATTGAATGGTGTCCTTGCAAAAAGGGCGTTTTAACTGAAATACAGCAAATCTTCAGGTCTGAGTGGTGACGCTCCCGAGCAGCGAGTGTAAGTGATGCTGGAGGTCTGGAAATCACTGGGGTGTGATTCTCCCAGAGGATCGGAGGCTGGCCGGCTGTGGGATGGGCACCCCGAGCCGCTCGGGGTCGGGGGGGAAGGACTAAATAATGCCAAAGGTATGGAAAAGAGGATGTATTTGTTCAAATAGACAGGCAAGTTGTTGGGTAATTGTGTGTTATTTCCTACCTCCGTTTGAATTAGATGCAGAAGTTTGTTCCTATAATTTTCGACGTTAGAAATCGGACACTGTGTAACTCCAAACTCCCACCGACTGCAGTCAGTCTTGGCTTCTCAGCGCTCCTCAGCAGCATGCTTATTTCTCCAAGCCCTAACAAGGCTTTTCTTTATTATCTTAATGTCCATAAGGAGATGTGTTTGTATCTTCTTGTTAACGGCCCAATAAAATCAGATTAAAAATGCTATAAACCATCCGCGGTGCCAGCCGCTGCGCAGCGAGCTGGGCAAGCCTTGTCTCCGCGTTTCAGATGCTTTTGCACAAATTGACTGAACTTTGGAACTGAGGGAGTTACTGGTGCCCCCAGCACCCCGTCCTTGCGGCTGAAATCCATTTGACTGGCTTTGAGAAGATGAGGAAGCAATTTTTGACCCGCATCTCATTGAAAGTATATTTTATTTGACTGGCTTCTGGCTAAATTTGGTCATATGTGTTAGGGGGTTTTGTTTGTTTAAATTGTTCCTGACATACAGTGAAGTGTTCCATTGTAACTTTTTTTTTTTTCAGATTTCTGAGAGACTGAAGGCATCACAAATTTGCATATTTATCTTGATGAAAGCTTATATTTTGGGGTATTTGTGATTAATCATATTTATATTAACTACTGGTCTCTGTCTAAAGTTTTCATCTGTAGAAAATAACTTTTGAAGGAGGGAATACAAACTTTTTTCTTGTTCCGTTTTCTGCCAAGTGAAATGACTTTTTATTATTATTATTATTATTATTATTATTATTATTTGCTTGTGTGGAAGAGAAACAGCATCAAGTGGTGCTGACCAGTGTTCCTGAAAAGCAGAGGGAAAGGAGAGGGGAAAAAATAAATTGATTTTTCGATAGTGAGATAACTAGAAACCTAATGGAAATAACTTCTGTACGCACATTGCGGGACTTTCCCCCTGGTAATGAATACAGCATGTTAACTGCTTCAAGTGAAAATATGTACCATGACAGAGGAGAAACGGGATCCAGCCACTATTGCAAACTAATTTTAAGTAGCGCCTGGAATTTTTGGATAATAAAGAAGCTTCCTCTTCTCCGCAGTAAGGAGTTGGGCTCCGCAGCCTGGGCTCGCATGTGTCCGGCTGCTGGGACGAGCAGCCTGCCTGGCAGCCCGTGGGGAACTTGTTGTTTCCTTATGGGTTTACTGTGTGGGTTGGGGGGGAAAAGTGTTCCTTGCAAACCTAGGAAAACAGTTGTTGAATTATTTTTTTATTTTTACTTCTTTCGTTCCATGCAACGATGATGCATGTTTAAATACACTAGGGACTTAAAAGCCTGTTGTCCTATAATTAATGTAAGGTAAGAAAAAAAGATCATGTGATTAGCGTTACATGTTTTGGGGTTTTATTTCTTGGGTTTTATTATTATTTTTATTTTTTCTCCTATCGTTTTAGGCCCAGTGGGCTGTAGTATCCAGTCCCTCCTGCTGTGGGCTGAGCATTCCCAGCCCCACATAACATCACGGATTTATATTTTGAGTCTGTAGCCCTCTGCTAGGAAACCTCGTGCCATGGCTGTGCCGCCAGTGGCCCCGCCGCTGCCTCGAGCACCGCAGAGAGGAGACCTCTGCTTCTTTTTCCTTTTTTTTTTTTTTTTTTTTACCCCTCTTTAAAATGCTGGGGCTTCATCTTCCCGCTATTGCCAAGCTGCCTTAATTCATTCTCCGTGCTGAGACTGGGTGGTTTGGGCCAGCAGGATCAGGCCCCATGGTCCAGTGCTGTGCAATGAACACCTTCAAACACGCATTTCTGAGACCCCCCCAGTCACCTCAATAAGCACTGGGGACCTTAATGTGCAAAGCGCTGCTTCACAGCAATTCCTGAATCATGAGAAACTTCCTCATTTTTTTGCTTTTATTTAATTTTTCCCCAGGAGCCTCTTTTTTTTGCCCCAGGGAGTGTGTGGGGGTGTGAGCGGTGTGGTGCTGATGCTTGCAATGAGCCAGGCTGGGAGCAGGGGAGGGACAAGGCAATGATGGTTAAAAGTTCAAGGGTGAGAGTCTTGCTGAACCAAGGGCAGATCTTGAGCAAGGCAGGATTTTGCCACAGTGTTTGGCTGTTCCGTATAATCCCAACTTTCCAGTGGCAGCGAGGGTTTAATACCTGCTGCCTGATTGCCACCGCGCTTCACAGCCTCACCGGCAGCACGCGGGTCCATGCGGAGCTGTCGGCATGGACACAACTAAGGTGCTTGCTCAACTCAACGTGTTGTTTCCGCTGGGTGTCGCAAGGTTCGTTGGCCCCAGGATGTTTGGGAACAGTCTTGATTCTCCCAGCTGGACTTTGGGCATTAATGACTGTATCTGAGCAAAGACCAGTTCCTCCAGCGCGTTCTCGTCAGCTGCGTTGGGTTGTAACGAGCATATCCTAAAGGACAGTTGTGTTCTCTGGGGTGGCTTTGCCAAGCTGCTTTCCTGTCCTAGTTTTCTCCATGAAAAAGAAAGAAAAAATTAAAAATCAGCTACAGACTTTGCACTGCATTGTGCTTAAGCACGCGGGGACTTTTACTGGTCCCCTCGACACATGCACAGGGCTCAGTTCCCCCTTGGCCATTGAAGCAGCTCGCCGTGATGTTGCCTTAGCCGCTGTGCAAAGTCTGGGAGAAAATGGCCCCAAAAAAGAAGGGCTGGGCTGCTATAATCAGTCAGCAAGGCCCTTGTGTTTGCATGGGATCATTCCTTTAGATCTGAGGAGGGTTGAGTTGTTCAAACAGATGGCAAAGATTATTCGTGTTGCTGGGGTTTCAGCGCGCTGCTCTGTTTCAAGCATGTTGCCCGATATGACGCACGTGACAAGTTCTTCCCAGCACGACGCTGGGGGGGGACGACATTGTCTGCCGTGATCGGGTTTCATGGCCTCACCTGTCGAGCTGCTGAACTTTTCAAAGTTGACCATGCATTGGGGCTGACTTATGTGGATGGTGGATCTGCCTGGCTAATCGCGTTAGCGCAGCACCACGCGGCGTGCCGGGGAGCGTTGTGCTCCTTCTTGGCATGAAAATGATGGGAATGAAAACCCATGGGCTCGACTCTGGGTTTGGGGATTTATTTATTTTTTATTTTTTTTTCTTTTCAAGTGGGCCATGGCAGATGTCTGTAACACACACCAAGCTTTGGATACCTCAAGGCGCTTCCAGTGAAGGCTTTGTGTTTAAAAGCATCCAGCAAACCCCAGATGCGGTGGCTATAAAAACTCTACCCAAACCACCAGGTTTTTGAGCTGAGTCTCCTGATTGTGGACTGCTCTTACCATCAGGCCTCGCATGCTAAACGGCTGTTTGCTCGAGCCTGGATTCGGTGCTATTAATCTATCCCAAGTAGGAAGAAGTCTAATTTAGCGATTGCTCAGCATTGAGCGTTCGTCCCTGTTGGTGGTGTCACCATGGGTGATCAATGGGTTCAGGGGGTAATGAATGGGCCAGGGTCATGTGGGATGGGTAACGTATGGGCTCAAAGAACAACAAAGAGCCGGGCGCGTTATTTCAGCGGTGTAATTCGGAGGTCAGGGGCTATCGGCTGCTACCTGTTGTCACCGTGTGGTGTGTGAGGAGGAGCTGGAGGAGAGGCCTCTTCCTCGGTTTGTGAAATGACTCAAGTGCTCTGCTGGGTCCTGACTTGCTGCTGATGACTGTACCAGGGCTTGCCCACGCCGTTGCAATTTCAGGTCTTTCAGCAGCTTGCTGTGTGTTTCTTAATTAGCTCGCCAGAAACACTGTGTGCTTTTTAAAGGAGCTCGGCTCAGCAGCCGGAACCACCAGCAGCCGAGTAAATGGACCTTATCTTGACTTTTTTTAATGGAAACAAGGGCTCCCATGATGAAATGCATTGGTTATCGGCAGGCTTGGAGGGCAGGTGGGGTTAATTCACAGCAGGGGGTTACCGATGGCATAGCTTTGCCATTAGGGAGTTGCTCCTGGACTGGAGGTGGTTGCAGGGTGCCCAGAGACAAGCCAGGAAGGGCATTGCTTCGTGCCACGGGGCAGGTGAGAAGCGGAAGCCAAGGGCAGGAGTGCAGTCCCTCTTGTCTGGAGCATCTCTCCGCCTGGGGATGGTGGACACTGCTCAGATGTGGTGTGCAGTAGACCTCAGTCCTTCATAAAAGTGACAGGAAGGAGACGACCTCTCCTGGTGCCACGTTGGCTTCAAGCATTCCCTGTGGCAGTGTTCTCTTTGTAAGAGCTCTGAAGGCAGAGGAGGAAGATGGACTCTGTGACAGTGACTTTGCACGTGGTGCCCTTGTACTGGGAGGGAGCGAGGGCCATCGCGGGGTGCGGAGGGGTGCGTGGGAAGCTGTGAGTTGGCTCGCTTGGCTGCTGACCTGTGAGACCTCGCGAGTGCTGCTGGCAGAAGACCTCAAGTAAATAATTCAGGATTTTAAATGTCTTCCGTTAAAATACGTGAGCGTGGCACTGCCCTGCCATGTGGTGGGTAGCAGGGAGAGAGAGAGAGAACTTAGGGAAAATCAGTGCCGTGTTCTGCTAAACGCTCTACATCTGCGTTAACTTCTCAGAAATGCCCTGGAAGTAGCTGCTTCAAAATCTGTTTTGTTTTCTCGCTGCAGAAGAAGGATGGAGAAAGAACATCTGTACTGCGGGATGCTGTGACTTAGTGCTGGCTTCAAGGGAGCCATCGCACGTTACGTCAGCAGAGCATCTGACCCAGAAGTTCAGTTGCAGCTGGTCGTGGGTGCAGGGCCACGTGTGGCTAACCCTGCTCTCCGCGTGGCTTTGCATGGCATCACCCGAGGAGCTCGGCTCTGCCAGCCTTTGCTGGGGAGCGGTCCTCCCTTGTCCTTGCCTTCCTGTAAGTCTTGCGCAGCTAAAATGTGTAAGCCCAGAACTGTCATCTGGCCAGTCCTCTGGGCTAGTGCTGCTGGAGGCTTCTGCAAATCTACCCGAGTGGCTGGTTTGTTATAAAAGCGAGCAGTTGTAACCTCTCCCTGGAACTGGCATGGCCTCTCCCCTCGGGTGCGTGTTCCTGGCAGCGCAGCAGGCAGCTCGTCCAGGAGAAGTGAGAATTGCGCATGGGCTTTCACTTTATATGCCGGTGTATAATATTATAGGTGGATGTATATATTTTATACATCCCTTGCTGAAAGTGAATGCAAGGCCAGATCCTGTGTTGCCACAACCACAGTCTGGCAGCACTGAGTGTGGCTGGAGTGAAAATGCCAGTTCTCTCTAAAAAATATGCTTTTCACGTGAGAAGTTGGCTCTGACAAGGAGATGAGTCTTCAGCAGCGTGCTGGTGGCCAGCACCAGACCAGGTGCCCGGACTGGATTTAACGCAGCCCGGAGCCCTGCCTGGGGGAGGGCTTCAGGATCAGGCCCTCGGCGTGTGTCCGTGTGAGTGTGAGTGCAGAACATGTCTCCACAGAAGCCAAAATCCATTACAGCGATTAACTTTGACCAAGTAGATAGGCAACCTTTACATTAAAGCCCCGAGCTTACAGCCAGTCTCGAGCATCACATGCAAACTTGTCTTAAAACCTGAAAGTCCGTGATGTAGAGATGCGCGGCACGTGGAGGTGTAGGAAAACTTTAGAAAACTGCCAGTCAGGTGAAAAGTAGACTGGACTGGCATTGCACTGGGTTAAATGGCATTGGTGGTTTTGATTTGGAGCGGGGTCCATGGGGCTGAGCCGGGCGATGCTGTGGCTCGGCACAGAGGTCTTCCCGTCACTAGGGGGAGGATGAAACCCTGGCGTTTTAGTAATAAAATGCTTTGCTGCTTCATTGAGCCATTAAATATTTGTTTAAAAACTGGCAAGGCCTGCAGCTTTGGCATGCCTTCAGTTTGTTTTTTCTAAAGGTGTATTAGGCTTGGAATGTGAGCAGGAGGTGCTGGAGCAAACAGCAGGTGTCCCAGCCCTTGGGTCCCAGCCGCGGCGGCACACGGTCCTCAGCTGGTTTATGCACGAGGCTGCGAAGGTGGCTGCTAAATGTGGGTGGCGGAGGGACCCCCTGGCTTTCTGTGCCCCGTGGTGGGGTGAAGGTGATGCCTGACGCCAAGATGCTGTGCCACTCTGCTCCAAACCCCCTGCGCTTGCCTCTGGTGCCACCTGTAGTGAATTGTGCCGGATTGGAGCTGGTCCCCCGAGTGCTGTGGCTGCCCCCATATTCCACAATTGGGTTAAGACGGAGGAAGCTCCCAAAGGTCTTGCCCAGGATCAGCGGGGCGGTGGGCTGCGGGGGTGAGTGTAAACACATCCCTGAACATCTGCCCTGGCTTCGCCACAGCTGGACTGAGCAAATTGGGCTGCCGGAGAGCCAACAGCTGGAGCGTTGCCCCTTGGTGAGGAAGGGCTTAGCAAAGTTCATCTCCTTCCTTCTTCCCCAGCGCCGCACACTGAACTTGTTGCAACTTAACACAAAGCTTGTAGTTGTTTTGTTTGGTTTTGTTGTTGGTTGTTCTTTTTTTCTCTTTAATTTCCCTCATGAGCTGGTCTGGTAGCTAATGAGCCTTGGGCTGTCTGCATGGCATTTTGTAAAGCGGAGGGAATCGCTAATAGGGGGTGTTGAACTGCGAAGGAAGCCTTGGGAGAAGATATCAGCCTTGCCAAAGCAGAAGTGGAATAGCCGGTTAGGGTTTCAACCTGGGTTTGCTGCAAGCCGAGAGGGGCTGGGAGCTGCTGTCTGCTCCAAGGCTCCGTAATTACAGGCTGGCGCTGGCCGGACAGCCGGACACGCTGGAGGAGCCGCCTGCCCCACGCCACGGCTCGGCACACACCGGCGCCTTGGCCGCCTGCCCCGGCTGCACCGCGCCTGCTGGCTCCCCCCAGAGACAATTTCAAGGTCACACTGCTAAATGTAGTGTAATAATTAATTAAGCTATATATAAACAGAAAGCTCACGTGGTCCTAAAGCAGATTAAAAGCCCGGGAGTTTCCTCTCGCCTGCCTTCCTCCCCATGGTCGTCTTCCTCAGTTCCTCTGTGGGTGAGCCCGGCAGTTGTCACACGCCCAGCCGTCCCAGCAAGGCTCACCAGTTGGGTTAAGCAGCATCTGAGCCCAAAAGGGATGGGGGCAGAGCAGCACCTGCTCTCATGGATTCCCTGGCTCACCCAGTTCCCCCATCAAACCCAGTCCTCGTGTTGGTGCTGGAGGAAAGGACACGTGCAAAGTCTCTGCCCTCCCGGTGGGGATGGCTTTGCTGTGTCGGTGCCCGATGCTGGGAGCAGCTCCTGGGGTTTGCCTTCAGCAACAGGCACTTCCAGACTCTCTGTGTGGGGTTTGCAGCGTGGAGGTAGGGGAATAAGCTGGGCTGGGTTTCCTGGAATAGCTGCAGCAACTTAGAGTTTGTAATGAGCCTTGAAACTGAACCCAAACAGATGCTTGCCTTGCAGCTCCCGTGGAGTTGAGATTTGTATGGTATCAAAACTGGTGCTTTTTTTTCCTCCCTCTTGCATCTCTCTATCTGAAACTGGTCAAAACTCGCTCATTCCAAGCCCTGAAAGTAAAAATTTAGGGATAATGTTTAGTTCAAACTCTAGGTTATTTTTAAGGTAGCTGCAGAAACACCTCCGGAAAATTAAGAACTGTGTTCTTAATCAAGCATAGGGGATGCGCGCTGTCGAGGCAGTTGGAGAAGGGCACAGCAGCTTTCAGCACTTCCCGATCAGGCTGGGTTTTGCAGGCAGGGCGCGTGCACAAACCCATCAGCAAAGTCTGATTCTTGGCTTTGCACAGTGAAATCCTTGGAAAGCCGAACAGACCCCACAGCCGGCTCCAGGAGCACTGGGGCAGTGAGTGTCGGCACTGCCCACGCTTGCTCCAGAGCCTGCTGCTTCCCGGGCCATCTCCTCCTGCAGGCCAGCTGACCGAGGGCCACCAGCAGGGATGGGCACTGGTGGGGACAGGTGCCCGGGGTCCGTGGGCTCCACACGTCAGGTTGCATTTGGGTAGTGCGGGGTGGCCATGGCTCTCAGAGGCAGAGCTGGCTGCCTCAGTTTCCCAGTGCCAGGCTGTATCCACATCCCGGAGATGGAGGCAGAGGGAAAAGGCTCTGTGAGGATGGAGCCCCCATCAGTTCAGCCTGGGTCGGAGGGGGCAGGGCTGTCTCTTTGGGAACCCAAGGCTGGAGAGATCAAAGGTACGGGTGAGTCAATTACAATTCACATTTGGTTCATCCATATGTTTGGGTATTTGAAAGGCTTCAATAGTAACTCGTTTTATATCTCTTATGCCCATTGATTTGTTAATCTGACACTTGGTTTCATCTGAATAACAATAGCTCTCATTCAGAGTCCTCAGTGTTCAGGGAAAAGTCATTTCACTTGGGTTGTGCTCCAAGGCCTCAGCAGACTGGCCCTCTGTGCTCCTTGTGTAGAAGGGCAGGGGATAATTCAGCTCCATCACCTGCTCTGGAAGCAAGTCAGCTCTTGATGGAAACTGGGTGGGATGCAGAAGGTCGGTGCTGGGTTTTGACACCTGTGACTTTGCTCCATAAGGTCCTCTCTGCTTGCCACTGTAGCGGTGGCCCTGCCGTCCCAGCCGGCGGGGTGTGAGGAGGTGGGCAGGGTTACAAGGACAGACAACCCAAGCAGTCATGGAGAGCCCTCTTAAACACAGCCCGAGTGAGTGTGCTGGACTAGATCGAATCATTGGTATGGCGATGTGCAGTCTCTAATTACGCGAATGCCTTTTTAATTAGAAGCAGTGCTTTGCATCTGTTGTACTTGCAGCAGAGCATCTCCACCAGCTGAGCCTGCTCTTTAAAGAGCTCTTGACTGTATTTTGTTGCCTGTTTATGACCACGTCATGATCCCATGTAATGACTGGGGCAGGAGGGGAGTCTGCAGACAAACCTGCTCCTTCATGTTTTCTAATTGGTGCCTGTCTCCCTTCTGTGCTGGGAGCTTCACTCCTTCCTTCCCAAGGCTGGTTTGGTACCTTCTGCTCTACCCAGAGTCCCACAGCATCGCTGGGGACCCACCATGGGACGCAGTGGCACCACAAACCTGGAGCTGAATTGCCTCAATGGGAATGCTACTTTTTTGTCCTGGAGCTTCTTTTTTTTTTTTTTTTCTGTCTTTGATGTTTGGCATGAGGGGTGAAAAGGATGGGGAGACTCGGGAGGTTCATACTGGCCTGGTTGGAGATGTTGGGGTGAAAAAATCCCATTCTGGACAAATGTGTCTCCCTTGCTGCCCTGGTCTGTTTACTATGGAGCGATCTTAATTTCCAACGCTACTTCTTTACGAGTGTAAATCACAAATCCATTAACAAATGAGTTGAGGTGACAATCCCATTTATGCTAAAATGCATTTAGGGATCAGTACTGAGAGGATCACCAGTGCATTAATTTGCCAGGCCTTTTGTTCCAGCAGGTGGCAAATATAGCTCATCCCAACAGGGGACATGGGACACGCCAACTGGGCCAGCGTCCAGATCACCGGTGGTTTGGGTCATGGTTGGTGCCACCCTTCCCATCATGGGAAGCAGGCAGGAGACTTTCAGAGATCAATTGGGTGGTCAGCTTGGAGTAAAGTCTAAACCAGTTTTAAATTATTGTCCCACTGGATGGGATGCTCAGGGTAACGAGCAGCTAGCTGGTGTGTACAGGGTGTGCTTGGCTGGGCACCTTCCCATGTAGCTGGTCGACCTCTGGTGAGTTTGTTATTCTCCACCGTTGGCTGGCCACTGGGAAGGTGACCTGTGTGCTGACAGTCAGAGGGGGCAGCCCCTTGTCTTTAAGACAGTCAGGAGGAACCTCAGTGCCACACAGTTACAAGGCTGGTTTGGGTGTTGCTGGAGAGGCAGGTGAGTCCTGCAGCTGCTGCAGTTTGGCTGGAGCTCAACCTGTCTTAGGAACATGTATGCGTTATCCAAAAGGGCAGAAAAAAAATTGTAACTTTCTTTCTTCCGTAGTGAAAATGGAAAGCTGGACGCTTTCTGAGCTGTCGTTTCGAAGGCCTCCACTGTTCAGGCGGTGCTGGGTGCTGATGGGATCCCTTTAGGTGCAGAAGGTGGATTCCTGGAGTTCCTACATGGCTTTTTGAAGAGCTGTAGATGTATATCTGTCTCAAGGCTGCCACCCTGAGAGCTCCCTTCCCATGTGCTGCGGAGGAGCTAGCAGGCTCCAGCTGAGCTGTCACGTGGAAGATGCTCCAAGGGCTCTTGATGCCCAGAGGAAAGCGCTGCTGGGTGAATAAAGCTGCTTCCCTGCTCCCCTCCCTGCTTTACTGTGCCTACGATGAGGAAGAGGAGCAGGAGCAGAGCTGTCACATGACTGCTACTGGCACCAGTCCCTTTTGGGGCTCTTAACCCAGCACAGGGGTTTAACCCCCCCTTCGGCATGTCTTGCCCCGATGGCATTTACATGGCCGGGATGCGCCCCCTCGCATGGGTCAGGAACCGAGGGCTGCACGCTGGGGCGTTGCTCGGGGCAGAAAGGGGCTCCGGGGCTTATCGGGAGGCTTTTTCCTCTAATCGCGACTGTAGAGCCCCAGCGCAGGAGGGCTGGGCTTGATTAGGAGAAATGCGTGTCAAGGTGGCAAGCAAAGCCCTCCCAGTGCAAACACGGGGCTGCTGGTGCGGGCGTGTAACAAAGGGCGGCGTTATCAGCGTGACTGTCACCTGCCTGTGCAGGCACACAGAGCAGGGCATTAACTTCTGTGCTGGGGGAGAGCACAAAAGACCTCTCAGCAGGGCTGTGATTTATGAACGCGGCAAAAGGGGAACGTTGTCCTGCCCGTATCTCGCCAGGGTGGTTTTGTTCGGTGGCTGTTGGCTTGTGCAATGTTTGTTTAGTTTGGGGGTGGCTCTTTGGTTTATTGGTGGTTTTGTTGGGTGGTTTTTTTTCCTTCCTTCTAGCAAAATTGGAGCAGGTGAAATGCAGTGGCTTGGCCTTGCCCCTGGGGAGAGGGGCGGTGTGGGAAGGGGTGCTGAAGCTCATCGCTTTGTAGTCCTGTCCTGGGTGGAAAATTTTTAGGTGTTTCTGAGCGTTCAGCCTCTGTGTGCCAGGATCAGCCGCCTGCATCCAGCTGCTTTCGGTGGCGAGAGCGGCTGCTGCGATGGTCCCCGCATGCTCGCTGAACTAGAAGGTTAATTTATAAGTATGTGCCATGGAATTCCGTATCCATATGAACCCTGTGGACCCCCACACTAGAGTGGACCCAACCAGGGGCTGCTTCTCTTGAGCTAACCCCTTTTTTGGGAAGCGACTTGCTCTTGCAGCATGGCTATGGAAGCACTGCAGTGGTGCGTGGCGGCCGTGCGGCTGACTAGCAGGTACGTGAAGGGACCATCTCCCCCTGCATTAGATGCACAAGACATGCCCTTCGGGTCCAAACCAAGATGTACTCTGCTTGCTGGGCTCCCCACCACCGGCGTACGGCGTAACAGGTCCCTGGAGAGGGGCCTTGAAGAGCAGGTACTGTGGGGATGAGGCTGATGAGATAAACTCCTATGGGCTACCTGGGTTTGGAATGCCACCGGAGGTCCTAGCCGGGGGCAGGAGTCTCAGGGTGCTCCGAAATGACAAGTGATGGGTAGCAGGGTGTCTGTCCTGTGCTAGGGGCAGGGTCGAGCCCCACGACGCATCCCTTCAGGGGAGCCAGGAGGATGCTGCGCTCCATGTGTGGTGATGGGCGGTTCGGCTCTTGGATGAGTCATGATGCCACTTGGTTTCAGCATCTAATTCTTGAAACACCTGGTGCTTCTGGGACACCAGCTGAAAGCCAGCAAGCTGTGTGCAGTCTGCAGTGCTGGCCCTGTGCGCCTCCGTGCCTGCTTCTGCCTCCCTAAACCACAGATCCCAACATCCAGGGGGTTTAACCTGATGGAGGTTGCACCCTTTGCTGCAAGGAAGCATTTTCCCAAGACCTTTGTGGAGGTGAAGTGTTGAAAAGATGGGTGAGTAGCAGTGCCTGTGGGGGTTTAACACCTTTGAGAGGATTAGTGCCGTTGCTACAAATTAAGAGAGCAAATGGGTGGGTGTGGGAGCAGTCAGTCCGGGGCTATGGGCGCTGTGCGGGGCTGGCAGGTGCGTCGCTGCTGGTGCTGCCTGATGCTCCTGCCTCATGGATGGTCGTGGCTGAGCCTTGATGCAGGGAAGGGGTGAGAGGGATGAGCCTTGGGAAGAGGCTGTGGTGCGAGCAGTGGGCACCGGTGCTGCTTGGCCGTGGCCGAGCTGCTGCTGCGTGGTGGGAGAGCTGGTGGCCGGTGGTGGGCTTTGCGGTGGGAGCAGCCACCGCCTTCTGGAGCTGAAACCAGACCCTTGAGATCAGGGTATATGGAGCTGGTGAAGCCAAGTGACAGCTGTGTTGGCCCCATGTCCTCTGCTGCAAGAGCCATTTCTGTCACCTGGATACCATGGATGTGTTTTGGAAGCCCCACCAGCTGTGATTTCTTTACCTGTTTTTTTAAGCCTCTTCCAAACCAGGCTTCCTTTACTTAAGCCTACTCTGAGCTAGCAAAGAGATGCATTTTGGGGTTTGCCTTTTTTCTTCCTTTCCACAGATAAACTGATAACTCCAGACCTTGACTCTCTTGCTTTGCCTTATTTTCTGGATGGGGACATGACTTTTGTGCTTGCAGGTGCTGAGCCAGTGCAAGCTCAGCAGACACTAGTTCCAGCTTCCCGCGAAAGGCAGGATCAGTGCTACCCAAATAAATCTGAGTTCAAGAAGTAACATCTGTGGTACAAGGTTGTGTTAAACCAGCAGCCTCTCCAAGAGGTTCCAAGAGCAGAGCTTGGTCTTGCAATGAACCCGTAAGTGGATCTACCAAATCTTTGCATAGCAGGAGCTTAGTACACATAATGTTAACTCAAGGCTATAAATTTTTGAGGGATGAGAAACGGCTGGTTTTTCTGGTTGCGATAGAGTAAGAGGCAGAGGGAGTCCAGAGAATTTATTTTTCCCCAGGAGTGAGTTGTGAGCACTGAAATCTCTGCAGATGCCTAAAATTCTTCCTCTTTCCGCCCTTTCAGGCTGATGTCTGTTTAATTTATAGAGAAAAATGTTTCTACTGCTTTTCAATAAACTCTTGGATACTGGGAGAGTAATCATAGCTTGTTCCAGACCCGCACCAGTGCAGCTCTGGAGTAGCTGCTGACTTAGGTCCGTGCCAGGGTGAGCAGAGCCGGACTACCTGCTGCTGGTGGAGGATGTGAGGCTTTATACTGGGGGCCTTCAGGTGCCAGAGGAGAGGGAAGGAGATTACACTGGTGCAAATGGGGCACTCCTGCTGGGATAAATTCCAGTTAAACACTCCAGCGGGGTGTACTAAGAGGCGACACGGCACAGGAGTAAAATACACGGTTTGGCAGAGACAGCTGGCCCTGCGATCTGCTGGAGAGAAGTCTTTAGTCCCAGTTTGCCAGTTAGCTCAGTCATGTTTCCTGCTGGGTTTAGGGTTTCCCCCCCCCCCCCTTAAATCATGAGTTTCACAGAACTGCCTCTTCCCTGCTCTGCTTTTAAACAAAACCAGTCTTTTTTTCCTTCTGGGGGGAGCGGGGGGGGAATGGAGACAGATTAGAGTAATCTCACATGACTTGACCAGTGGGCAGTGAAGTCCGGTGATGCTGGGTGATATTCTGAAGAACTCACCCATAAACAGCAATTACCTTTTAATCGCGGCGCTGCTGCCGGCCCCCGCGCCTGCCAGGAACAGCACCGTGTGCTCTTTGTCGGCCGGAGCGACACCGGGGGCACCCACAGCCATGAAAGGGAGCCGGGGGTGACCGGGAGGAATAAGATGCTCGTTTCAGCCCCACCCCCTTACTGCGCTCAAAAGCTCTTATTTTCAGAGCAAAGCACTATTGAAGCATCCGGACAATGGAGACCAAATCCTTCTGGGGGAGGGGAGGTGCTGGCAATTGCATCTTTTGTTGCTTTTACTTCTTTACTTGCCTATGGCCTCCCCCACCCCTCCAAGAAATCCGCATAGATGCTCGCTAGATTATAATGCAATCACTTTCTTGGGACCTTGCTAATAGGATTATAATTATTACTGGAGATGAACTGGAGTGAATAGAATATTTACCACTTCATCTTAAATTATTGTAAATCCCTCCAAAGCAGCTCTTTGATATGTAGAGTGCTGCCCCCCCCCCCCCCCCCCCCCCCGTGAAGATAATTATTTAGTGGAAGTTCAGAGCTCTTTTAAGTGTGATGGGGAACAGAAAGAGGCTTCGGTGTTTACATAAAGAGGAGGACCTATATAATGAACTGGGGAAGCTGATGGGTATCTTGCCTGGCTCCAGCAGAGGAGAGGGGAAGGTTCTCGCTGAGCAGTTGTAACACCTCAGGCTGTGGCGGGGGGAAGAGGGGAGGAAATAATTGGAAATTTGGCCCTTCCTAGTCCAAAGGCAGTCCCACATCTCCGCAGCTCATGTTCCATCGGTGCATGAGTCCACCTGGTGACAGTGGCAATGTTTGTTGCGTAGGGCTGGAGAAGCTTCTGTTTGAGGAATGATCGAGTAGGCTGTGAGACCTCAGCCTGGCAAAGAGATGTCTTGGGGGAAGATATGGTACTCCACAAAGTCAGAGCTAGGCTGGAGAGAGAGGCAGGGACGGACTGGTGTGACGGTGCAAGGACTGGGGCTATGGCATGGCCGGGAGCTGGTGCACAGTGAGCAAAGCAAGCAGCCAGGGTGGGCTGTGCACTTGAGGGGTCTGCGTGGGTCCAGAAGGAACCTGGACAAGGGGTTGGAAGAGAGATGGATTGATGGACAAACTGCATCAGGCCCAGGAAAGCCCCTGACCTGAGTTTGGATGGAGGCTGGGAGAGAGGGGTGGGATGGGCATGCCCTGGTCCTCCTGTGGCCAGCGCTGGAGACCCCTGGGCCACAGGAGCTCTGGCCTGAAGGAGAGGGCTGCACCCAGTGGGCGCCTCCACATGTGCACCCACAAGCGGGGTGCATTTCTCCTGAGGTTTCAGGCTGGTGCTGTCCCCTCAAGCCCTTCCTCCCAAAGGCTGCCGGCCTGGAGCATCAGGGGTAGGAAGGGGGATTGCTCCGGCCAGCCGCCTCCAAGACCGACTTCATGCCTTTGCATCCATTGCCAAGGGCGGGCACGTCCCAGGAGTGACGGCTGCGTCACCCATCAGTCTGAAAGGAGTCTGTGTGGCTCTTTGGCCTCTTGTGCTCTCTCGTGAAAGCACAGACCCTGTCCCTGTGCAGACAAGGCTCCCAGCAGGTGTTTCTGTGGCTCTGAGTTACTCCTTCCCTATGGGCTGCATCTATATGGCGCACCATATATGGCACTTAGCTATATGAGGCAGCAGCCCTGCGAGAAGTAACATGTCTTTACCTTGGTTATGAGTCTGTGCTTCCAACTGAGCCACTTAATCCCATGAGGTGGGGGAGTTTCGGGGCGGGGGTGGGTTACGGCTGGGCTGGGTGGGAGGCAGCCTTGTGGCAGAGGCTGGTTCAGCTCGTCACACCCATTGCTGTTCCCAGAGGCCCAAACCCTCCAGGTTTTGTGCCTGGATAAGCCCTGCTCTGTCCGGGTCTGGTGCTTGGATGACGCTGCAAACTGCTCAGTGCTGCGGCCGTGCAAAGCGCCCCATGTCCCTCGTCTGCGGCGTGGGGAGGGTCAAACCCCCGTGGTGGCTCCCAGGTCTGATTTGAGTGCAGTGACTTTGGGGGAGGTGGATCAAGTCTTTTATAAAAAAAAAAAAACCCACACCCAGCCCCCCTCCAAAAAAAACCCAACCCCCGTGACTGCAGCAGCACACCGTCCCCCCCTCAAGGCGCTGCTTGCTTTGATTTGCTGGGACCGTTTGGCGTGACCTGGCTCTGCCCACGTGGAGTGGGGACGAAAGGACCATCTGCCGATGCCCCACGTCTCCCCGCTCTCCCCAGCCTTTGATGGGGTTTTTTATCCGCATCAAAGGAATTTAGATCAGACTCCACAGCCAGGCCAGAGCCTGTTCCTGTGGGGTATGTGGTGATGCCACCCCTGACCACCAGCCCTGGTGCAGCCCTGGAGCAGCTTCATGATGGGGAGCCTTTGCACACCGTTACCCTCCTCTCCTTTTCATCCCCAAACTCCCCAGCAGGTGAAGGGTGCCTGGCAGATTTGGGGGCAGAGAGCAAGGAGAGTGAGAAAAACATTAATTTCAGGCCCACATATTTTCCCCCCCTTTCCCTCCTCCTTTACCTACCCCTTCCTCACCCCCAAAGTTCATTAATTCCCATCATCTGGTTTGTGTAAACGTCGTGGCGAGTGTTTGACGGAGCTGGATAGGGTTACACCCGTTTCAAAAAAGGCTGAGGCTAGTTCCCAGCCGTTCCCTTTTATTGTTGTATAATTTGCCAACCCAAACAACGAGCTCCTGCTCGAGACAAAGGCGCACATGTTGCCCTTACCACTGGTCATAAAAAGAGGAGAGGCTGCGTGCTACTGTACAGGTCCTCGGTGCAAAGGCAGCCCGAGCCGGGGAAGATTTTGGTAAGAAAAATGGGATGTATCAAATAATAACCCAGCAAGTGCTCCCACCCCAAAAGAGGAATTTGCTATTGCTTCTCTCTCCGTTTCTTCCTCCTCCTCCATCTTCATCCTTCCCTTGTCCGGAGCTGCTGCCACCAGAAAGCAGAGTCAGAGCCAAGTGGGCAATTCTGAAGCCAGTTGACCTTGATGCTGGTGGCAGGCTCCGGGATGTAATTAAAACGCTTTATTACTTTAACAGTCTTTCCCTGGGCTTGTCAGGTTCTTGCTTTTAAGGAGTGTTTCTGGGATGTGATGGTTTGTGATCAGCCCTGCAGTGAGGAGGGCCAGGTGGGTCCAGTGTGGTGGCCTCAGGAGCTGAGCTGGTGATGCTGGTGGTGCTGTGGGTTTTTGCTTCCCAGAACATGACAGGTCTCTTGCTCACTGTCAGGTGCCAGTACAGCGCTACAAGCGTGTGGTTTTAGTCCAGCCCTTGGCTGCTCTGACCACCACTGTATATTTTTCCTGCTTACTGACAGCAACATGCTGCTTTGGAGACTGGGAACAACTGGGTATTGCCTTGGCAGAGCGGCTGGGCTGGAAGGCAAAGCTGCCACCCCCATCCTTTCCTGGGTGCCTACAACTCTTTTTCACGATACTAGATTTAGCTCACTTGGCTTAAATTTGTTTATTAGGATGGGGGAGGAGAGGAAAAGGCAGAGAAGCAGGGGGATTTAGAATGAGAACTGCAGTGCAGGGCGGGAGTGGCAGTAAAGCCCTCCTCAGAAGCATGTTTGATGTCAGGCAGCGGATGGGCTGACTGCGGTTTGAAACAAGCCCTTTGGCTTTAGTGGGATCCTGGCTGGAGCAAAGCCGAGTGGGAGCATGTTGGGATGGGGACAGGGGACCAAACTGCCCCTGGGGACAGGGACAGGAGACGATGCAGCAGGCGGGAGAACATCAGTGTGGGAGGGGATGAGGTTCAACCTGCCTCATTTTCTGCACGTGTTTCCTCTGAAGCTTTTCTTGTTTGCTTTCCAACCTGCAAATTAGAAAAGCAGCAAAAGTTATAACAAATTCATGATGTACACCAAACTGTACTATGTTCCCAGTCATGCTGCCTGGGCTTGTTGTCACCTCGGGTTTTCAAACCCTGTCATGGCTCTGGAGGCTAAAATTCTGTGTCCTCCCAGGGTGGGAGAAGAGCTTTTGTGTCTACCTTTTCCATTTCTTCACCATAAGCTTTCAATCTACTCTGTGCGGTTTCTTACACAGCCTTCTGGGAGGATTTGGGGGCTTTTTCCCCAGAAACAGTCAGATTGCTGAAATTTGGTTTTATGGGAAGAAATCACTTTTTGTCTTCTTGAAACACCAGTCAGGAATTTAGGTAGGAACTGACCAGAAGTAGGTTGGATGCTCTGCATGTGCACCACCAGGCTGCAAAGCAAATGGTTCTGGATTACAGGCCTGAATGTGGCTGATCTCCAAAATAGTTTGACTTGCTTTTTCTCCCCTTTTCCCTATTTTCCTTTTTCTTAGGGAACAGCTGTAGGGGGAAAGTCTAGAAATTCTGCACCAAAGGCGGTTCTTGCTGTGTCTTCCGGCAGAGCTGCCATGGGGACTGTTGTGAGCATCTCGTAGCTGCATCCAGATGCTACAGAGTTTTATCTTGACTGTAACAATGCTTCTCTTGCTTTTACAATACTCTCTGCACAGCTGTCTGTCTCCTCTAGGAGAGTTTTGTCATCCTTTTAGAGGGAAACTGAGGCAGCTCAGAGGACTGAGCAAGAAGGGTGGTCTGGAGCGGAGGGGGTTGAGATGGGAGGGTACCATCGCTGCGGCACGGCGCACCCCGATTCTAACACTTACCAGAGGGACTTCGTTTCTTGAGCATGCTGGAGTGGGGGGAGCATCTCCAAAAGTGATGCTGGGTGGCTCCGGGAGCTGGGTAGGAATATATCCAGCACAAAACCCACCCTAGGAAGGAAAACTCATCATCCGCTCAGCCCCGGGACTCCTGTTTGGCAGCAGGAGCACCTGGGCGTGCCGGGTCTCGGCTGGGCAGCCTGACTGTGACCCCCGTGCGGGCAGGCAGCTGGGGATGGGCGTCTCTGCAGCCCCCCAGGCTGAGCCCCGCCGCGGGGCTTCAGGCTCCGGCAGACCCCGCAGGGGTTTATCCCAGCAGGTGCTCACGGGTGGCAGGAGGTGCATGAGGGGACCAACAGACGTCCCTGGGGATAAAATCAGTAACGATTGCGCGTCGATCTGCCCTACCTGTGGCGAACAAGGCAGCAACAGGTTGCAGGGGTCCCCTCGCCCCCCCGGCCCCTTGCCGTTCCTCCTTGAGAAGTGGCAGCAGATTAGCCCGGAGCCCCTCTGCGCAGACAAAAGCTGCCACAAAGGGCATTAGGCTTCAGGATTGGATTACCATTTGGCCACCTGTCATCCCCACTTTGTAAATTTATCTCGCTCTGGGTCCGGTTTTCACATTGGAGAAGTTTGCGCTTAAAAAAATATACAAAGTCTGCCTCTCCGAGCAGCAGCCTGGTGGGGTTCGCTTTAGCATCCCTTCTTATTCCAGGCTTCAGGGCTGCGTGGGGCTGGGGATTAGGGCTGTTTGAATAAAGAGAGCCTTTATTACATTAGTCTAAGTGGTTAATAGGTAAAGTAGGCCAATCCATCTTTAGACTAAGCCTATCACTTCGCCTACGAAGGGTGCAGGCTTCACTGAGGAAATATTCATTAAAGGAAAAGCTTTTCCCCTGTCCCTCTTGACATGTTAATAGCTCAGGGTTAGGGGCTCTGCTCTCCCTGCCTGCGGAAAATTCATAGCTGTGCTCACTGTGCTCACGCAGCAGCTCGCTCCTCTCGCTGGGACCCCTGATGCTGCCGGCAGCTCTGCCGAAGTCAGCAGAGCCGCGCTGAGCCCTGCCAGGCTCGGCGGGGAGCGAAGGATGCCAGGAGTCTGTGGCGCTCCTCATCCTCGCCTTCCTCTTCCGTGCTCCCGAAGCAGGTGCCTCGTCCCTTCCCAAGCAGGGATGCAGGGAGCGGGTTCGAATGGCAGGTAGAGGCAGTGCTTCAGTGGTGGGACTCTCTGCTGTGGGATGTTCTCAAGGCCAAAAGTATTTGTGGGTTTGAAAGGATTAGACAGTTCGTAGCCACTATGAAATGGGAAGATTTGGATGCAGATGCTGGCTCCAGAGGTCTTTGAACTCCAGGTTGCCAGAAGGCAGGAGGATAACAAGGCAGGAGGGACTGCTTGCCAAGCTTTTCATACTATCTTTATTTTCCACTACAGTATCTGCTACAGCCCTTAGTGGTGTCTCCATCAAGCCCGCCTCGACTGGTGCAGCAGCTTTTGTCCAAGGGCTCAGTGGAGCTCCCCGTTTCCCACAGCCTGACTCCCTTTGTCATCTCCCTTTCCTCTCCCGTACAGGCAGCAGCAGTAGCTGCACCTCGGCCGTCCTTACCTTGCACCAGGCAGCGCTGGCAGCAGCTGCCCAGGTCTCCAACGTGCCTGTGAAGCCTCTGTGGCAACGGGGGACCCCACAACTGCCAGGAGCTGCCCCAGGGCTGACCTGTGCGTGCACCATTGAGCTGAACATGGGTTTCTGCTGAAGCCCAACTCCTTTTCCCCAAGGGGTTTGCGTCCTGCCAGGGCACCGTGGTGACAGCTCTCCTGACCATTATGGCTCCTCTTTCCCCTTCCCTCTGCCATGGCTGTCATTCAGTGCAGCCCTGGCTGTCTTGGAGCCCCAGGGGCAGATGTTTTCTGAGCTGGAGTCTGCTCCTGCTTCTACCACCACGTATGTCCAGCATGTTGTGTTGGAGCTGCAGTGCTATACGTGGGCCAAGTTGCCCTTCTCCAGTTGCGGTTTGAGTGGGAACAAACGGTTCTTGGTGACTTTTCCACCAATGTGAGTTCAGACCAGCCAACTTACCAGTTCCTCCTCTCCCTGAGGCTCTGTTGTCTCGGCTGCCAGCATGACGGATGGTGCCTCAGTGGGAGATTATGGAAACCATGGGAAAGCTCCTCACAACTGGCAGGCCCATGCAATAAAACTTCGCTTTCCTGGATGTGATGCTTTCAGAGGTTCAAACCACATCCATGGGCCACAACATTTGGCTTCGCTTGCTGCTGTTTAGCTTTTATGCAGCCACTTTGCAAACAAGGCAGCGTCTGAGACAGTCTTGAGGATCGTAGTTTTGGGCAATGCCCGTCACCTGTCTGGGTACAACAAAGGAAGAGAATGCCAGAGCTAGGGCCTGAAGGCTGGGATTTGTGGGTTCAGTTCTCGTTCTTGGGTTGACGGCTCCATTTCTCTCCATTCTCACAGTCCACCTGAGCCTGTGCTGACGGGCCAGAGGGCAGTAGCAGGGTCAGTGTGCCTCATCTTGCTTCGTCTTGCTGTGATAGGTCACCAGCAAGATGTGCTACAAATGCCAGGGATTTGTGTCCTCTCTAAAAATAGCAATTTTGGGAGATCTAGATGTGCACAGAACTGAGTGCTCTCAGCTCAGTTGGATGTTGGATGTCCTCAGCTGCGAAAGACCTGTGGGTTCTGCAAAAGGACTGACATCAGGCCGGTGGATGCCTCTTAGATGAAGAATTGCTCCTTACTTTCTTCTTCTTATATGGTGCACTCCTCCGTGTTTGTCGAAACGCTAATTAGGAGCCTGTGTTTTCCAACCAGATCAACTGACTCAGCACCTCCACCCCCGGCAATTTCCTCCTGTTTCACAGCCCAGCCCTACCCAATGCCTGTCTTGTGCAAGGAGGAAAAAATAAGCCTTGCGTCATTCCCAGGAGACCGATAAATACTGACTGTAGTAGTCCTGGAGGAGAAGTGGGTCTCAAGGTGCAGGGCCCTGTGCAGCAAGCAATCTGATGGAGCTGGGTTGAAGCCAAAGGGCTCCAGAGCAGCACAGCCATCCTGAGCACGTCTTGGGCAGCAGCCTCCTCTCCAGGCAGGTCCCAGGCCATTAAAGACTTCATGGGTTGAAACCAACCTCTTAAATCAAGCTGGAAGGCAGTTGGTGGCCAGCGCAGGATGTAGAACTCGGGTTTAATGTGGCCATAAAAAGAGACACCACTTAATAAGTAGACTGTCGAAATCCACATCAGCCCACGATAGATTTAAGACTTGCTCTCTGGGCGTTATTGACTGGCTCATTCTGTGACGGCATTACGGGTTTGTGGAGTTGGCCAGAAAGGCACAGAATTAGTCAGAGTTTTATTTTGGTTAATGTTTTTTGGCAAACGCTGGCTCCTGACTTCCAGAAGCTCTCACGTCCCAGGTGCCTGGTAGACCAGCGTGATTTTTATCTGCATATGAAACTCCACTTGCCTTGAAATCGCAGCCTTTAGGGGTTGCCACCACCCTTGGGCATGGCTGGAGCTTTCCACAAGCTGACACCCCCTCCCTGCACAGTCCAGCTTCTCCCAGTGACCCGTGCAGATCTGGTGGGGGGACCATCTCCCACCATGGATGGCTGGAGAAGGGGCTTTCTGGGCAGCCCCTGAACACACCTTGCCTGGGGGGTGGAAGTATGGTCGTTGGGTGTCCCTCGCCAGTAAACACGTGGCATAGAGTTAATGCCAGAAGCTGATGAAGTAAAATACCAGGTACAGTGTGAGCTAAATAGTATTTATGTGTTGCATAAATAGCTACCGACCCACTTTCATACGCGTGTGATAGTTTTTGATTCAATCAGACCTCTCATTCCTGGTTTTCCTATTACTTGGCCTCAGAACGGATGGGTCAATTTTTTTGCCTTGGCTTCTTAATCAGGGTAACCATTGGCTTTAGCACAAATTAACAGTGACTTTTTTAATTGCAAGAGCCTGTGGTGATCTTTGCTGTAGAAGCATAAAAGCAGTAAGGGAGGAGATGGCCGTCGGGGAATGAACAGCCTCTGTGTGCAGTGTCGTACGTCGGAGGGGAGTGCCACTTGAGGCTCGCAGATCGCACACTGCCTGAGTAGTTCTCTGTGCTGGGTGGATTCTTTGAAAACTTAATCAAGTTTTATAGCTTTAATTTTGTGGCTGACTCCCCTTTTGCCTTTTTTTTTTTTTTTTTAACTGTCTTGCAACCCAGAGCAAATGAGTCCCATTGGGTTGTAAAGGGAAAGAACTGGCAAATGGTCTAAAATATTTCGGCTTGCCTAGTGAGTGATAGGAAAAAATTACTCTTCCTGCTGCGTGCTGCTTCCATCATTTCTGTAAGCTCTCTATTTTTCCCTGCATGGTTAATTAGAAATCGCCAGGGAGTAAGGCGGAATTGCTGAAGGCTTTAGGTTTCGAGGGGGTGTTGTGTTGTGAGGGTACCATGAGCTGAGCTTGTGTTCTCTGTGGTCGTAGCCTGTATCCTGGCTGACCTGCTGCAGGCTGTGTGGCAGTGGAGGGGAGAGGTTCTCCTGGCTGGGTGCGATGTGCTGGAGGTGCCAGCAGCAGCTCTTGATGCTCCTTCTAGTGCATGTTAGGGAACCAGTCTGCACAGCGATAGGGAACAGTAAAGCAGTGGGTGAAGCTTGGTGCGAGAGTACCGGTGCGGTTGGGTGAGAATCTGCTGTTGGTAAGCCAGGGACAAATTGCACCCTCTTGCCTGAATTGGGAAAAGTGTTGTGTCTGGGATGCTAAGGATGCCCAGACAAGGTGGATGTGCTCCAGTGAGCTCCTACTTCTCTGCTACACCATTCCTGGGGGGAAAATGAGCTCTGGGTTGGGGCTGAGGGCTCTCTGCTGTTGACCTCAGCCAGGAGAGCTGTGTGGTGCAGCTCAGGACTCATCCTGACCAGTCTGGAGCTGGTGTGGTACATGTAGCCATGCTCCAGGTGCAGAGTGTAGCCCAGCTAATCCACTCATGGATAACTGGGAGATTACTCAGCTGGATTTCTAATACAGTGGCTTTTAATAATAATCCCCCCCTAATCCCTAAATCAATGGAAAATGGATTTATCTGTACGAGCTAAATGGCCTGTGTAGGCATTTTAGGGAGAAGAATTCTTGTGTATCTATGTGTGAACATATGTGTGTGCGTGTATATATGCACATGCATATTTTTGTTCCCATTACCTGCCGTTCTGACCCATGTCTGTGCTTTGCTGGCAGGGACCTCATGCCCAGGACCCTGGAGGGGCAGATCACCATGGAGAAGACCCCCAGCTACTTCGTCACCAAGGAGGCCCCTGCCCGCATCTCCTCCATGTCCAAGGGCACGAAGCTCATCGTGGTGGTGCGGGACCCCGTGACCAGAGCCATCTCGGACTACACCCAGACGCTCTCCAAGAAGCCCGACATCCCCACCTTTGAGAGCCTGACCTTCAAAAACAGGACTACGGGCCTGATCGACACCTCGTGGAGCGCCATCCAGATTGGCATCTACGCCAAGCACCTGGAGAACTGGCTCCTCTACTTCCCCATCGGGCAGATCCTCTTCGTCAGTGGGGAGAGGCTGATCAGCGACCCCGCGGGGGAGCTGGGCAGGGTCCAGGACTTTCTGGGCCTCAAGAGGATCATCACCGACAAACACTTCTACTTCAACAAAACCAAGGGGTTCCCGTGCCTGAAGAAGGCGGAGGGCAGCAGCAAGCCCCACTGCCTGGGGAAGACGAAAGGCAGGACCCACCCCGACATAGACCAGGAGGTGGTGCAGAGACTGCGGGACTTCTACCGGCCCTTCAACATGAAGTTCTACCAGATGACGGGGCAGGACTTCGGCTGGGACTGAGCCTGGCGTGAGAAAGTCCCCTGTAATTACTTGCCCAGCACGGTTTGCGTATATAAAGAGATATATATGTATGTAAAATGTACAGAAATCTATTTTATAATAATTTATTTTTAATTCCTAAGCAATTAATTCACTAAGCTGCCTAACCGCACTGGCTAGAACGGTAGCCCGTAACCTGTTTAACATTCCACAGTGTTTAATTCTAATATGTCTTTCCTGTTTGTTTTTTTTCCCTCCCTTCTGTTTTCTCCTCTTTTTGGTTTGGTTTGTAACAGACGGTGCTTCCATTTTTCCTAAACAAAATTTGTATTTAAAAAAAGCAAAAAAAGTGAGGGTGGCAGGGGAGGGGCAGGGGGGGAGGGAAAGCATAAATTTATTTTTGTTACGGGTATCTGGCCTTTATAAACACTTGCTTTCCCTATTCCGGTGTCCCAGTCTCTGCTCCGGTGTTGTGCTCCCTTGTCCCACAGCTTCCCAGTTGGTCCCGTGGCCACGGCGGGGTTTCTTTGGGGTGGGTGGGAGGGAGGCTGGGCATCTCCCTGCGACCTGCATCCTTCTGCTGAGCAGCAGCGTGTTTTACTGGTGTCCGTAAAGCGCAGGGAACCCCAAGCCACACAGCTCCGGCTCCGCAGCCCGGGTCTCTGCCGGGAGGGCAACGAGCTCTTTTTCCCGTGGAGAAGCCGCCGAGCCTGTTGCATGGGCAGAGCTGTCTCCCCAGTATGATTTTCCTTCTTGCCTCTTGTGAAGGAGGCTCTTTCCCACGAGCCCTCTATGCATTTTAAATCTTTGCCACAGGACAAATATAAAAACACACGTGTCTGTATGTGACACGCCGGGTGCTGGTCTGAATGACTGGCAAGACGCCTCTGGCTGGGCGCTGCTGGGAGGTGGCTGCGCCTGCAGTGTGAGGAGCAGCGTCCACACACCAAAGAGGCTGGCAGAGCCACGGAGCCGCGGGAAAACCCCAGGTCTGTGCTTGGTGCCATCCCCAGCATGGAGGGTGTCCCAGGACACGGCACAGGCAGCGCTGCCTCCACCCCCACAGCCGCCAGAGCAGCTCCCGGTATGACACTGGGGAGCATCGACCTTGGCTCTCTTCGTTCCCGTTACTTTTTGGTCCAACAGCATGGTGTCTCCCAAGGAACAGCGTTTTCCTAGAGCCAGGAAGAAGTGCTGCTTTGCCAACAAGGATGCATCCGTAGAAAAGCAGAGGGGAGTCTGGCTGTACTTGGGCTGGGGCATCACTGGCAGCCGGGTGCCTCCCCGATGCCCTGGGGGAGCACAGGGGTGGCAGCCAGGCAGAACAGGGAGCTCCAAGCACTTAGTCGTCAACCTGGGTGCAATAACCTGGAATTCTTACCCCTCAGGTGGAACCAAATACTTCAGGACTTTAGGACAGGTTGGTGGGTCTGTTCTGAGAGCTCTAGCCATGTTTTGTGTGCTCAGGGCGTTTTGATAAGCACTGTGTGTGTCCGATACATTATCGTTACTGTCAGAGGCTCTGCTAGCTCAGCTGGAACGTCTTTGGAGCAAGGTGGCAGCAGAAGCGATTTATTCCTTGGATTTTTAACAGAAGTTGGGTTTCGTTGTCTTTGGGCAACAAAAAAACCACACACCTCGCCTGCAGCACTGAAGTGATGTACCGCACCGAGCGCGGAGCTTGCTGAATAAATATCACCATGTTGCCGTGGGAGCACTTGCATGAAGCAGGCAGTGTAAAGTAATACTCGAAACAGCAAATGCATCAGCCGGGAGAGCATATGTGAGTTGAGTTCATGCTCTAGTTTCATACACATCGCCTATAGAAATGCGTGCCCTGCACCTCTCCCCAGTCACCCACAGCAAAGCACCTTTGAGGACCGCGCTGCTGAGCCATGCCCAGCTTGCGGGGGGTGCAGTCAGTGGCATTTCCCAGATTTTTTTTCCCAGCCTCCTCGCTCTTGCCTGCCCCTTACAGCTCTCTGCTGTGGCTGTTGGGTGATAAAAAGGCTCTTCAGAGCCTGGGCTGCTCTCCCCGGGTCTCGATCTGGTCCCTGCTCAGGCAGATGCAGCAAAGAGCAGACCCACCTGGGGACCCGCCGCGGGGATCTGCAGGTAAAGTGCTGGTTTAAATGGTTAAACCTAAGGGCTCTTGGCTTGGCTCAGCGCTGTCACATCTCCAAAGGGATTTAGGGACTCACACTCCTTCAGTGTGGGATCACACATGGGGTGCAGCACACGGGTGTCCTCAAGGACAGGGAGATGCTGAGTGGGATGTCAGGGCTGAGCTGCCTCACACACACGCTGTGAGCAGCATGCAAATCCCTCCTTGGGGCTGGCCTCCAAGCACATCTTCCTACAAACCGGGAAAGTTGGGCTAATCCCTTCCTTTCTGCCCTGAGCCATTCCTAGCTCTGAGGCGATGCTGTGAGCCCACTCGCAGAGCTCACAGGCTGAGCACGGGACCGCCGGGCTGTGCAGGCTGGCAGACCATGCGCAGCCCCCGTCCTGCAGAACGCGCTGCAGACCTGGAGTGGTGCTTGGATCTGTGCCTGTCTGGGGTCCTTGGACCTTGCGCCAGCCGGGTCCCCGGCTCTGTTCCCTGCTGCCAGGACAGGTGATGAATGCACAAGCGTCTCTGCTCTGTCACAGACCCTGCTGCTGTTGGGTGACTGAGGGGAAGGGGCTGCAGGGTGGGAGGAGAAGAAAACCCTTCCTGGGGGAAGAGAGTCATTTCTGCTTCTCAAAATCTCAGTCTTCCTACTAGCTGGCTTACACGATGTGTGTGGGAAGAAGCTCACCCTCTGCACGGCCCCTGGCTGAGCTGCCAGCCGCCACCGCGCCGCTTCCCCAAGCGCTTTCTCCGGCTGAGCCCATCGCCGCGTGGCCAGAGCCACCAGGACCCGCCGCGCTGGCGTGGCCTCGTCCTCCTTCCCCTGTGCTTCCCCCCGAGCCCCTCTCTGTGCCTGCTCTTGAACGCTGGAAGGTTTCGCATCCCCTGCGTCTTCCTCCTTGCTTTCTTGGAAACAACTTTCTAACACCCCGATGCCTTCCCCAGCTGTACGGCAGCGCGGGCGTGATGTGTCTAACCAAGCCCTGCTGCAGAACGCTGCCATGGAGCAACCTCGTTGGAGAGCAGCAATACAGAGTGAATAATGACTCTTCTAACCTTAAGCAAATTGTTAGCCCTGCCTCAACATCCTTCCTAATGAAGTCTGCACTAGACTTTTAATGTAAAGGCCTTACCTAATAAATAGGACGATGAAAGTGAATTCCCCATTGTGTACATCTGGTTGCTAATGCTGGAATCAGTGCTATTGTCATCGTTTTTTAAAAATACCTTTTTTTATTATTATTTTTTAAGTTAAGCTTGGAGGTGTGATTAGAAGTTCTTTTTTTTAAAAAAAAAAATCATATTGTAACATTAATTTATGGCCGAGTTTCATTCAGTCCTGTGTTCAGACGTGCAGTACAGGTATTAGTGATGTGTTGTCTGTAACATGGTACTGTAGAGTAGCCAATTTGTAAGAAAAAGAACAAAATGGAAAGAAAAACAAAAAAATGCCACAAAAAAAAAGTCTGAAAAAAAATGAAAATGTAAATCAAGTATTTTGTGGTACTTACAACACAAATTAATTTTACATAAAGATGTTTCTAGGAAAATGAAATTCTGATAATTCATACTGTTTGTATGAACAAATAAAAGCTATATTTTATGAAGCGATGGACACAGTCGTATTCATTCAGCGCTGCGGCGGTGGAGGTGGCCTCACACGTGGGTTTGGTGGCGCTGCCCCCCGACACCTGCACGTCCACCCCACTAGTGTCTGTGCTCGGTGCTGGCCCCACGGCGAAGCCCGGAACGGCGTGGTGAATCCGGCAGGATTTCATCGCCTACACGAGCTCCCATCCTGCGCAGGGCTGCGCTGGGTGCTGAACCTGCGTGTTTTGCTCAGTCAGGTTGTGTGGGGGCTGGTCTCTCCTGCTGAATGCACATTCATCAAACACCGTTTCAGGGAAGGAGACCTGAGGGGTTGCCCTCAGCCCTGCTGCAAAAAAACCTGGATGGTCTTGGTGGTTGGTGAAACCATCCCCCTGCATCAGGGATGCTGGAGGACAAATTACAGCTGGTGGTGGGGAACCTTCCCAGTGCCAAGTTTCTTTTCAAAAGCATTGCACTTCAGGTAGCCATGCTGCTCCAAACCTCCGGGGCCAGTGGCTGCTATTGCTCCCTACACACTCAGCACTTTAAGATATAAAAATTCATTATCATTAAATTCAGAAGAGTCCCAGGGCAGCGCTATACAAAGCAGCACCTAAAGAACATTACAGATTTATGTAACATAGCAATTGCTACTTAACTAAACTGAATTAAAATAATTTAATTTTTCTTAGCAAGTCTTACATCCAGTGCAGAGTAATTGATGGGAGTCTTTCAGATTGCCCATTTTTCAGAGACCTTCTAAAAAAGGAGTCAAAAGTAAGCACAAAATTTAATATAGTGGTTTAGGAAGAGTTCAGCCTGGAAACCTCCAGCTTCTCAGGACTGTAATTAGCTGCTCCCAAACTCTGGCAACGCTTAAACTCTACAGGTGCCTCATTTTAAAAATACATATATGTAGATTTTACTTTAAAATTTGCATGTGCCTTTTGAGCAGCACAGCTGGATGTGCTGTGAGCTGACCTCAGCTTGATGGAGTTGAGCAACTCGTTACCTCATCCTCACCTCACCTTGGTTGCCTTCAAAACCAGGTGCTCCTCTACCAGTGCCTACCCTGTAGGCACCCTAGGTCTGAGCTCAGCCCAGTTTGGCAGCAGCTTGTAGACCACCGTCCCTCATTCTTGCGATTTGTAAGAGTGACCTGGTTCTGGGATGGTGCTGTGGAGGAGAGGGAAGGTAAGTCCTTATGGGGTGCAGTGTCTGCCCTGTGTCATATCTCCCTGTAGGCTATTCCCAGTTGCACCTGGGCTTGTGGATACTGGGGTTTCTTTTCCCAGTTTGGGCTGGGCCCTGTTCTTAAGTGCTGTTTAGGCAACAGCATCTAGAAGATAAGAATAAGGGTGTCTGTGTGGCTTATGGATCACATCCTGAATACAGAGAAGTGTTTGCTCTGAAGGAGATGGGCTGAAGGATCTTGTAGTAGCTCTGGGGACTCCAGCTGAAGGAGGAATCTGTTGAAGAAAGAAAATGGTTTGATTAAGAGGTAGGTTAGGCAGCTGTTGAAAGGCTGCTGCTAGTGATGGTGGTAACTGAGGTGGATTTACTTTTTCCTCAAGGTTGGCAGAAGAAAGGTGGTGGGCTATTGCTTTGAACTAAAAATCATCCAGTTCTCCAGGCTGTGCAAAGAAATGTGGCATTTCTAGCAACGGTGCTCGGGGTCCAGCACTGAGGTTACCTCCCAAGGGTGTCACCTTGCAAGGATGGCAGGGATGAGAGAGCACAGTGCAGGGAGGAGCTGGCCTGGGATGGAAAGGGCTGCTGCTGTGAGCACGTCCAGGTGGCACCTGGAGGCTGTGGAGAGCCCTCTGAGGAGGGTGAGGGAAGGTTGAAATGAGGGAGGAATTCCCTCTGTGCACTAGGGGGAAACCTGAGCAGGACCTGTGAAGGCAATGGAGTGCTGGGAAAGCTTGGGTTGAGTCCATGCTGCCAAAGCCATTGAAAAAATTGGTGGCTTTTGTAGGCAGCTCCATGTTCACTGGGCTTTAGACCACAATGATGAATTTAAAACAACCTTGAAGCTTGAGAAGGCTTTTACTGGGGCCTGGGTTTAGGAAGAAGTCACTATTATATGTATGCTTCATTGTTGTTGGTTTTTTTTTTTTCTTGGGACTGGTATACAGGTGGCCGGGAGTTTGTGCTCCCGGCAGTCCCAGTCACCTAACCTCCAGGATACTGCAATAGGAATTGGTTTGCTTCTCTTTGAGTTTTTGTTATTTTTTTCTCTCCTTCAAAAACCTTACTTAGCCACTAGATCTGTCCATTAATAGCTTTAAAGCTGAACTTTATTATCCTCCAATTTCTCTGTGGTTAAGAACCATGGTGTTAACTCTTCTTCTTCTAATGCATATATTTAAAAAGGTAATAATACTGACTAATTAGTTATAAATCATTCAAACATTTCTATGCAAGGTAAGTGTTCAGCACCTTGTTCAATGACCTTTTTATTAGAGAGAGGAATTCCTGTGTCACATCTTAGTGTTGGTAACTTCAGCTGGGATAAAACCTCATGGCCATTGAGTCCTCAGATCTCCCTGTCAATCAGGTAATAAACCCCCATTTGCAGATTATAATTAACTTCATTAAAACACCTATTCCAGATCGTTGCAGAGTCCTACACACTAATTCACTAGGAGGGAGCAACTGCTACCAAAGACAGAGAAGGCTGGTTGATCTTCCTGTTTCCGAACTCCTCTCACTGAGCTCTTTGCTCTGCTTACTGCTGCTTCCCCTCATTTTCCAGCAGGATTTCTAGACCTTAACTTCTGCCTCCGTGATTTCCCCCTCCCTCTGAGAAGGGGCTCACAAACAGGACTGTGACAATCGGCCACTGTCACAATTCTGTGAAGAACTGAAGAGCACCCTCCAGGAATATTATTTGCAACTATTTATGCAGTCAGCTATAATTGTGTGACTTAATTCATGCCCATTAAGTCCTCTGAGATGCTTGACGAGAAGCACTGCAGCAGCACAAAGTATGACTGGTTATTCAGGCTGCTTGCAGCGGTGAAGGCATCACCATTTCTCTTGGCTTGATCTCTCCCCATCCCACCACGGGCTGGTAGGGAGGACATCAGTACCAGCTGTCCTCAGGAGCAAAGACTGATCTGGATGTTGGGCTCTTGCCAGACATTACATGCCATGCCCTGATAGCAACCAAAATGCTGAACAAAAGAATGAAATTTTGAAATAATATGCTCAAAAAATGGTTTGGCAGAGAAGATACAACTGGCTGCTTTGACATCTAGGTTATTTAGCTGGGAATTTATGTGTCAAAAGCTTAAAAGCTTCACCAAAGAAAATTTAAGAAAGCACCATGTCTCCAACTAATTAAGTAATGTCAGCCAAATATAATTTATTTCTCACCATCACTCGTATCTACAGCAGAATTATCTCATTTTTGATTTCTAATGACTTTCCCTCATTTATCTGGCCATGAATTATTTTTATATAACTTTTTGGCATTGAAGCAAAGGATTTTTTTCTTTTTAATAAGAACAGCATCCCTAGATAATTTTGTATCACCCTTGAAAGGGGGCAGGGAGTCTAACTTAGGTTTCATTGTGTGGCTCTAGCCTTCCTCCCCAGGAACCCCGGCAGGTTCTCCCCCAGGTCTTCCCCAGGACCTCAGCTTGCCCTGGCTCCCTGAGGCCTCCCTTGTCCTTTCTTGTAGCACTAAGCTGTGTAGACTGGTTCTGGTTTGGCCTTTATTCTAACAAAAAAGGGTCTTTTTCCTGCAGTTCTCAGGGAATTTTGTCTAGTCCTTTTCACAGAATGTGTCTGGCTTTCCTGTTTCTCACAGCATCCCTGGCTCTTCCCATAGGTACAGGCTGCGGCAAAGGTCTTAGACTTGGTTTCCCCCCCATCATCTGCGGCTCTGTCCCAGGCATGTGTGTCCTACTTATTGGAAGTGTCAGTCTTCCTGCTTGGCTGACTTGGTTCACATCTTGGTTCTTACTAATGGCTTGTTATCTGAAGTACAGCTTGTTTCCAAGTCCCTGGAGCAAGCTTTGAGGATGCTTCCATACAGGACTGGCTCAGACATGTCATTTGCATCCAGTATCCCATCTCTGACCCCAGGAACTGGAGGTGAATCTTTCTTTGCTGCTGCTTATGGGTGAGCAGGGGTGGATCTGTGATTTGGAGGTCCACGGTCTGCCTGCTGTTCTCTAGCAGTGCATCTGAGTCACTTCTGTGGTCAAGGCAGACCTTGAACGTAGCCCGAAGGGATTAGCAAATACCCTATCTTATGAAACTTGCAGTCCCAGCTGCAGATCAAAGTAAATCAGGTAATTTAAAAAGGCATCCAAGTATTGGGTGCTTTACATATATTGGCTTGAACCTCCAAAAAAATCCTTTGTTTCCAACCGCTGCAGAAGCAGAGCCTGCTACCCACAGTCACCAAGCGCAATCCTAGTGCATCTCCCGTGGGAGGAATTGCTGTTTCTAGCCAGCCTGGGTTGCTGCAAGGTAACCTGGTTGGCAGATGACCCGGGCAGACAGCGAGAGCTGCTCCAGGATCTCCTTGGGGAAAGCAGGAGGGAGCGTGCAGCCAGAAGTGCCAGGCAGGCAGAGCCTCAGCTGGCGGCGTTCCACTGCCTTCAAAGGGTGAGCCTGGGAGGGAGCTGCAGGCAGTAAATGGATCGCTGAAAAGCGATACGGAAAATGGCAAAGGTAGCACCGTGCACAGATACCTCAAATACTGTCTGTCCCTGCCCTTTGCACGGGCTGGGGTTGCTTAGAGGTACTTCACGTGTAAGAGTATTTCTGAAACCCAGTGGGTCGCACCCATCGAGACAATAAATGTATAATTCAGGTTGGGTATGGCTGACTAGCCACAGCGCTCGAAACTCTCATCGGACTGAAATTGCACTGCTGGTTCGTTTGGGATAAGAGAAGTCACCTACAGCTCAGCGTTTCCCTAGTGCTTCACCAACAGCTTTCAGGGGTTCTGTGCTAACAGCTGGCTTGGATTTACCATAGTCTTCCTCCTGTTGTGGTTTCACCCCAGCTGGCAACTCGGCCCCACACCGCCGCTTGCCCGCTGCCCTCTCGGAGGCATGGGGAGAGAATCAGAAAGATGGAAGTGAGAAAACCACGGGCTGAGGTGAAGGCAGTTTAATAGGTAAAGCAAAAGCCGCTCACACAAGCAAAGGAAAATGGGGAATTCATCCACCACGTCCCATGGGCAGGAGGGGTTCGGCCACCGCCAGGAGAGCAGGGCTCCAGCACGTGGAACGGGGACTTGGGAAGAGAAACGCCATCACTCTGAATGTCCCCCCTTTCCTCCTTCTTCCCCCAGCTTTATCTGCTGAGCGTGGTGCCATATGGTGTGGGACATCCCTTGGGCCAGTGTCCCCCCCAGCTCCCTGTGCCCCCAGCCCAGCTGTGGGGTGGCTGAGGAGCAGCAAAGCCCTGGGCGCTGTGTAAGCGCTGCTCGGCAGTAATGAAACCACCCCTGGGGGATCAGCGCTGCTTCCAGCACAAATCCAGAATGCAGCCTCCTACGAGCTCCTGTGAGGAATATTAACTCTACCCCAGCCCAAACCAGCACACTTTCTCACCTGAGTCATCTCAGATGACCAACCAGGCTCCAGTGCTAAACTCCCAAAGTTGAGGTCAGGCAGGAAGAGGGGGAAGTGAGCAGGTGAATCCCCTGAAGCTGGAGGACTCTGGTCGGTGGGTGACGTGTCAGTGCTGAGGACCATCCTGCTCCAGGTTCAGGGTCTCGCATCCCAGTGGGCACAGGAGAGACAGTGGTGTTTACAACCTGCTGTAGAGATGCAAAGCTGCTCTACTCTGCCTTACTCTCCCCTCTTCCTAAGCCAAAGCAAACCTTGAAAACCAAAAAGCCTCTATGAGGAAAACTCCCCTAAAACACAAAGGAATTTTTTGACTCATTTCTCCCCCCCTGGATTTTCATTATTTCCTATGGAAAAATCCACTTCACCTGTGGAAAACTGCTTTACAGAAACTTCCATGTAGTTAAAACCTAAGAAAACAACTTTTTGGAAGATGGAGTGGCACTAACACTTTTGCTAATTCTGACCCAGCATAAGGCAGCCAGATGGGGCAGTGGGGATCAGAGCAAGGACCCAGGCAGCTGGATGTGTCCCTGCAGCAGGAGGGGAGGTGAAAGCCCAGTGTCCCAGCTGATATCTGAGCAGACTTGCAGGTGAAGGTCTATCAGGCAGATGTGAAGATGTGCTGGGGCCACTGGGCTGTGCTGGTACCCAAACCCCTGCTAACCACCATTTGGCCCCTGGCTAAAACAACCGACAGCAGAAGTGTCAGACTGCACTTGGCTCTCTTTAATCACAAGAATGACGGAAAAAGTAAACTTCAAGCCAAGTACTAACACAGCTTTGCTGGGGCACGCTCCCATAGCACGGACCTCCATGGGCCCAGCAGCACCAAGAAAGCATGGGGAGGACAGTCCTGCTGAAATGCAGTGTCCGATTTAGCAGGTACCCACCCAGACTCTGTGGCCCCAGTCACGTGCAGCTGTAGGTGGGTTCCATCTCCATCTGCACTATGGGCTGTGGCTGCTCAGGTGATCCTGAGACATGGACAATCTGAGATCATCATAGAATATGTTTTTTTTCAGGTTTGGATTGAATTCCAGTGTGGAGGGCCAGATCCTCAACCTGGTGTAAATCAGCCTCCGTTTGCAGACTGCAGCTGAGGTTGTCCAGGGGACTTCAGTGGATCCTCAGGGCTTATGGCATCTGGTGGGATCTGCTTCTACAGAGCTTCTAGGCTAAGTGCAAGTCTGCAAAAGATAGCAGCAAATGTCTGGGCAGTCCGGTACTTCCCTCCTGCTCCATCCTAAGTAGCCCAGTGGTACTGGTGGAGGTTGACTCTTATTCCATCTACCTTGACATGGCTGCAGATGCATAAAGTGATACAGCTGTACGTGAGATTGTTGGTTGTCAGTCCCTGGGAAATTCGTGTGCCATGTGTCGGGCTGGCATTATTCATCCCTGGAGGGGTAACAGTACAGGGATCTCATTACACTTCCTCTTGTATATTTGCTTTATACTGCTTTGTTTGAGGGCGTGCTTGGCAACTCAGTTCAAGAATTGTGCTGGAAAATGTACCGTGTTTATGTAACAACAGAGAACAACAGTCTCCAGACAATCAGAGGGATGCGATTTAAGTGATACAGCGGGGTGGGGCGTGAGGGTGAGAGGCCTTGCACAGGACCTCTTGGAGGAAGGAGCTCACGGTGCTGGGACTTGAGGCATGAGGACTGGACTGCCTGTGGAAGGGGAGGGTATGAAGCATTCATTGAGGGTCTGTGGTGCCATTTGTGGCAGAGCCCACAAGTAGGTACCAGGGAAAGGGATTACCCCTTGCGCTCACGTGTGGCTCTTTAAATATGAAGACAACAGCCCCTGTTTGGGTCTGCAGATGACCGAGCCAAGAGGTCCTTGCAGAAGGTCACATTCAGAAGTTCTGACTATTTCAGGGACTCAACTTCCTGTTCTGCCCTTCTCAAGGAAGGGTAATGGTGGGAGACTGGTCTTCTGGGTGTTTCTTGGCATTTTGCAGGCACTCTAAAAGATTTCTAATGAGGTGCTTTTCCAATTCTATACAATCCCATTTCAAACCTTGGGCTCTTGGCATTCATTTTCCTGTGGAGAGCTGATGAGAATTAGGTTCCTATGGCCTCTAGCTTCAAAATATAAAAGCAATTTGCTTGCACTGGCACTGCTGGCAGTTAGATGCTTGATTGGGATCTGGGTTTCAGGACCAATCACTTCTGAAATTATGCCCCAAACATTTAAACCCCAGGTGCTTGGGCAGTTTCTGTGGTTCTTCACAGGTCTGCAACCTTGTTAGGAGGTCATCTAAAAAATGGAAACTAAATTCTGGGTTTTGGGAGGCTTGGTTTATGCTGCTGGCTTGTTTGGGTGGGGTGTTTTTGGCAAGCTGCTTACCCTGCCTGCGTGCCTCTCTTTTGTTTCCATCTGGAAAGCAGAGCTCCTGGTTTTGCTGTAGCTTACCCTGATGGCATTGTTAATTCTGGTGCAGCACTTGGATAGTACAGCTGGATGCATGTGTATCTCTTTGCTGTTCACCACCTTTGCTCTGCTATTTAAAAGTGTAAATAATGATGTGTCCTGGGAATAAAGAGTAAGTCCAGGAAGAGCTTATAGGTTAGAAAAGATTGACTAATTCTTGGCAAGGGCAAGTTGGCATAGCTGTCTTGACTTCAAGGGAGCTGGATTGATTAATGTTAGCAATGTGGCTGGCCCTGTTTCTCCAGATGTTCTGGTGAATGCCTGCAGATAATGAATCCTGTCTGGAAATCTGCAGAAATGTATGAATATTTGTGGGATAAAGATGGTGTTACATAAGTTACTATGACCAGCTCCAGGCATGGCTCAATGCAGGGCAATAAGCAGCCTCACTCTGCTTGCTGAGGCATCGAACGCTGCCAGAGAGACCCTAATGCAGTTGCGGACAAAGCTGTTGCAGCCGCTGCTGAAGGTGGATTTATCAAGTGAGTGATTGTAGCTTGCTGCTTCTTGTGTGTGACATAAACATCTATTATCTTCATTTGTAAAATTTCTCTGTGGCTCACCTCAGGGCAGCTACTTCTGAGAGCTCAATTACAGGCAGTTAGTTGCTTGACAACACTTCTGGCAGATGCTAGCAGAGTGCGGGCACTGTATCCTTGTCAGACAGCAGATTTCTGTTTATTAATGTACTGCCATCAAGCCATGCCTAAAGTCACCTGGGAAGCTGCTGTGTTTCTCAAGGGGACAGAAAGAGATGCAGCCAGGAGCGTGAGGTCCTGTGGCTGTTACAGGAGGTCCCAAGAAGTCTTTGGCCACATTGAGCCCCCTTGGGATGGCAGGGCAGCATCCCTGTGTAACAGTCCATGCTGTCACTCAGACAGAAGAAACTTCATCCCTGCACTGCTAGTGCCGAGGGGTGAAGTGATGTCTCCAGAGGCGCGCAGGAAGCCTGTGGCAGAGCTTGCACTCAGAGGTGGATTCCTGGCCCTCAGCCCACGTTGCTTGCTCACAGCATTAAAGCAGATACAAATTCCGTCTGAACACTGGGCCTCTGCCCTCCTGAGGGATCAGAGAACAGAAACTGTTCCTGGGCTAGAGCCACCAACTGAAACAGCCCCTCTGGTACCTGACCTGTACTCCTTCACCTCAGTGTCTTCCCACCTGGCGGGTGATTATGGCAGGGAAGGATCTCTGTAGGCTTACAGCACCCAAATGATGCCTTTTGAGGCAGCTCTCCAGCACCCAGAGAGGCTGTGGAGTCTCCCTTTCTGGAGATACTCAAAACCCACCTGGATGTGATTCTGTGCAACTGCTCTCGGTGAACCTTCTTTAGTGGGGGCTTGGACTAGATGGTCTCCAGAGGTGCCTTCCAACCCCAACCATCCCGTGATTCTGTGAACCTCCTGCTCTGCTGACTGACACAATGAGGGTAGGAAGGGGCTGAGAGTCTCCTGATAGTGATCTGGAATCTTTTCAAGTTTTATTTATTTAAAGAGATTTTCATTCCCCTTCTAAAAGGCAGTGGAAGGGCTCTGTGTGGCCAAATGGCAGCTCCAGCGATCAATCAGTTCTTCCTAACAACCAACATCCTGCAGCGGTGAAGGGTCACAATCAATCACTACCTATTATTATTACATGATGAAATTGTAATTATAGGAGGGAAACCCTGCATTACACTTCCACATCCATCATCCCGGAGCTGCACGCTTAGGTGGCACCTTTCAGTCAAGTTCAGCAAAGTACCTAATGCAGGTCCATTAGCCCATCTCCCCTCCCTGCCAGACATACCTGGCTCCACACAGGCAGGAACTGAGGCAGAAACAAGGTGAGGGAGAAGAGTTTATTATGCCAGAACTCTTCTGAGCAAATATCTCAAGTGTCCTTGCTACTTCATTGGTACCACAGTACATTCCCTAACCGGCTCGTGTCCTCAGTCCTAGACAAATGGTCCTCACATCCGTGCAAATAGGATTTATTTCCTTTTGCTGGCAATTCTAAACAATTATTGAAATGAAAACAATTTGAATTTCTTGGCAGGTCACAAATCTTATAAGCAAGAAAAGAATGCTTCCCCGGAATTTTTGTTGCCCTGAGATGAATTATTTTGCTAGAAAAAGATCTAGAAGTTCAGAAGTGCCTCTCTTGATGGGCATATTAAAAAGAGTTTGATTTGGTTTTGGATATACCTGGAAACAAGTGCCTTTAGAGACTTCTTGTATTTGAGAGAAACGAAGTATTTTGTCATCAGCCAAAGAAAATTTTTATTTAAAATACTGGTCAGAAGCTTCCCTCTTATTTCGAAGGGGTCAAATATCTGTCAGAAATGAGCCTTTTGTGGGACAGTTGGATAGATTTAGATGACCTCAAGGTCCCTTCTTAGACTATCTTCTGTGACCCTATGACATTAATCTCTGTTCTAATGGCCTGATCATCAATTATCACAGGATAAAGGAAAATGTCATTTGATAATACCTCCCTGGCTGTGTTTGCACAGGCTGCTCCCTAGCCCTCACCCCAGAATGCAATGTGAGAATGGGACCTGGGGCACACCTGTACTGATTTTTGGGTTCCACTGAAGGCAGTTGGGAAGATGCTACAGATTATGTTGGATCAGGATACGTTCCTGTACTGCCCTGAAGCATGGGGAGAATAAAATGCCCATCATACCCCCAGCCTAGACCTCCCCAACAGTCTGAACTGTCGTGGGTAAGTCCAGGTGCCTTGTTGTGGCTAGTGAGGGTAGAGGGATCCAGGTCGATATTACTGAATCGGGCATCTCATGGGTTTGAGGTGAATCTGGACCAAAATAACCATATGGCTGATCTCTGGTCCCAGGGCAGATCTGATAAAGTGGACAAGGAGGTTTTTTCCTTGCAGCAAAACAGCAGTAACCTGAGTTGCTGCTCTGGTTGCACATACCTCGGTAATCATTTCTCTCGTCATTGGAAGACCACAGCAACAGATTGATCTCTCATTTTTTTATTATTTTTTTAATATACTTTTTTTAAGGAAAACGTAGACTCTGACCCTGCTTTTGCCCATGGCAGGGGTTTCCAACTATGGCAGAAGTCTTCCCTGCCCCCATGGGGTAACTTTCCTCCTCCCCTGCTCCTTCCCTTTCTACCCTCAATTGCTTTTATGGTGACATGATCAATCTTTGCACTGTCCTCCTATGTACCTTTTAACATCACAAAAGCACAATTTTTTTTCCTTTTCTCTATTGTTTCCTCCCATCTCCCTCAACTGTAGTTGAAGAAAACCTGTTTGTGAAATCTTCAGCAAGAAGGTGGTGAGGCTGGGTTAGGAGCGGCGGCCTTGTGCTGCAGCACATCCCGAGTTTTCCGCAGCTGTCCCGGGCTGGAGCCCCCGCACTGTGCTGGGAAGGCTGGCACTCAGGTGCTTCAGCTGTTTGTCAGGGTCTTGATCCTGAAGACCAGACTCCCACTGAACCCCTGGTAAGCTCTGCCTCCAGGAGGATGCCACGGGGCTGGAAAAGGCCCTGAGCTGCTGATTCAAAAATCTTTTGAAGTGTTTCTTATCAGAGGATTAGAAACTTTGCAAACACAGAACAAAACAGGAGGGGGGACGGGGCTGGGAGGAACCAGGCATCACCGAGACAATCTTCCTCTTACAACAAACCACTGAATTATGGCGTCCCCTGGCAAGGGAGCCTCTCCAGTCATCCTTAGGCAGACCTTGTTTATAAAAATGTTAGTGCAGAGTTCACAGTAACAGAACCCTGATCCACCCGGGGTGTGTATTTAATAAATAACGAATGGGAATAAAGTATCAATGAGTGGTGTCTGTAGCAGACATCTGTTTTCTCACTGGCCCACAGCCATACCTCTCTGGGCTGTGATCTCATCAGCCAAGGTCAGCTCATGGATGAAGGTAAGCATGCGGATGGCCCTGCTGCTGGGGTTGTGTGCTGGTACGGGCAGCCTGTGGGCTCACTGTGCACCGGTCCCTGCCCTGCCTGGGAGCACAGGGAACCACAGGCAGGTAGTCAGCCTCTTAAGAGTTGTCGTCTTGAAACCCTAGACCCACTGACAAAAACCAGTGGGGAGGTGTGTGCTGCACGTGGATTAGCAACAGCTTCTGTCTAGAGATTGGTCCTGAAAAGGATGATCTGCTCCAGCGTTTTTATGGGGTGCTGAATGGCAGAAAGGCGCCGGAGTTGCCTCTTGGCAAGTGAACAGCATAAACACCCAAACAAATGTTGATCGGCGCTGTTCTCAGGAAGGAGCCAAAGGTGTAGCAGAGTTCGGAAGGGTTTTGATAAAAAGGAAAGCAGAGGTGTGTTTTCACAGTGATAAAGCAATTTCAGATGATGCTGCCTGATGTTAGTGGGGCTTTGGCAGAGAGCTAGAGGGGAGCAGCCCCTAAGATTACCAAATGTGGCCTCTGAATCTGTCAGACCTACAGGAGGATGGATTTTGCTTTGGAGGACTAGATTCTCCTATCTAGAGCACAGGTATGAGGAGATGCAAAGGCCTTTCCTGAGATGAAACAGCAGTTTTGTCAGTTTGTCCTGGTTTCAGCTGAGATAATTTTCTGCTTGGAAGCCAGCGCAGCGCTGGGTGTTGGATTTGGTGTGAGAACAATGTTGGTGGCACACTGATGTTTTTGGTTGTTGCTGGGTAATGCTTATACCCAGTCAAGGACTTTTCAGTTTCTCATGCCCTGCCAGCAAGAGGGCTGGAGGGGCGCAAGCAGTTGGGAGGGGACACAGCCAGGACAGATGACCCGAGCCGGCCAAAGGGATATTCCATACCATAGAACATCACACTCAGTATATAAACCAGGGCAGCTGGCCGGGAGGTGCTGATCGCTGCTCGGGGACCACCCGGGCATCGGTGAGTGGGTGGTGAATGATTGTGTTGGGCATCACTTGAGTTTTTTCTCTTCCCGTTGGATTTTGTTCCCTTCCCCTCCTCCCTCCTTTTCATTGCAAGTGTTGTTATTATTAGTATTTTAATTATTTCAATTATTAATTTGTTTTTAGCTCAACCCTCAAGTTTTACCTTTTGTCTCAATTCTCCTCCCCCATCCCTCTTGGTGGGGGGAGTGGGCGAGTGGTTGCATGGTACTTAGTTGCCAGCTGGGGTTAAACCACACCACGGCTTTAGCCCCTTATTCCTAAAAGCAGACTCAGCCATGCCTTCAGTGCCTGGAAAAGTGTGGAATTGCCCACTGAAGGATGCCCATAGCTGTCAGTCCAGCGTCTCTATTCTGTGCATGCTTTGAGCAGAGCTGAATACATCTTGCAATGTGAAATTCAGTGTCTAACCTAGCTGGGGCAGGAGGGAAAACAAATCTGCTGAACCTAGCTGGGGCAGGAGGGAAAACAAATCTGCTGTCACAAACAAAATATCCCGTTCAGGCTAGAATCTCCTTTTCCTGGCTCCGGCAGCTGCCCGCTGGCTGCACCGGCTTGGGGCTCCCCCCGGGCTGCACTTTCTGCTCAGCTGCACTTCAAAGTGCTTTTCCTTTCTGCATCTGCCCTCTGCCATCCCTAGTGCCATCAGCTACCCAAACCCAAGATTTCTTTCCAATTGCAGAAGGTTACTTGTGAAAACTTGCCAGAAAGGCAGCATTCACTGGGCTCAGCCCAGAAATCCCTCTTCTTCCATCTGGTTATTGCTCCTTTCCAGTCCTTTGCCTTGGTGGCACTGCAGCTTGCCTGAGGCTCTCAGTTTCCTGCATAATGCTTGGGTTTGGGGTGATGGGTAATACCCCTGGCTTAACTACACTCATTCAGCCTCTTGGGATGCTTTGGGTTTGTGAAGGAACAAGATCATCTTGTCCAGCCAAGCACGGTCTCTTGGGCTGTCCCAGCGCACAGCAGGACGTGGGAGATGGTACGAGATCCTTCCGTGCTTTTGGGTGTTCAGTGCTGCTTTCAGTGGGTTCATTGCAGCCAGAGCCTTGCTCCTGACACATCACTTGAGCTGAGTAATATCTTAAGTGGTTCTGAGTCTAGCTTTGCTGTTGGAAATGTGGGTGTGGTGGGGTGTGGGGATGGTGGTCTGTTTTGCTTTGAATTAGCTTCTACTTCTGAGGCCTCAATTACACTTGGGTCATGACTTCTAAAATTTTTATTTTTTTTTTCTTTCCAAACATTAATGCTAGAAATGAAGTCAAATTAGAGAGTTGAGAGTTGCATATGTAGTAGTGTGTGTCCTTGGGTCAGGGACTTAAGAGAAATGCCAAATATAATGGATCTCATGATAAAAACTGCAGAAAGCAGTAGTTCTATGTGATGACAGCTCCTGGAGTGGAGCAGAAGTTGTGTTGATGTTATCATCTACTTAATTAGAAGTTTTGAGCTTGAAAGACTTCACGCTGGAGATGTCATTGGCTGCATGTAGTTTTAAAGGAGGGTTCATAAGTGGTATTTGCCCTCTGAAAAAGGCCAATTAGTCTAAATGACACTTCAGCCAAAATGACAGAACATGAGCAATTGCCTGGGAGACGGGTTGCTAATGGGTGGCTTTCAGCTCATGTCCGTCTACTTAAAAGCTGTCAGAAATCTTATGTCAAGACAAGCAGTTTCTTGTTTCTGCCTCCTTGGTGTATTGTGGGGAACTGGCCGTTCCTCTCCCTCTGCTCCAAAAGGTGCAGAGATGGGTCTGCCCCGAGGGGGTGGGAACAGAGCCGGAGCCCATCGCCTGCTGCCCATGAAGGGTCGGGGCGAGCTGCAAGGGGCTGAGCAGAGGTTACCCAAAGCTGCCTCAAACCCAGGGTCTACCCAGGACTGTCATGATGAAATACCTTTCCCCTCTCCTCCATGGTTTTCCACCTTTCCTGGCTCCCCACAGCCCAGGTGTCCCCCCTCCAGAGCCTCTCTGGCAGTCAGCACCAGGGCTCCCTCCTCACCGGGCACGGGGTCATCCTGCAGCAAAGCAACAGGGCACACAGAGGGCAGTACCTGGGCATCTAATTCCTCCTTGGGTGTTTATCCCGGCTGGTTTCTTGTTGGAAGAGATGAAATTGAGACCCCTTTATCCCTTGGAAGTCCTGGGTTAGTGGCCATGAGTGGAGTGGGAGAGTCTTGGGAGAGCTGGTCTCGTGGCTACTGGGACAGGCAGCTCTGGAAGTTAGGAGTCTTAGAGATGGCATCTGGGGAAGATGCAGGTCTTTGTTTTGCCAAACTGATGAGAGGAGGAGCAGGGTAGCTGCAGGTGCCTCATCTGTAGCGCTCGTGGGGGGAGCCAGGCCAAGGGGTGCACCCATGCTAGATTGAATTCAAAGTAATGAACTACGGAGGCTCACCAGTCTAGGGGGGAATGTGAACGCTCTTTCAGGATGCTCACCCACAGGGTGGTCACTGTTCTTGGAGGAAAGCTGTCACATGCTGTGTCACCTTGATGGGAAACAGCAACCTAGCAGGACCCAAAGCTGGAGAGTCCTCTGCAAGAGCCATGCTTCAGCTCCCAAGCACTGCAGAAGTGGAAATGAATAGGAGCCTCAGGGTTGATTTTCCCCTCTTGAAGCTGATAAAACTCCACTGAGGTTACAACCCAACAGCTAGGAGCAACATCAGTGAAGCCTGGGGGGAGCAGAGATGATGTTCCTCCAGCACAGCAGTAACAAATACAGCTCAAGTGGGTCCTTGACCTTGCTGTGCAACTGTGCTGAACTCTGTAACTTCCCACTTCTCCAGAAACTTGCATTCAGGCCTAATCTTTCTTTAAATGTATCTCAATTATTAATGCAACGCATCTGTTAGAAATCATATAAGCTCAGAGTAAGGGAAGGGATGAGGTTAAGGTTCTGGATACATTTGAAGTGCCTATTGTATTTAGTATTTCTAATACCGCATTGTTTAAATGAACAGAAAGGCTTTTCAAGGGCCCTGAGTCATCAGCTCGTTATTGAATATAAGGTACGGTATGACTAATTAAGATTTAGGAGATTGCATCCTACATAGTGCCCTTCCTGTGCCTGCACATAGGAAGAGACACAACATCAGAAAACCTGGATGGGTCTTGTACGCTGCGGCTCCTGGGCAGGGGACCCAACGGCAGCCCTGAGGGGGTTGCACGGCCATGTGCACACGCTGAGGCAGGGCTGGGGGTCCCCGGCAGTGCGTTTCACCCCCAGTTCTGCCCCTGCCCTTGGCAAATGGCTTGCCATTCCCAGCCCTTTAAGTGGGAATAATTTTTTTAAGCTGTCATGGAGCTTTTAAAGGTTCTTGCCTTTTACTAGTGAAAAAGAGCTGGAGTGTAAGGGTGGACAGCATGACCTAAGAGGAATTGTACCTCCAAAATATTAAGAACTGAGCCAGATGCAATTTTATTTAGCTGTGGAATCCTAAATCCATGCTTAGACTCCCTCAGCAGTCAGTAGAAAACTGGGGATGCTTCCAAAATGTGGCTGAGGTTAGCTGTCTGTGGAAGCATAGACCCAAATGTTAGGTATGATACATCTAGGCCAAAGCTAATTAGCTCAAAAAGAGTAATTCTGCTGGGTGCAAGTGAAATACTGTTTGGCTTGCGTTTACATGTTGTCTGAGATCATTTGTCAACAATCTTCTGTAATTAGATCTTGATTTAGGCTAATCATTATATGCCTTGTTAACTCAAAGCGTGTATTTAAATCCCCATTGAACATAATAGGACACAAGCACGTGCTGAAGAAATACAAAATACTTTTAGTGGCTTTACAAAAACACTGAACTTAAATACTCAGCCTTTTTGCTGTTTCAACCATTCTTTCCACTGGCAGAAAAAAATCCATTAATCAAATATCATGAGCTGTCTCCAATTATTTTGCCAAGCTGGGAAATTAGTGAAAATTCCACTCTGGAAATGTGAAAGCAAAATGCGCCAGTACATTAAAGTGTTTTAAAAACACTGCTGAAAAAGTGACATGATGGCCTTGTTCCAGTTTTCTATCTAGGTATTGGTTGGGGTTTTTTTTTTTACCTTTTGTCCCTACAGAAATTCCAGGACTGAGTCAATTTTGCAAAAGTCACTTAGATTCCACCAGGACTGAATTTGCAGCCTCACTAATGTAATTAACGTCTATTAAGCGAGCGTGTGCCCTGAGCAGCTTAATAGGAAAATCTAATAATGTTTCCTATTGGAATGTTCCCTGTTAAATCGTCAAAGTGCTTTAGTATATGTTTTCTGTAGGCAGCATTGTTTAATGGAAATGTTACACAAATTAGTATTAGGCCCTCGGTGAAATGGGATCTTTTATTTAATTTGATTTTACAGCCAGGATGCGGAATGATTGCTGCTTTGGCCTTGCCAGCATGTGGCCAGGCAGAATTAAGTTTTGCTGGGATCACCTTTGTAATGACTCCTCCATAGCTCTCGCCTACAGAGCGGCCGAGGCTCAGTTATTAGCTGAGCTGTAAATGGCATTAATAATGTCCTTGTGGAGCAATAGCGTGGCAGGATGGCCTCCATAAAAACAGGAATCCTGCGGCTGACCAGTGTTTTGTTTGATTTTTGAAGGCGGGTAATAAAAGAAGAAAATGGAAAGCTTGTGCCTTTGTTTTTGTTTGGCCTGACGGGTGCAGGAGCGGAGGTGCAGATGTTTGTATAAAGCCCTGCTTGGGCCAGGGGTGCTGCTGCCCGCCCCGGGCAGCTCTGCTGCAGCCCCCGGTGAGCCGGCTCGGGGGTTCGGTGGTGGTTAGTGGAGCAGGGCCAGCGCTCCCTGGGGCAGAGTTGCAAACCTTGTCTGTGTCCTGGGGTAGCAGGGAAGACAGCCAGGTGTCCCCCCAAGGAGGGATGGGCAGGGTGGGAGAATACAGCCTGCTCCGCTTGGGTGGGTGCCATCACCAGCCATGGGTGCCCGTGCCTGCATCATGGCTCTGTCCTCCCTCTCTCACCCTGGGGGGAAGCGGGATGCCAGCAGGGCGATGCTCCCACCCCCTTCACCCTGGGAAAGTGGTGAAATTCCAGAGGAAAGGAGCTGCTTTGCTTTTCTGCAGCTACATGGTCTTCTTGGTCAGGCAGTCGGCTGGCTTGCAGGGAAGGCTGCCAGGGCTAGTAAATGCCCAAATTTAGCCTCTTCCCTACAAAATCAGAGCAGCAAATGCTCGTGCTGTGTGAGGGAGACGCTGGGGTTGGCTCAGGCTAGGGTGGTGCAGCTCTGAGAGTTCAGCCTCGGCAAAATATTAACTAAAAAGGCAAGGTTTCTTCCACTTTTAGTTCTTTTCTGGAGAGAGGAAGGAATGAACATCCCGCTGGATTTGAGGAGAGCAAGGAGGGCAATTTATTTAGGAAACTCACTGAGATGGAGCAGCGTATCTGCAGCTTACATGTAAAGGGAAACGTCTGCCTCTCTCTTCAGGCTGCTGCTTTAACTCTTCCCCAGGAGGACACTGCCAGGCCAGGGGTTCTTAAATTTTTCATCATGCAGGCAAAGCTGTTTCCTTCCCTAGTGAGGAGAATTCCTTCTTCAGAGCAGACTGATTAATTCTATCCTATGCACCATCTTGTACTTTGGGGCTCACAGCGCAGCTCCTGCAGACCCTTTTGCAGCGTCAGGTGCTTCACAGCTGTGTCTGAAGTCGAGGTCTCCTCCAGGAGCACCTCCCGCTGTAAATCGGGCCGACTGTGCTGCAAGAATAGCAAATTATGGAACGCTTTGCTGAGCAGCCCTCTTTGCTCTGCTTCCCTTAGAGCACTGAAGTGTGTGCAAGGGCTGACCCTGGGCTCTCTGGCCAGTGTCCGAGCCAGCCCCAAGCCCAGCACAGCTGGGTTTGGGTTGGATTTAATGGTCGTTTCCCCCAGAACACTGGCCCAGCAACCCACCGCTACATGCTATGGTGTCTGAGGTTCCCTGGGACCCTCCATCTTCCAGAAAAGCCCCATGAGCCAGGCAGGGGCTTCCCTGGGTATGGATCCGCTCCTGAACACTGAGGTGCTAAAATGAAGCTGAGAGCCCAGGAGCGGCCACCGGTTCCCTGGCACAGCGAGCTGGGTGCTGTGAGCCAACTGTCCTGATCTGGAAGAAAACTGGACTTTTCTTTCTAAAAAATTCAATAGGTGGGGAAGTTCTGACAGACAAAATTCTCTTGCTTGGCTTTCAATAGCATTTAAACAAAGCTAGATCAAAATCGATAACATTAGTATATCAGGGCAGGGGAATAAGAAGGGAGGTAGAGAAGGAAAATTCTTTGGGCAGTTCTCACTGGAAACTGGTTTTAACAACAACAAACCCATTCTGCCTGCTTGTAAAACAATTAACTTTAAATCCTGGTGTCCTTTGAAAGAAAAGCCCCTGAGCAGTGGCTGCTTTGACCAAAAGCATCAAACAGGGGAACCCACACTCCTTGTGTGGTTCCCATTGCCAGCTAGGAGTGCCTACACCCACGGAATGGCTTTAGTGTAGATCTCTGCTGTTGCAGAGCAGGGAAAAATGTAGTAGCTGGTTCCCCACACTGATGAGTCTGTAAGATCTTTGCTTGGGTTTAGTGGTGTGTGTTTTTATGATGGTTGTTTTTTCCCCATGAATATTAGAGCAGATTTCAGAAGATGGCTGGGCTCACTTCCACTTTGAACTAGGGAAACTGAGGCAAAACTAGGGCTGTATCTTGCCCAAGATTATAAAATGAATAAATGACAGATTTTGGGGTAGAACCCAATTATTTCCTGCTTCAAGCTAGCTGTGCAGAGACTTGAGAGGGCACTAGCAGTGTTTCCCTGGAAGGGCAGGGCAGGACTATTTCCCTCTGAGCCACACTGTCTTCTAGCAGCAGGGCCATACGCCCCACTCTGTACTGTTTAACTATTGATTTATATCTTTGCTGGAAGGCCTTACACACAGGTAGACCTGGCAGTAACGGTACTTGATAAAATCCCTCCATTTTCTTGATTTGATCATTGATGTTAGCAGTTTAATGCCTGCATGGAGCATGTTTTCATATGTCAGCACAAACCGGGTGGAAATGATGGACGAGATGTTGAGTCCTTGGCAGGAGTAGGGGCAAGAGAAGGAGCTGCCTTTCTCTTGAAGTATTTGGCTTTTATTTGCTACCTGCAAATGCAAACGGTCATGCTGGGACTTCCCTGGTCATGGAACCACTTGGTCTAGGAGTACCAGAGACACAGCTTGTCTCATGCCTTTGGTGTTGCTGCCTTGAGTCCTTGCCCACGTTATGCTTTTCTTGGTTGAATATTGCCACCCAACTGAATTTAAATTCCTTATATCTTACAGGACATCGTGTTCCCTGAGAAAAAGGGTTTGTGAGTGCTAGGTGAAACAGGGACGGTGGGTTGGAGGAGAATGCCGTGGCAGTGTGTGTGTGTCCTCGCTGGTGTCATCTGGGCATACTTGCCCTTGCTGCACATCTCCTGAAGGCACAAGATGGCTACAGAAACGTGATCTCTGCAGGATCTCTGAGTCGTTTCCATAAATACCAGGTAAGAAAGTTGCTGTTCAGGGGGAAAATGAATAGAAGCTGTTGTCTGGGGTGATGGGACACAATGCCCCAGCCATGGCACACGTTGTGGCTGTGGTTGAGGCTCTCCCAGGAGATGCTGTAGGTGTTTGTCCTTCTAGAGTTTGCAGCTGAACTTCCTGATGCAGAGTTTGGAAGCTGCTGTGGTTTGAATCTTCCTGTGATCTGGGGCAGTGAAACTAGAAGTTGAAGAGTTAGAAAAGAGATGAAAAGTGGGAAGAGAAGAGACCAAGTAGAATATTCTGCTAGCTTTTATCTGCAGCAAAATTCCAGTCCGTGTGTGTGCTGTTTGATTTTGTCAGAGATGCTTTTGTCGCGAAGAATTTTTCTGTAGGGACAGGGTCTGGGTGCTGCTGATACGAGCAGGAGTTTTGGATTTGTGATTGGCTATCTGGTTTGAATCAAATAAAGAACCACTCTGAATCCCTGCCCAAAACACAAATGAAGCCTGCAGCATGTTAACAAGATGAGAAAGTCTGGCCAATTCATTTAATTTGTTCCAGGCTCCTTTTGGCTTCCAGGTGTTCATCATGGATCACAAGCCAAAACATCCTGGGAGAGGCTCTTGCTGTCATATCAGAGCCCATCTGATAAGGCTCGCGCCTCCGAGCCGGCATGCTGCTGCAAGATTCCTGCTCTGCCTTCGCCAGGGATGTCAGGTTAGGGCTTCAAGCTTTAAATGTGAAAATAGAGGTTGTGTCAACCAAATGCCTCGGCAAGTGTAACGCGTTTGACCTCACAGCTCTCCTTCGGGACATGCGCTTTATTTCACAAACGGGCCAATAATTTTCTTGCCAAAGCCCTATCAAATTCTCGTCACAGTGCCTCTATTTAAAAGGATATAGGAAGCTGGGCAACCAAATGGGTGACCCCATCTGCACACCAGTCCATGCTAAGAGAGGTCCAAGCTCACCTCTGTTCCCAGATAAGTCTACAGGACAGCCACATGCTACCTTGCCAACAGAGCCATGCTAGGACTGCACAGGTATGCCCAGGCTTTTGGGTGGGCTTAATGAAGCAGGGAGAGCCCTGTGCTGATGTCGGATGGGGTTTGCAGCTGCTGATGGTCATGCTCTTCAGCTTGAAGCATGTCTGCTACAGTTTCATCCCTTATGGTAGAGCAAGAAGCACTGAACCTGGACTTCCGTGTTCTTTTTTGGCTCCCTGAGCTCTGACTTGCTTAGGAGAGTGGAAGACTTTGTGGTGGGGCTCAGCAGCTCACACTGGAAGGAGGAAGCCCCCTGAGGTGTGCTTGGCCTCCCCAGGAGCCACCTCCTCTAAGGAGCCTGCTGGAGTGGTGAAGGGGGAGCAAGGGGAGCGAGGAAGGTGGGAAGACCCATCCCTGATGATCTTCCCAAGCACTTGATGGGTGTTGGACTGTCCTAAACAAGGCTAAAACTCAATGCAAGGGCCTTGCCTTTGCCACAAAAGCCTGGCTTTTCTCATAGTTACGTCAAAGATGCTTCAAACTGGCTTTTCAGTGTTTCTCTAAATTATCTGTGTATTCTCCTACCAACATTACAAGTACTTTCAATTCTTTCCCCCAAAGAGCTGAATCTAGTCACTTTTTTCCTCTAGGCTTCAGAGGAAACAGAAAGGTACTTAACTTATGTTTTATTCATTGCAGTCACTATCTCTTGTTAATTTACTTACATTATTTACAGAATTTTAAAGTATTTTGTGTGTCAGGCAGCATCCCAGGCCCTATAAAATGCTAATTTTCAAACTGTTTCAGAGGCAAACATCTTTCCTAGGCCTCTAGGTAGACAAAGGGTCATCCCCATTCTTAATTCATTTTTCATGATTCTATATATAAATGCAATAAAGGCCGCTTGAATGGCAGATCTCAGGCAACCTGCTTCTCCATGTGGTTAAGTTTTATGAAGATCCATTGTGGTTGTGTTACTGGTACAATAAATTTAATTTTTGATCTAGTGCCCTTAATTATTAAGGATGACTGAACCTGGTTTAAGTACAGGAATAACTTAACTATCTTGGATCTTTGCCCTAAATGGGAATGAAACGTACGGTTCAGAAAGTTCAAGCAACTTTCTGAAAAGAAACTAAGTTTTATTTTCACAGTTGCTTCTTTGCACTTCCTGATTCCAGCAAGAGAGGAAGTGGGGGGAAACCCAAACCCCAGAAGGCTCTTAATGTTTTAGGTTTTAATCTCGTGTCTGCGAGCTCTTGGCAAATTGGTCCTGTTCCCAGCCTTGGGGTGTTTGAATCAAAGTGCTGCGACAGTTGACACCATAGAATTGGGCAATACGTGAAGATTTAGGGACATTTTAAGATAGTCCAAATGTCCGTGACATGCCTGAGCCATGGGTTGCCTGCTGGTCAGTCGTCTCTCAAGGTTTAAGGCCGGTCAGTAGGAAACACTTGACGTTAGATGTCAGTGGCTTTTTGCCTGGCAGGGCATGGCCGGACATACGTAGGAACCACAGCACAGCCTGTCAGCCCCTTTGTCTCTCCGTCACAGTGGTTATTGCCACTGGTGTTTGCTGTGCATCCCTTCGGTACCTCAGTGGTACCTCTGCCCAGCTAAGAGGACGTGGCTGATCCCACCGCTAACAGGGAGCAGGGCTTAAGGGAAAATGAGATATTTTGCATTGCATTGCATTGCCGGACATGGGAGCAAGTAACCCTGCAGGTCTGGAGCTGCTTCAGGAGAAGGGAAGTCCGGGCTGTGGGTGCAGAGCATAGGTGCAGCGCAGATGGGTGCAAGGGCCAGGCACAAGTCTGGGAGCTGCCAGGGCTGGATTCAGCAGGCAGCCAGGATGCTGCAGCACCAGCACATTCTCCTTTGCAGACAGAGCCCTGGGCTTCTGATGTTGTTCACAAGGCAGAGCATTTCTCCTCTGCTTCCCCCAAGGTCTTCCTGAACAAGGATGTCTCTTCTCGATCTGTTCAGTCCAACAATGGTTGATGTGTCAAGGCTCCACCATTCTCTGTGGGTGTCATGTCAAGGAGAGGTCAGATTGTGATAATTAGAGTGACTTAATCTCAAAATCAATTGAAAGATAGCATTGTTCTGTTTTCTTCTACCAGAGGGGGATGCTCTGATGTAGTGCCTCTGATCAAAAATTACTGGCAGACTTGAAGACTTCGTCTGAATTTTGTAGCCACTCTGAGAAGCACAGAAGGAATATCAGGTTGCAGACACGTGGTCTTGGCAATTATTTTTCAGTGCTCTGAGTTTCACGAAAGTTTCAGGATTTTTCAGTAAAGGCATCATGGTATGTAATGCACACTAGCTCTGTGAGCTGCCTCCTCAATTAAATGCAAAGTACAGGGCTTCATTGGCGAGATGATCTTGGATGAAGCAGAGCAATGCAACCTGCAACGCCAGCACAGGCAGCCTGTGGCTCACCTTCAAGCCCTCGCTCCTCGGAGGTTGAAGCCAAGTCCCCAGCATCTCACAATACAGGTATCTATTGCTCCATCTGAAAAACCAGCTCAGTGACACAAGCAGGCTCACGAGCCAGTGTGTATAATGGTGTCAGCAGAGGGAAACGTGGCCCTGCACGCGGCACTCGTGATAGGCGATATTGTGATATGAAAGAGCCCAAAATAGCACTGGAGCATCCTGTGGTGTGTAAGCAGCTACTTCTGGAGTTCTCAGTGGCATGGCTCTGCCAGCAGCCAGGCAGTGATGGCCATCGCAGGGTTAGGGTAGGACAGAACATCATCTTTAAGGACTAGCTTCTTCCTTACTTACTGCTTCTGCTGTTTCTGAGGTTGTTTTAGGTGTAACTGGTAAAGTTCTGGTGAGGCTGGTTAAAATTCCAGTACGTGTTTTTGGCAGGAACAGCTGTGATGTTTCCAGCTGTGATACCTTCTTCAGTAAAATGACAGATACTTCTTTTGGAAATTACTGGGGAACCTCAGAGGCTTCCTACTGCTGAAAGCCAGGGAGGTCTTATGGTGGGGCTGTTACGTTCTTCCAGCCCTCACTTCTGAAACAAGTCTAAAGGACAGTCTGGTCCAGCAGGCATGGTGGTTCTGACCGCTGTCTCCAAAAGAGCACAGCTAAAATCCTTTTGCCACTTTGCAGTCAGCCTCTGTGTTCCCACGGAGGTGCACACCTCTGATGGATGCTAAAATGACAAGTGGTTCCACTCTGTGCAGCTTTAAGAAGAGCTGAGTGAAGTACAAGGCTTTGCAAGACTGAGACTGTTAACGATCACTAGCTCTGGCTTTGGGGGCTGTCCTTGATGGTAGACTTTGTTTTCGGGGTGTGTGTGTGTGTGTGGTGTTCTTTTCCAGGTTACCGACCTCCATGCATGCAGCATTACTCTGCTCACAAATTCTTTGCATGTGCACTGCAGCTAGAAGGAATACACTTAACATACAAAAGCTGTCATTCTACTAGGAGGAAAAAAATCCTATTTACAAGCTTATTTGCTAGATTCCCGCCCCCCCCCCCCCCCCCTTTCATCTTAAACCACAAATTGGCTTGTTAATAAATGCGAGCCCCAAGAATCTGAATGCTGCTCAGACACTTATAAGGGGGTTTCTCTGCAACCAGCATGAGCTGGGGCTGGTTCTGCCTCCTCTGTGTAAGTCAGTGACACAGTCATGGCTTAGGATGTGTTAGGTTTGTCTGCAAATCATAACTGGTAGAATGTGAACTTTGATAGGACTTAAGAATATGATAACTGTACATTCTGTAGGGAGTCATTATGAAATGGGGAAAGGCATCAAAACCTGCCCACTGGGAATTACTGACCCACTGCAGGTAAATTTAAATACGTTCCTCTTCCATCTACGGTCTTGTGGCCACCTTGGTGCCATGTTCCAGCGAACCCATGGATCTACATTCCCACCCATCCATCAGACCTTCATTTCACCATACGTCAGACCATGATTTTCTCTATCAAGTTGACTTGAACTCGACTTACACGCTGTCAAATGCTCTCCCTTTTGCCCAACCTCAGTTCGTCTTTTATTCGCTATGAGGTAAGAAAAACCTTTCCTGAGGGTCTGGCAAATACACATCACGTGGCATTTGCCAACATTGGTTACATCTGAATAAATAAATCCATCTGTTCCCAAAAGGAACCTGCTTATTCTGTGATGTCAAAACGTGGCCTTGGTGACATCGGTTAATCATCACAGGAATTACTGTGACGCCGCAGGCAATTACTGGCTAAGGCAGACGGGAGCTAGTTGCCCAATGGAGGAAGAAAAAGATTATCTTCAGATAAGAGCATGGGAAAAGAAATAATGGAAATTGCATGATAGGTTAAAGGAGCTTTTTATGTGCAGAATGTAGTATTTCTCTCTCTGAAGAAAGACTGTGGCAGAGATGAATTATTTTTTGCAAGGTAAAGAACCTCGAAGGAAATAAACTCTAAATAGGCTGATGTATCCAGATACAGTAGCAAGAGACTGCTTTTTTTAAATGAACTATAATTATAAATCCATGTACCTAGAGATAAACGGAGCGGGGCCACTGTTTCTCGGAGGGCTACACAGGAATGTTTCCGGATCCCAGAAACCTACTTTATACACATGAAAGTTAATGTATTCCAAGCTGGATCTCCCATCTGATAATTTCCATTGCACTTGCTGAAGTGTATTATACTTCCAGGATGTAATTTGCTTTAGTGAAATTGTCATTTTTATTCCTAAATAGCTAGCGACCACTGGGCTAAAGACAGCTCTCCAGAAAGTGACCTTGAAGATCACACACCATTACCGATGCCTTGTTTAAATTGCAGAGAAATGTTAGGACTGCATAATAAGATGTTGATTGTCAGGCTGAGCAAGCAAGCTGAGATGAAGATGATGTGAGGAACTACTGCTTTGCCATCTTTGCCTGGACCATTCAAAATGCTTTTCTTGATTCTCTGTTCATCCATTATCTTTCCTCTGCAAACTTCCTGCCGATAAGTTTCAGCTCTTCTTGGACAAATATTGTTAAGAATAAATAGGGAGGCAGAGGAAAAGTGTTTGTTTTATACCTCAGTGGGGTGATAAAAAGAAATCACTAGGCAGGCTGCAGCCCCTGGACCATTGTTCCTTTGGTTTTTTGGCAGAAGCAGTTTGGGCTGTATTGATTTCTGGTGAAATGAAATGTTAACAAATGTATAGCAGCAATGGAAGATGTTTCCTTCTCTCACTTGTGAATTTTCTGAGCCTGGAGGATTTTTTAAACTTTATTCCCCAAACCCCTGGTTGGAAATTCGGTGAGCTTCATGGGAAAATACAGCGCAACAATTAGCTGTGTGTTCAGCTGGCTTCTCCCCCTGTAGTATCTGTGTCATGCGAGCCTGTCTGAGGTGTCTGAAAATGACAACAATTACACAGCCCCGAAACTTTGGACACCAGGCAACATAGAAGTGACGCTGCTAACTTTTTCTCCTTAAAAATCCTGATTATTTTAAAATTTAGTAATAAATATTCTCTTGTGGGGGGAGGTCCTGGGCAAGTTAGTTTCATTCCTGCCTTAGCCTTTATTTTTTTTCACCATGCTACCATACAAGCGTTACAATACCCTGCAAGCTGACAACGCAGCCTGGGAGCAAAGCTGAGTACCACACTGCTTGAGAAGTGGTGTTTCTTGTGGGGAAGAAAATCTGAAGCTTGCTTTGCTATTTTCCGTCTCCTAACGGGAAAAAGGCTAGGAAGGGGAAATTAATGGCGATCAGCCCCTCCTGGTGTCCACTGAATGCTTGCTTTTAAGCAGCAGATTTCATCCAAATCTCAGTAAAATGCATCTAATCTATGTACTTTGTGTTGTCGTACTCAGCTCATAAGCTGCCCTCCAGCACTGCTGCTGCGTTCCACGCTCTGATGCATCAATCCCATAATATTCTGATTCTCCATACGTGACCTCCCTGCACTGTACGGCTGTTTGCAGGGTTATCCAGGTGCACCACACTGTAAGTACAAGCTCCCAACACACTCTCCCTCCTGTAGTTTACGGCTTTCACTGTTCTGGCAGGGAACAAAAGGATCTGACCTTCCTGAGGGCGAGCGGGGAAGTTACTAAATAACCAAGTTCTCCCTTTCCCAAAAGGCTGTAAATTGTGCTGAAATAGTGGTTTCACGATATGCCAGATGAGAAGCTGCTGTAGGCCACCAAATGATTTTTAATTGGATGCGTACCAGAGGAAACGCTTTACCCTGGAAAACTCCCACCTTCCCTCCAGTGCTGAGCACCCACGCTGGCTGGCAGCTCTCTCCCACCATCCTCTTGCTGGAGGCACTGGTGATGTCCATGGGTTGGGGATGGTCATGGTTCACCCCAGGAAAGGACGCCTTCCCTTCCCCCGAGGCACAGGGATACCATCCAGCTTTCAAATGGCTGTTAGTGTCTCCTTTGAAAGCTCAAAGGACAGCTCAAGGTCTTTGGACTTGCTGAAGATTTGGCCAGGTGGGATGGACCCAGGTGCTGGGGTCAGGGTGGGCAGTGCAGGCAAGCCCACAGCACCCTGTGGGTTTGGGTTGGTTGGTCTGGGCTGGGGAGATGAGCTAGAGAGATGAGGGCAAGTGGAGGAAATGACTGTTGAGGAGAACTTCATAAATGGTGGCAAAACAAGGTCCCAAAGCCAGCGGGTGAGTGAGCTGGGTTTGTGCCATGTGTCCTTCAGCTGCAGCTTACACTCATGTTCTTGCCTTTCTGCAGGAGGCAAGACAGCAAGCACCGCAACAGACTTCTCTTTTTGACTGTGTAACTTTTATTAAACACCATAAAAAGCTCCCTTTCTTTAGAATACAGTCCTTCCAAAAGGGGTCCTACACACTCTTTCTCCTCCTCTTGGTTATTTTTTCCGTGCTTTGACATCATTACATGAGGGACATTACCGAGCTCCTAACTGTGGAAGAAATGGTTCTGTGCCAAAATGTTCTGCTGAAAAAAAAAACCAAAAAAAACCACCAAACCACCAAGCCCCAAGTATTTTCCATGGCTCCATCTAAATGCAGCCAACTTGATTTTCTGTAGCTCCGGTTTTATAGGAGAGATTTCTGAAGTCCTGCCCTGAGGTCACCAACTTGTGGGAAAGTAACACGTGGTTGACCAGACTTGTGATTTTTCCCTCTCCAGCCAATAAGTATCAGTGCTACTTTTCACACTACTGGGGAATGACCCTAATTAGGCTTATTAAAGTTAGTTCTATATTAATTGTGTGGCCGTGATCCTACAAACACCTCTGCATATGTACAAACGTTATTAATGTTCAGAATTCCCGCCAAAGCCAGTGGGGCTGGATCCGTGCTGAAGCTTGAATGTGTTTATTAGGGCTGGTGAGAACAAGGTCTGTACCCAGACTTTCACTGCGTTTTGGTGTAAGAAAGGACTTTCTGATCACTGATGCAGTGTTTTAGATAGATTGTCTAGAGGCGGAAGGAAGAGTTTCATACAAAATAAGACCTGAATGAATGATTTCCTCAAATTAAAGCCCAATCCCAAGATTTTGGGTTTTTTTCTTTTGAGGAAAAGATGGGTTTAACTTATTTTTATACCATGTTGTTGTGGCTGAGCACTCTATGGGTGCCTTCAGAGCTCCTTACCAAGTGTTGCCACTGCTGCGCCAGTTGCAGTTTCCTCGTGCGTTTCAGCTGCAAAACAAAGTAGCCATCTCCAGCAGCAGGCAGGAGCAGCACCGCTCACAGGGCGCTGCCAAGAGCATCCGAGCCATGTGAAGACTGGCTCATGTCTCATGCAGCTTTACCACCCAGAAATGCTGTTCCTGCCCATTCCAGGACCATGGAAGTGAGCAGTAACTGCAAGAGGTGACGAGGGGCTTGAAGCTGTGCCAAGTTTGCGTGCATCCACCTGATGTGTAAGGAACGCTGACCTTGCACCCTCCGGGGCTGGCACTGTCTTGGCTGGAGACCAGGTGTCCCCTGGGGACCAACAGTAGCCTGTCCCTCAGGCTGCTCTCCATTGTTTCATGCTTCAGTAAGACAGAGCAAGTTTCTTCATGAAACTTCTGAGTCTTCTGCTTGTCAGATCTCTGATGCTGGGCTGTGATCTCCAGGAAAGGCCTCCTTTGTGTATTTCTTTGTTCTTTGACTAATTGGAGCCTCAGGAAGGAGATGTGCACCATGGCCACGAGAGTGCTGCAGGTTCAATTCGCTGCAGCATGTCCTATTGAGAGCTTCCCAAGCTTCACTGCTGCCATGACTCAAAGTGTGTTTTCTCCTCTGGGCTATGGTTCATTAGTTCATGAATTAAACTTATTGCTTCTTTAGACAGAGGCTCTATGAGAGCATCCCATTGAGTTTCTTAACAGTTCTTGGGTTTGGTGATTCTGAGCTATTCAGAAGCCTGGTTTTGAATGTGTTGTAACAGATGGAAAGAATTCAATTGATTTGGGGGGGAAGTTTGCTTTAGGTCATTCACAAAAAAGAAGGGACATCACCTGAATGTGTTCCTTCAGAGCACTTCTTCCTTTCCACTGGTTTCACAAGAGCTGAAGAGGTGGGCAGCTTGGTTATGCAGGAGAGCCATCACAGGTCAAGGAAAGCCCTCAGCCCTTGTCTGGACCGGGTAGACAGCTGAATCTGAACAGTGGCTCTTATCACAAACGCAATGCTACCATTTGCTGTGGAGATCTCTAATGAGCCAGGAAGGTTGGAATTTTTCCAACACGTCACCCCTGTTGGCTGCCCTGCTATTTGGTCATGCTAAACGACTAGGTAAATAGGCCTTTCATGAAACCTAACACCCGCCCTACCTAATCCCCCCTGCCTTCAAACTGTGGGGCTAATCAGTTGTTTTGACATAAGTGGGATCCAAATTCTATAAGGAACATGGCCAAGAAAAGTTCAAATCCAAGACCAAGATTAATGAGAACTTCAAAGAAATTTACCACCAAATGTTACTAATTTAGTACACCCTGTGTTTGAAACCAATGACCTAATTGGAAACTATATTCTTTAAAAGCCATTATGTCCCAGCTCTTTAGTATTCGGGAGGTGGCTTCTGAGATCAGAGTCGGTTTATGTCATTTGGTAGCATGGCACAGCAGATTTTTACCCCCACCTTCCTAAAACTGGGATAAAATATCCTGCTGTTGACTGCAATAGGTGATTGTGCTCTTAATTCACAATAAATAACAGATTCATAATCAGACAAACAATTTCCCTCTGCTCTTCAATAACTGAGTATAATATTACAAATCCTTTAAAGCTGGTTAAAGAAATGAGAGGCCTGATTAACTTGGCAGTCATGTTGCCAAAAAGTCAGCACATTAAAAAAAAATGTACTTAGTGTAAAAATTTACTTTGTTACACTGGGCGGTTGGTACATCTGCCTTCCTAGGATTTCACAGAGGTCTAGACAAGTACATGGGCAGAAAAGCCAAGGAGAAAATCAAATCACTGATCCCTTTAGCAAAGACCCACCAACTTGCTGTGGAGGTCGGGCGTGCTGTGGTGAGCTCAGGCACATCCCTCTGCCTTACCTTCTTCCTAGCACTGCCACAGGGTTCCACGCTTTCCTGAAAGGGCCCTGCTGTCACCTGTGATGGGGCTGTTTGTCCTGCACCAGACCATGCTGATGCTCGTGCGGAGAGCCGGGCTGGAGGCATTCATGCTGCAGAGCCTGCAGGGTTTTCCCAGCAGATGAGCTCAGTGAGGCCAAGGTGGGACTCATCTCACCTCCTGCTGTGGGTGAGAACGTTCCATAGATGTAGACTCTAAATTACAGCTTTCTGTATGGGAGGGAGGAGGAAAATGTTTCTACCATGCACATTGACTTTAGTGTGAATGGTACCATCTTCTGGCAGTGGCTGCTCCCCTGCTCTGACTGCAGGGAGATTGTGGTGACAGCTCAGACTTGGCTCTTCACCTCCTGAACATCAGTGAGGACGCTCAAGAAGATTCCCCACCCTCAGCAGTGTGCCCATATCCCACAGACAGGCTGTGAAGGAGCAGCACAGCCACCCCCACTTTGCTGAAGACAAAGTGCCCTATGCTGGGATTGCACTGGGATTGCGGACGGCTGCATGGTTAGGCTACGCCAGGCAGCAGGGATGTCAGTTTTTATAGTTAGAAGTTCTTCAGTTCAAAAGCTGTGAGACTTTTTGAAATGACAGAGTTTATTTAAAGTAATGAGAATTTATTTCTTGCCATTGAGGATACTGGTGTCTAAGAAGCAGCTGTGAAGCAGTGTCTTCTCAAAAAATCTTAATTGATTGCTCTGGGCAAAATAACAGCTCTGGAAGGATCTGTAGAGAAAGTTTTGGTCCATACACCTGAATTAAGTTAATTTTTTGGGATGTACTGCAATCCATTTCAGACACTGCAGAGGATCTGGGATACCACATTTACAAACACTACCATCTCCCATGCAGTTCTTACCCCAGCGCTAAAGTGGCAAACAGACCATGAAAGACGAAATGTGGGTTTTGAACACAAAGCCAGGCTGTGAGCTGCTTACCTGCTGCTGCAGAGGGGAGCCAGGAGTTCCCCTGGGGCTGGGGGACCCAACCGTCAGGCCTGCTGTTCTCCAAGGGTATTCCAGCAATCTGGAAATAAAAGATAATTTCTAATGGAGATTACATGATGTCTCAGGTTAATAGCTGGTGTTTTCCTTTCCCAAATCAAAGTGGAATTCCCCCTTTCTGCCTAACTTACATGCAGAGAGCAGTTATCAGTCAAAAAATAAATAAAAGAACAGCAAAAGAGAAAAGAGGACTTGATCAGGCTGGACCAATTTGGATACACGCAATCTTTAAGAAAGATTCCTGGTTTTCACATCAGTGATATTTTGCCGATAACTGCTTAGTGAACATCAAGGAAGGGTTCTCTTGGGTCATTTTCAGTTAAAAAAAAAAAAAAAAAAAAAAAGGAAAGGAAAGGAAAGAAAAAACCCCAAAGCAAAAGGGGTCCTTTGCTGGCTGAGGAGCTGATTCCTGCTTGCGTATGGGTTCCCTGGCATGGGTCAGGTACAGCCTGGTGGCACTTAGGGGGGGTTGGGCACGTTCAGCTGAGCTAGACGATTCACCCCTACTGAAGACATTTCTGTGCGTGCCTGGTGTTAGCAAACTCATCCATTAGGCATTTATTAATTTATGCTGGACACCGATCCTTTCCAGCTCTGACAGGACAGCAGCCCCGTTCAAGGCGGTGCTGAAGCACACTCTTAAGTTGAAGGACTTGGTTAGCAGCCCTGCATCTGCTGGGGAGGGCTGGATATTTAAGTGATTTCCTCTCCGGGGCGTTACAAGCCTTGTGGGGTTTGTGCCACCTTAGGAGCCTGGGCAGAGCTTGAAAGGTTTAAGTGCAGGAGAGACTATATTTCCCAGAAAAGGGAAATTTGTATTTTATAAACCTCGCAGTACCCATTTTGCTCACATCCATTTTATGATTATAATTACTTAGATTACTTTTATTTTAGATGAAGGGAAACAATAATGAAAGGGTAACTAAATAAAAAGGCTCAGAAAAAGAAGGAAAACACTGTGGTTTCTGTTCAGAATTTTTAACCCTTCAACAAGAGGGAGGGCTGGATCTTTAGAGGTGGAGGAAAAGGCTGGCTTGTAGCTACATACAGAGCACGAAGATTTCAGTCTGCTCTTTTCAATGGAGCATTCATTCCTGCCCTGAAAGAAAGGTGAATCTCCATGCCTTTTCTGTGCTTAAATGAGTTGTGACTCTCCAGATGTCTGGAACAAAACTGGGCATTATAAATACATATATATAATAAATATTATATATCTACACACAGGGATTAAATACATATGTATAATGCAGTTTAAGTGAGTTTGGAGGGCAGGTCCATACTCCAGAAGGTCCTTTCCATTGGCACCTCAGAGTGACGTGCACTACAGAAACCAGCGGCTCACCTGCGTGTGCATCTCTGCTGCTGGCCGCTTTGTCACAGGTGAGTTACTGATGCACACAGCTGCCTTGTCAGTGCTGGGAATTTCCAGGAGACTTTGTCAAATGTGGGGGGTTTGATGGGGAAAAAAAACCCACCCAGATTTTTCTGCCAATGGGAGGTCTTCAAAAAGTAGGGGAGAACCCCACTACCTCCATCCTTGCTGGGGTGTACAGAGAGGGGACCACTGCAGCTCTCAGCCCAAGCGGGGGGCTGCGACGGGCACCGGGGGCTGCAGCATGTTGCCTCCATTGATTCATGGTCCCACCCTCAAAAAATGGAGCAACTGCCTTCGTCCCTGGCTGAGCTTGTCTGAGCCTCTTGCAGCTCTCACTGCCTGATGTCCACTATCCACAGAGCAGCACCAAATGCCTGTGACCACCCTCACCCCACCCCCCCAGCCCAGGGCTCCCGGATGGGCTCTGAGTCTGAACGAGGCTTTTCAGCTGTGAACAACAGATTTTACGTGAATTAGATAATTAAGATAACAGCCAGTTAGGGTGTTGCTGGCAGGTTAGGGTCTGGCTGCAGGTTCCAGCGCAGAGCCCAGCCCCGAGGTCCGGCGAAGGGAGCTCTGTTCGATGCTGGGGTTGTGCAGGCGCAGTGGAGGAGCTCAGAAAGGCAGCTGCAGTGCCTGTAACCTGCTACAGTAAACCAGAGACTATAATCCTGTAAATGCCTTGGAGTGTGATAATTGCTAAAATAAAAGAAACCTTGAAGCAGGGACTTGTGATCGCTGGAGACCTCGTGTCTTCATAGACACCCCTCATACCTCTTCCAGTTCTCATTTCAGTGGTGGAAGCTGCCCGCCCTTCTCCCTGTAACCTGTAAGACCCCACAAAGGACACGAAACTTGTTCTTTCCAGGAGCTCCCACCGCATTGGGCTATGCCTGCATGTTTGAGATGCCCAAAGATCAGAGGACCATCCACACTGCCTGGATTGGGTTTGCTGAATTTTATTGACCTTTTCTGGGAGTTCCACTGAAAAAAGGGACTCAGCATCTTTTTCTGGATCCCTCATGAGCCCCAAGAAGCAAGTGCCATGTTGTACCCGCTGCAAAGTGCATGGCAGACTCCCAGGGAAGCAAGCAGATGTATTGGTCTCTGTGCAGTGGCAATCAGGAAGGGAATTAAAATTATGATATGTTGCCATGGTAATGAAGTCCCAGGATTTGGCTAGGAGGAAAAGTGAGGTTGTAGCTAGCTGCTCATGAATTCCTCAGTAGGCTTTTCAATACTCTGTTTCCTTTAAATGAAATTGGAGAAAGACTTGCAGTTCATAGTGGGGATAAAATTTTTATGAAGCTAAATCTAGGCAGTGTTTTAGTGTCAGTCAGCATTAACCCACAGCATGAACACATAAATAATTGAAATTTCAAATACCCCAGTGCTCTGGGTTAGAGCAGCAGCAGCACTCGAGGGCTGGTGCTCCGCAGGCAGCCCTGGGCAGCCCAGAAGCTGATGAGCCTCTTCCCGAGCAACCTGGGCATCCTGGGCTGGATGAAAACACCCTCACCTGCATCCTCCCACTGCCCCACTTTACAGGATTTCTTCTGGCCAGAATCAAACAAGATAAATCTGACAGGTTTCCTCTGGCTTGCCGCAGGTGAGTTTAGCTGCTCAGGGAAGTCTCTGCAGCGCTCTCTTGAAGACGAGGTTTCTGCTCAGTGGGCTGGGGTTTGTGTGTGTGAGATCGGCTCGGCCCTTGCCAGGAGCCCATTGAAAGAGAATCCTGAAACAGGTGGACAGAAAAATAAACACAGCTAATAAAAAAAGATCATAGAAATGTAGCAGAGTGAAAAGCTTGTGAAGCGTTGCTTGTTCGTGAGGGTCATGATTGGTTTTGAAAAATGGATATTTAATGAAGATTTAAAAAAATAAAAAATTCTTGGGCTTTTTTTTTGACCAACCCTTCCCTTAGTTCCCCCTTACATCTATAACAAGCTTAAGTAAAGCTGGCTGAAAATTAATTTGCAAAGAGAAAAAAAATAATTATAAAAAACAACTTTTAAAGTATTCAGCAAGAATAACAGTAGGAAAAGGAAGCTGGCCCCAATTTTTTCCTCAAATTTTATTTTTATAATTCTTTTTTCTACTTTTTCTTCCCATCTCCCTTTTACAGAGGCAAATTGGGAAGGTAGAGGGTGAGAACAGATCACTTATCTGCAGAGCAGGACAGAGGGCCAGCGGGAAAAGAAAGGGAACAAAAGCAAAGCAAAGCAAAGTGGCAGGTTTGAGGGCTTTCAAGGACCATTTTCAGGGAGAAAAAAGAGACATTTTCTTGTGACAGTGAGATGTTCTACATAGACAAAGGGGCTCAGATGAAAAATGCTCACGAGAGAGAAAGAAATTGCACATGAAGACTTCTTCCCTCTGCTGTGCTCCACCGAGCAGCTGGTCAGGGAAGATGGGGAAGGGGCACCTCAGCCAGCCGCATCCTGGTGGCCTCCGCTCCGCGGCTTGCCGGGCATGGGTACAGCTTCCAGCCCCATCCCCCTCTGCTCCGCCCGGGACCCTCGTACACACTGCCTGCCTCTGCAGAACCAGCGAGCTGCTTGGATCTTGCAGCAGACCCTGCCAATGTCCAACCCTCCAAACCATTTAGTTTTCCGTGTTTATTCCCTTGTTCCCATGCAAGCACTAATGCCAGGCAGGATCAGCAGCTGCTGGGAAGGGGAAAACTCAGCTTGTCGTGGCAGCAGCATGGATGTTCGTTGGGTACATACATGTGCACAAGTGAAACTTCACCCTTGCTATTGCAAGATGGGTTACTGTCGGCTCGGCTGAGGGTGGCTGTATCCCTGCACTGCAGCATGCATCGGTGTTTCGTTCAGCTCTGGAGGTTGATAATGTCAGTCTCACAACAATAATCCCACTGTGGTTAGAAAACAAGCATTTGACTGTTAGAGGACACAAGTGGAGGTGGATCAGCTTGATATTGCAAAAACTGCTGGATGAGACATGCCACAGCCCCCTTCACCTTCCTTGGTGTGGAGCCGCAGCCCATCCATGCTGCAGTCAGGGTGATTGCTAGGAACAAATATCTCAGAGCCCTTCTCAGCTCTACAATAACTCTAAAAAGCTGAAAACAAAGGGTGAAATAAAGAAATCAGCACACCATCACCTTCTGCAGGGCTCCTGCCTGGTGCCTCTGCTGGGCAAGAGAAAAAGAAAGGGGGTCCCTGAGGAGCTACCCTTGCGCCGCAGGATGGCACGAGGGCACATCAGTCCAGCTGTGGCACTGGTGAAGGCTGGAGGGTTGCAAGCACTGAATTTCATAGAGATTGGGAATTTGTGGTCCATCCCAAGAGGCACACCTAGCTCTTCTCAGCGAGTGTTTCCATTTCCACCAGTGATTGCGTTTGCTATAACCCACCTGCCAGAGAGGCTGGGCTTCGTTTTTGCTGCCCTGGCACAGACCAGCTTGCTGATCCTCTGCTGGGATGCCTGGCCAGCTAGAGGGCTTTTTCCCCTTACCTGCCTCTGTCCCTGCACCTCCTCCTCTGGGGTGGATTTGCAGTGGACCTTCTCTGAAAAACAAGCAGCACTGTGTCCTGGAGCTGCCTCTGGGAGCCTCCAAACCCTTTCAGCAGCCCACCTTCCATATTAATCCTGGACAAGTGTCTTTTGGGCCCTTGTAAGAGGGAGGAGCAGCAACCTGGAGGCAGCTGTGGAGGTGAGGATGGAGCACGGAGCTCTGAGCAGCCAGAGCTTCCAGAAGTGCCTGGGGGAAGAGGAGTCCTGACCCTGCAAGAGGAGGGTCTGGGTCTAACGGCCCCAAGGAGGGATGGTGCTGGAGGGGGTTAGGGTGGGGGTGTTTCTTGGGGGGAGACCCAAATTTGCAGCAAAGCTCATCTCTTTGCGAGGCTGAGGGGATGAGCATTTTGAGCAAATGTTGGACGTTAAAATAAATGTTAGTGGCTGTTGCATGTTCTTTGCCTTCTCTCCCTGCAGAGCGGTGGGTGGATGCCAGTCTGGGGGGGTGAAGGGGGCGCAGGGGACCTTCCCCACTGCTTAAGTTTCCCCAGGTACCTTCTGTGGAGCCGTTGAGGGGAGCGGTGCTGCCTGGCAGGGACTTAGCACACCAAGAGAAAATAAACATGAGGAATTACTCCTGGCTCTTTCTCTTTGGTGCTACACTTGGGCTGGCTCCACTGTAACATGTGGATAAAGTGCCAGGCTGGCTGCTGTTGGATCAGGAGGTTGATTTTGGATCTGGCTTTTTTGTTGTTGTTTTATAGCCTGTATGGAAACAAAAGTGCCAAAGGAAAGACATTTTTTTCCACCCTACTGTGCTAAGCCAAGCCAGACCCATGCGATTGCTCACTCAGCCCGGGAAGCAATGGTCTGCAGATACTCTGGGACACAGAGGTGGGCAAAGTTGCTTATTTAAAACAACTTTTCTTCTTACTGCTAAGTTTGAATGACTTCTAGAGCTGGTCAGAAATGGAAAGCCACTGTGAGGTGTCTCTGGTGGGATTCTTTTGTGTCAATTGTTTACCTTCTGTAGACCTTAAAATTGGTTATATTTTAATTTTTAAGTTCAGAAATGCTCCGATGAACCTGATTTTCCTTTTTTTTTTCTTTCTTTCTAAATAATATTTCTCTATAACTGCTTAGATATAGTTTCTGCTTTCAGTACAGATTTGAACAATTGTCAGACTCAGTTTATGACATGCAATTTTACAATGTGCTGATCCTGAACAGAGATTTTTGAAAACTCTTCCGTTTAAATGGTTTATCACCCAAATGTTTCCAAGTCAAAGCTGACAATCGCAAATCTCTGGTAGCATGTTGAGGGAAGGGCTGATGTTATATCTGAGATTGGGGTTGATTTAGATTTCCTGCTAAGGAGCATGGTGCAGGCTGTAAATAAAATAAGCAGGGAGAAGTTAAATCTGAGCAGGACTACAGTGTTTTTTAAGAGCAATTCTTAATTAGACAAAAGTTTCTCTAAAGCTTTTAATGGCTTTTTCTGATAAAGGCTCCCATTTAGGTCAGTTTCATATTTTTTCAAAGAAGTAATATTAAACTGTTAAATCCCCAGAGGTAACAACATGCCAAAACAACAAAAACTTCCAGCTTAAAAACAAACTATATTTTACTGAAAGAATGAAAACTTCCAAAGGAAGTATGAACTGCTTCCTCAGGAAGGATGGGGACTGGGAAGACCCTCCACTTACTGAAAGCATTCTTCCAGCAAAAGCCACCTAAAATAAATTCTCATTTCCCATTGGAAATGTACAGATCTCCTATCAGCTGGAAAACATTGTCTTTTGGCATTAAAAGTAATTGCTAGAAGTTCTTAACCAGAAACAGAAGGTAGGCTGGGTAAAGGGAAACCTCCGTGGGATGTGTTGCCTCCCATTTGCAACCGTTTTGAGGGTCGGAAGGCATCTGAGTAGGGATGGCAGGTCCGCGGTGCCTGGCTTAATGAGGCAAATCATTGCAAAAAGACAGGTCTTTAATGGCAGGCACTGGAGGTGTTGAGTCTTTATTACAGCGTTCTCGGGGGTGCTCCTTTTAATCAATGCCTGGATGGTCAGATTAGGTCTGTTTGCTCTCTTTGGTGAATTACTGTGCAATTCGGCATTAACGAAGGTCTAATTTTATAGTGTTATTGTTAAAGAAGGTAATACAAGCCTGGGAATACTGGCAAGGAAATAAACTTTTGAGGTCCATGCCAGTAGTCAGCTCTCTGAACTAGCTGTGGTAAATGAGTAGATCAAATAGAACTTTGACTTTCAGCTCCAACAGAGCCACCACCCATTTTGCAGACTTGCCATTAAGTTCTCCCCAATGCTTTTTAATTATGTTTCTGTTCTTCCCGTTTCTCTGGCGAGAGAAACTGGCTGCAGGGGAAGGACCGTGGTTCCTCCTGGTACCATCTGTGCCAGTTAGACTTGGGAAGCACCGTAGACTTCAAAATGCTGGAGCTCCTGCCAGAGGGCTGGTATGACCTAGACTTTGGAGCCTTGCTTTTGACAGTGCTCATTGGAGCTTTCTTCGTTTGCCCCTTGGCAGCTAGGTTTGGCAGAGGAGTGATGGATCTTTTGGCTTCTGTTTTACCAGGGAACTTGTTTTGTGAAGGTGTAGAGATAGCATAAACCTTCACTGGTGATAGAAACAGATTCAGACCATTGTAGTCCTAATGGAGACCACAGGGCTTCCACGAGTGTTTGCAAACCAGACCTCTGCACACTGGTGCTTGCAGTCACAGCAGTTTCGTTGGCTCAGGTGTGCTGATTCTGGAGGCCAGGACCAGAGCTGAAAGGTTATTTTGTGCTGTACCTATCTCACCAACATTTTTAAGGGCAAAGTAGCTTCCTGGCTCCTGATAGATGGCCTTGGCTGAGCCGGGAGCTGTTTGTTTCTCCCTGTCCCAATGTCATCCTACTGCTGCTCTGACTGAACCCGGTGATCTGGGATGACTGTCAGCTGGCTCCAGAAAGGGACAGTGTGAGGGTGGTTACAACGGCTTTTTGGTTTGCCTCCTACGTGCTCCTTGGCTAGAATTGAGAGGGTCTGAGCCAGTAACTAAAAATATAGCCTTGTAGCCTTGGATAAAGGTAAGTTTGCCAGCAGGAGTTTCTCTGCAGGAGTCCTTGCATCCGTTGTAGCACAAAATCACATGTGATGTGGCAGAAAGTTGGTGTCCCACTGTTCCCGTCTCCTGCCAAGGTGCCTTTGTCTCTGCTCATGCTGAGCCACGGCTGGCTGCAGCTGGGGTGTGTGGGCTCTTCTCCCAGCCAGATCTCCATCTCACCAGGGGCACCACCACAGAATAAATAAGAGGAAAACCTTTTTGCAGTGAGCCCTGCAAATGTGTTCTGGTGGATAGCTGAATTTCTTAAGGCAGCAGAAGACAACACTTGTGATAGGTGGGGACCTGGCCTGGGTGGACATACAGGACAGGTGGTGGTAGGTTCGTGGGTCTCATGGTGCTGTGCATGGTGGTTGCCAGCAGTGAGCCTGAACTTGCCTTCTGTTGTCGGAAGCCAGTGCTCATTTAGAACAGGTTTGGTTAATTTGCTCTCTGCAAATTTCCTTTGTCCTGCACTCGCATCTATTCATTTTCTCTCCAAGTCTGTCCTTAGTGTAAAAGGAGATGCCAAGGTGAATCCAGGCATTACATCATGGACATCCTGTTGCTCCAGACCCCGGCGTGTGTTTGACTTGGCTAATGTTTCTTTCTCAAGATCGATGAGTGCCCATCCTGTTTGCCTTTCTCTGAAGATAAAATAACCTCCCTCCCCAGCCCTCCTGGGATTAGATTCCAGGTCTGGGCAGCCCAGCTGTGACAAAGGGCAGGTGTGGGTCTGCAGGCGGGATGGGGTGCTGGGGCATCCCCGGCTGCATTGCTCTTGTGAGACGAACTATCTCCATGACGATTCCAATTAGCAGGGGCCTCTGCTCCCCACCCTGCTCAGCAGGCTGTGTGTGTTTGGGGAGAAAAATGAGGAGGGAATCGGAAGACATTACTGTCTGTGGGAAGTGCAGAGGAGAGAGTAGTAGATGTGAGGAAGGAAAAAGGATGACAAAGTATTCCAAGAGTTGTGTTAAGAACGGACAAATTGATGGGATGCAACATATCATCAGTCCTGTTTAGGTAGGCTGTGTTTCTGATCTGGGCTATGTGCTTGTTTCTCATAACACTCTCATTTCCCGATCTTGGTTGGGTCCAGTCCTGTGCGAGCTGGGCAGGATCCTTCCCTCTGGAAAGCAGAGGATCCCCATAGCTCTGCAACACCCCTGGGACAGCTGAGCACCAACCCACCAGGGCTGCATAAACTGGCATAGTTACTGGCACGGGAGCAACCAGCACCAAAGAACTGTGAGCCAGAGCCTCCCATCCATCAGTAATTCCAGCTTTCCTTAAACATGAGTGAAGGCTCTGGATAGCTCAGGAGCTACAGCCACAGCCTGCACTTTGTAGCAGGAAGGTCTGTGTTCAAGCAAAGAGCGGGGAGAGGGGTGTTGGTTTCCACAGGGAAACTTGGGTGGCAAAGCCAAGGTGGGTCTCAGGCTGTAGGACTGGGAAAGGGAAGTGGTTTGGGTAAAATGCAAGCTCTGCTGGTGTCTGGGGGTATGGTAGCAACTGAAGACCCCGTTACAGGTCGGGGTACCTTTGTGCTGTGTCAGTGCCTACCCCATGTATTGCAGGTGGGAATTGTTTTCTGCTGAAGACATTATGCCTGCGTTCCAGGACTGGCTTAACTGATTTCATTCTTCCCTCTGTGTTGTGAAGGGGTTTGTGACAGCTGGGAATGAATCCTGGTCCAGGCTGATGCTGCACAAGCCCTCCCCTGCCCTTCAGCTGGGCATGGTGGGCTGGCAGGCACCGTGCAGTGCACACACGGCTTTGCTCTGACACTCGCCCAGGCTGGGACTAACCCCAGCACCGCTAGTTTTGGGCCAGAGCCGAGCTGGGACCAGCTCTTTGGTGGCTGCCCAGACTGGGATGCTGACCTGTGCTCTAACACCACAGTGGAGCCTCTCCACCTGCGTCAGAGCCCATAGTTCTGCAACAACCCTGAGCACAAATCACACATTGGAAGCTGTTAGTGATGCAGCTACAACTCAGACTTTTCTGCACTGCTCTTTAGTTTGAGTTACAGCAGATGTGAAGACTCTGTGAAGACAAAGGCTTCCAAAAAAAACCAAAAAAATGCAGATTCCTGTGACCAGTTATGCTTGGGGGAAGGCAGAGAAAGGAGAGAGAAACTGCAGATCTTAACCTGGGTTAACTAAACAGACTCTTAAACTCTGTTTCAACATAAGACTTCTAACATTACCTGCTTGACATGTCCTAGCCAGGGATGGGAGCCACCACACAGCGCAGTTAATCACAGAGCCAGCTGTCCCTGATACACTGGGACATAAAGCCTGTCAGAGAAAGCTCTTTCTCTGACATCTTTCATGACACAAGGAGAAAAATGAATAAAGGGTGGGAAATCTCAGAAGACAGGGCATATGCCAGCCCCTAAATAGGGCTGAAGTGCAAATTCTTTTGCAGAACTGCTTATGCCATAAGGTCTGCTTCCCTCACATCCACCCCCCGACCCTGACTTTCTTTAAAAGTGAAGAGGGTAGTGGTGAGCTCGGTCCTTCAGTTCTTTGGATTCTGCCCAAGACAGGCCCTGCTGTCTTTTTAATGTATCTGTCTTTCTGGGGCATGTGGAACTAAACTAGGCATCTTGTCCACATCCTTGTGCTGTCACCGACATACCAAAGGCAGATCAATTTGGCTGTTAAATCCTCCCCTCCTGCCGCCAGTTGCTACCTGATTTTTCCTGCCCTTATCACCTGGAGAGTGAATTCTGTACCACAGCATCCCGTTTTCCTCTGCTGGCACGGATGCTGAGGAGCAGCTCTGGGCTGGGCTGGCTTGCCTGCCTGCTTTCCTCTGTTTGTGTGTACTTAGGAGATTGCGTCTGGACTTGGGATTTTTGGTCTCTGCTTTTGGACTTAGCTTTGGTCAAACTTCTGGTGTTCCTGCCTCATCCCCTTTCAGAAGTTCTTCTTGAAAACTAAACCTCTGAAGGTCTGCAATGATGCCTTACAGCTCCCTTTTCTGGGCATCTCTGCAGGGATCTGCATGAAACGCTGGGTGAAATACGGGCTTTTATTGGGCAGCTTCATGGTTAAAGACACTTGACAGAGTTGAGAGTGTTCTTTCCCCAGCTCTGTGTCACTGACCTCCAGCAAAACATTTTATCTTGCCGTTTCCTATCTGTGACAATGATAGAAATGTTCCCTTTCTTTCTCCCTTTGTCTGTCTTATCTATTTATATTTTAAGGTCTTTGGGGCAAGGACTGTCTTTTGCCTGTACCAGGCTGACAGACAAAGGCATTGACCTTATTGGGGATCGCCAAGTGTTAATGTGATAACAGCGCCAGAGCAGTGGATGAGTGCAAAATAGCAACAGTATATTTTGAATAAGTATTTTTCCTTCCTTGTAATAGCTTTTGGGATGCAATAAATAAGGCATCAAATAGAAACCACATAGGACCACTTGAAAATCTGCATGTCCTACAAAAGGCTTTGAAAGAAACTGTTTTGTCAAAATTGAGGTTACCTTCCTCAAGTTTCCAGGTTTGGGTTGGTGCTTTTTTGGGTGGTTTGTTTTGTTGTTGGTGGTTTTTGGGGTTTTTTGGGTTTTGGGGTTTTTTTGGTTTTTATTTACTTGAAACAAAATCCAGCTCCTGGGAAGGGGAAGACCTGGGATGTAATACATTTGTAGCTTGCCAAAGCTTTTAGGTCACCTGGGGTATTGAGGACTCTGGTAACAGCAGCTCCACCACTGCAGAAAGCTTTTGGGAGTACCTGGTCCACAGCTCCTCACTCCAGCCAGTGCAGCTGTGTGTGGGGCTGAGTGTCACCTGGCACTAGTGAAATGGCTCGGACAATTTTTGACCATATCAAAATGTTTTTGTGCAGTTTTCTCTCTGAAAGGAGGTTTTTCCTTCTGTTGCAATACAGAGGAAAAACTTGCAAATCTCCCTAGAAAATGGTGTTCTTCCCCTCAAGAAGGGGAATAGCCTCTCATCTCTGCAGGTGATCTGCCTTTTCACACAGCCAGGGGAAAAGTGTTAATATGCTATTCATTAGGAATCTAAAATTTCTGCTGTCCTCTCCTGCATCATATTCTAACTGCGTTTCATCTCCTTCTGATACAGAGATTCAAACGAAAATAAAAATGTTGGCTTTAAAGGTGAACTCGGCAGGAAAGCCTGATTTCTCGCTTCAGCAGTAGATGTGGTTCTGACCTCCTAAGACGTGACTTTTTGTGTTAATTTAATACTAAATTCCCATTAGATTAAGCACAATCTGAAGACTCAATAGGAGAATGGCAGAGGAGGGGCATCCAAGCAGCACTTAATGTCGTCTTTACTTGTGTTTCATGCTGAAAGATCAGATCAGGTAGTGAATTATTAATGCTGCAGTCTGGCACAATCATAGGCGTGCAGCCTGCCAGGATGTAAGAAGTCTGTTGCAAAGGCAGGATATTGGATCCCATCGGTGCAAACAGGCATGCTTCCATGTTTGAAAGTTCACAGTGGGAGAATTCAAATCAACTTCTGAGGCTGGCTGCAGATTAAACTCCTCCATTTTTAATTAGATGCCGTGCAAAGGACCTCATGTCAGGAAAAAGTAACACTAAACCCATGGAAATATCCGTAATAATTGTCCCACAGATTCAGTCATTGTCAGTGGGGTAAAACATTAACATCCTTGTATCGTGCTCAAGCATTTGCTTGGTTTGGGGTTTTTTCTGCAGTCCAACAACTTTAAAGCCTAATGAGTTAAGAATTGCCCAGGATGATAATGGGGCTGCTAAGGCTCTTTAATGATTGGCATGGCTCACGAAGAGGAGAAACAAAACTGAAGGAGGCTCCCTGGGGAAGGGTGTAAGGCCACAAAGGGTTGAGTGGGCAACTTGGAGAAAGGGACTGTTGCTTTCACACAGTTAGGTGTTTAAAGGAAGACAAACCCTGGCCACAGCTGACTAATTTTGGCTAATTGGAACCTGCATGGGTCAAGGCCTGGAGGCCTCACTGCTGTTAGGTCAGGGCAGCATCCATCACTGGCCTCTCCTCTGAGCGGCAGCCCATCAACAGCCTGTGACAACAGATACAAGATGGAAAACCGACAGAAAACTCTTCCTTGCGGAAGATCACGTCACACCCATTTGTCTTGCTGCTGCTTTTCTGTAGCTGGGGTGGACAATCAAGAAAGTGCATGGGTAGACAAATCTCATGGGATGTCCTTGGTTTTCCTCCTGCTTCAGGGCCAATTTGTCACTGTGGAGCCTTCTCTTTCCAGTCTCTGCCGGCTGGTTAGCTGCCATTCAACCACTGCTCATCTTGCTGAAATCCTAGTTAAAAACTTTCAGCTGATGCTGGTGGGTATGTGGGCTTTGATCCTTGGCTCCTGCTGGGGCTTCCCCATGGGAGCAGGGAATGTTGCAGACTCGAATGGCCTGTTTGGACTTTTGCTTCCAAACGGTGAATAGAAGAGCCTTTCTTGTGTAGCGATGCTTCCAGAAATGCAGAATCCTCCCACAGAAGGAGAGGCGCCTTTGTGTGGGTGCCGGGATGTGTGGGGGCAGCCGTGGGGAGAGGTGTGTGCTGGTGCTGTGCCTGCTCGTTCCTACAGCCCGCTGCAGTGTGGACTGGCCTGGTTTCAGGCAATGATCTGTCACTCAACTACATCAATCCTAAAACACATCTCTGTCAATTCGCCTTTTCACTCCAAAAACATGATCACACTGCACACTTGTTTGGTACAGTTATTATTCCTGGTAGACACCGTGCATTTCCTTGGGCAAAATGGCTCCTTAAAGCCTCTTACTTTTTTATTTTTTTTTTCAGTAACAGTAATAATATCATTTTGACTGAAGCGCAGGATGGGGGAGGAAGGATAGTTCAAGTGTTCCCAACACAAATCTCATGGTAACCTGAGAATTACGGTTAATGAAGAGTTTCAGTCTGTCTTTTTTTAATCTTACTGAAGTAGTAGTTTAAGGAGTTTTTGTTGGCAGGGCTTTTTTTTTTGTTTGTTTTGCTTTTTAAAATGAAGTGCCAGATGGACCTAAGAATCTCTCCAACAAACTTTGAACCGAACTCATTTTTCTGCTGCATTTATTGTACAACTCTAGAAAAGGAGGTGGCTTTTGATGGTCTGGGCTTTCAGAAATGAGGGATGTTATATCTAGTTGTTTCCACCAGCAGCTTGCTGGTATTCAGCACAACATTGGGATTGAACAATGATAATAAATCAGAGCTTTTCTTCAAAGTAAACATGAATATGAAGTAAACCTAGAAGAATTTGGATGAAGGATGTAAAACTTTTCAGAGATTATTGATGCCTGCTGTTTTTCTTTTCTACACTTGGTTTCTGCTACGGTGATGTTGCCCTTTGACATTTGCTAAAACCAGTGGAGGAAATGACACGATGGCATTTATTAACCTGCAGTGGGGATGTTAAACAGGAGAGGTTTCCCTGAGAATGGGATATAGCTGCTCTGTGAGAAACAGCCCTGTAGAGCTTACCTGGATGTAAAATACTATAAAACAGGTTTATTATGAAAATAATACCAGGCTGCAATGCAGTTGTGATTACAGCATATTACAGGAGTTATTTAGCCATAAAAGCCTGGCATGCTTTGCAAGGCTAGGTCTGCTTTATTCAGGGTTTCAGCTCCAGTTATCAAACTGCCTTGCAGAGGCAGCTCATGTGCAGGTGAGGGCCGTGGTGTCCAGCACCGATGTAAGCACCAGGAATCGGCTGTCTTTCAAACGGTGTGGTCAAAGTGAAGACACACTGTTTTCCTTTGGGTTGGGCTTCACTCTGTGCTCTCCATTGGAAGTTGTTCTTGTAGTGTATTTCAGCCAAGATGAAAGCAGCAAAAGTGAAGGGACAAATGGTTCTGGCTTGAGTTACGCATTTTAAAGATAAAACAAAATCCTTACATATCTTTTGGGAGCTGGGTAAATGGTCTCATTAAAAACAAAGGAGATGTGTGCTGCCTTTGGTGTACCAAGTCTTTGGATGTCCAAGACAAAAAAGCATCACGCTGGACCTGTTTCTCCTGTTACCTCCTCCAAGGAGGACAGAGATAAATATGTTCCCATGGGATGAGATACAGAAGAGGGCCAGGGTGGAGGAATACATTCGTGTCTCTTTCTCCTCATCCTCTAGGCAGCAAGGTTCCGTCCCGGGGCAGTTCTCAGTGCCAAGCCACACCTGTGTCTGAGTACCTTCTGGGCATGGGACTAACCTCTGCCATGTGTGTTCTCCTGTTCCTTTTCAAGTGTGAGACTTGGAAACAACTGCTTTCTTTAATTGTACTAAGAAAAGTCAAGGAAACTCACCTTATGCTTGGAGGTACAAGGGCTCCAGGAAATTCTGCTCATCCAGGACAGACCTAGAATCCCTTTAATGCAAGGGCAGGAGGGTGCTGGATGATGTCGGAGTGGTATTACACATATGAGTGGTGCACGTGCTCCTCTTGTCTCACCTACCCGGCATGGTGAAGACCTGCAGGGAGGCTGCTGGAGTAGGAGATGGGAGGCAGTAGCAGTTTGCTTCGTGGTGTTTCTGTTAAAGACTTCTTCCTGCAGAGATCTCTCCTCTGCACAGCTCCCTGGTAGCTCGCGGGGAGGGATAGCACTGCTCATGCTGCTGTCCAAACTGATGGGAATGTGAAGTCCCAGAGGGTCTTTTGAGAAATGTCAGCAGTTTCTGTGGGCTTTATAAAGGAATGATTACATTCATTTATAAACAGAATTATAATAAAATTAATTAAAAAAAATGAATAAACAGACTTGTGAGTTACTCAGGTTAACAGAAGTGTAAGAACAGCCTTTTTCATAGCATGGAGGTGATTAAAACAGCACACAGCAGGAACAAAGGGTTCAGCTCTCCAGAAACACAGGCTGGGTTCCTCCCCTCACACCCAAAACACTCGCTTGGGTTTGCAGTTCAGTTTATTTATTCCCTTTGTCCTCTCAAGCTGATTTTTTTTTTTTTCTTTCCTTTGTTTTCAGGACTACTTTTGCCCTTGACATTTATTAAACCTTGGGATTTTTTTTTCTGTGAAACCTACCCGTTTGCTCATTAGTAGTTTTGTATATGCATAAGTGGAACACAAAAGGTATTCCATACTTCTTGAGTGTGTAGTCACTCAAGGAATACATATACAATATATTATTGCTGCCTATGACATTGATGTATGCAAGCCCTAGGAATGAGGAGTGATCGCTAAAAATGAAATTTAAGCCAACTTTCAGCTTCCCTTGTGGTTAAAAAAATTGTCAGTCAGCTTTAAAGCTGTTGTGTATGCCACTGCACCTTTCCACTCCTTGAGGGAGAACTGGATGCTCCAGCGTTTGTGGTGGTCATATCCACCTTGTGCAATGCAGGATAGGGTTGAGATTGATGAGCGCCACCAAACTGTCCCTGGGATTAGAAAGAGCATGGTAGCAGGAGGATCATCCGATGTGTGGAGGACTTTGTGGTGCTGAGGAAAGGGGCTTCTTCGCAGGCAAGAGTGTTTGGTCAAGGAAACTGCTGCATCTGGGACCTGAGCTGGTCTCCTGGAGCTCCTTGCTCTCTGTGCTGAGCGTATACCAGCATAGCTCCTGTAGTGCTTGGTCCCCTTTGCAGTAGACTTGCCCAAACTGCACTTTGACCTGTCTCATTACTATATCTAGTCCTGAAATAAAGTAAAATGAATCCTGTGAAGACCATGGTATAGCTGGAGAAGGTATTGCTCTACAATGGGGATGGAAAAACTGTTTTCTGTGGCCATGGCTCTTCAGTCTGGAGATGAGAAAGCTGAGATGTATGAGAGGTTTTGTAACAATGATGAAGGTGGCGAGGGCAGCAAGTTCAAAGGGGAATTTTAAAAAGTCATACACAGTGGCTTAGTAAATGGGCACTGAAAGGACTGGGCAGGGGTATGGCTCTAGCAGCCCACATTCAGCAGCTGAAGATGCTCGATGGGTACCAAGGGAAGGGACTGCAGCAAGCGGCCAGGCTCACATGTTCTCTCTAAATAGCATCTCCTGCAGCCACTGTCAGAGGCAGGTGAGCATCCAGGGCAAGACAGTTTGAACCGGCAATGAATATTATTTATGTGTAATATAGTAGCTGTAGTAATTGTAGAAAAGCAAAACAAGTCTGTGTTTAGCACCTGTGCTAGGGGCAAAGACTTTGCTGGCAAACCTAGTTTAGCTCAGCCCACTCTCCTTTGCTACAGAGCAGCACCGAGACAGCAGGTAGATCTCTTTTCCATATGGAGAGCTGCAGGGAAAGGGCAGATGTCATGCCGATGTCAACTGTTCTATACAATTGGAAACATTCAGGGTTTATATTGAATCAGAACTTTAATTGGCTGATATTTAATCACGCTGCACACTTGGACAAATTCACCCTTTTATTAGATTGGCTTTTGTAATTTCTCAGCCCTCGCTAAGGCAGGGGGACCTGTAGCATTGCTTTCATCTTTCAAATCCACTAGCTGTTCCTACACAGCCAGACAATCTGTGTTGTGTATTTTCTGATTTACGCATTGAAGTAGCTAGAAAAGGAAAAGAGTGAAACAGCAGAGCCTTAAAGTTCATCATTTACTTGAAGGGATGCACATTTAGCTGCTTGCTAGAAGTAGCAGTATTTTAAAAGACTCTAGGCATGAAATAATTAATCAAACAGAAAGAAAAGGGTGTTCCAGAGAGTTGGCAAGGCACAGTTGAGAAACTATGTTTTCCATCCCATTGAAATGTAAATACTCCAAAACACAGTCCCTTCAAAAGCCCAGCATTATTTGTTTCTGGGGATCTTTGCTATATGCTTATTACCTTTTTCCCTATGAACACTAGCTATGCAGGGAGTGTTTCTGCCTAAGCATGGCAATAAGAGAATTAATGTCGTACAACCAAAGACTCTATGGCTCAATTTACAAATGATTTGCCTCCTTATCATTAGGGATTTTTGTTATGTCTCTTTTTTGCAGACCCAGCCTTCTGACCAAAATAGCAAAATCCATTTCAGATGTGACAGCTGTAAACAGCCTGGAGTCACAGTGATTTCATTTGGTAGACACATTTCTTTAAAAAAAAAAAAAAAAGTCTCAAACTGTAGTTGCAGTGAACTTGCATTCCCTGTCCTTGAGCCCCCTTTCTGCATGATCTGCTGAGTGCAAGGAAAAGTTTGCCCAGGGTGCTGCTTCAGTGGGTTGGGCTTTTGCAGGACCCACAGTGGCTTTCAGGGAAGCCCAGCTGTTGGCACATCTGCAGGTTCTTATGAATCTTGGGTTTGGAGATGGAAAAGCAGGGGAGGGTGGTCAACATCAGGGCTAATGGGCCAGAAAAGCTTTTGAAATCCCTTGTACAGTGGTTGTGTGCATTGCAGCAGGAGTGAATTGGCTCAGAGTAAAATCCTGGGGTCCCCAAAACCTTCAGGCCAAGTGTGTTTTGGACCACATAGTGCCAGAGAGAAGGAAATAGGAGCAGCTGTGTCTCTCCTATTCCTGTAGCAGTCACAGGGCACCACAGAGGAAGAAATGGGATTTTAGGGGATCTCGGCTGAGTCCCCTTGTACATGCAACAGCTCCATCAGCGAGGGGGGACTGGGGAGCTCGTTCCTGCTGGTTTCTGATGGAAACTGGCTCTTTGCAGAGCCTTGCACATGTTGCACCACTGTCTGTGCCCCCTGAGCTGGCTGGGTTTTGGTTTTAGTGGGACTTGCTGAAGCTGGATTGGATCGACGTGAAATTTTTTGGGCATGGGAAGAGGGAAATGAAGGCAATGGGTTTGATTTGGGTGTTTTGTTTTTCCATTTGACCATCTGGTCCTGAGTCAGTCAGAAAATATTCTGTTGGCTTTAAGTTTTTAATTCTTTCAAATTCTTTCTATAAATGAAGCTTGTTCTCACTTCAAAAATAAGGACACTGTTTCAAAGAAAAACTGGTATTTTGCTTTGAAAACACCAATATTTTTATTTCATGGAAAATTTTTTTAACCAAGATATATTTAAAATTTAAACAATTTGAGTTTGCAGAAAAGTGTGTTTTTTGATGGATAATGCGTTCATTTGAAATGCTTGCCCAGCTCCAGATGGCAATAACACCTCTGGGAGGTAGCTGTGATGATATACCTTGAAATCACCCACAGAGCTGGCTGGGGGGACCTGGGGGACATTCAGGGCAAGAGCCTGGGTTCACCAAGCCGGGTTAACCAGTGCTGAGAGTTAACATATGGACAGGAGACCAGAGGGGCCAGATGCAGGGACACGTAATTTACTGCCTTGCCTGGGGAGAACAGCCTAACAGGGACTGTGGTTGTACAGCAGGGGCCAAATTAAAATTTTGTGATGAGAAGTCTGAATTTGATGCGAGGCAGCAGCAGTTCCCCGTTTTCTGCCCTCTGCTCGAGCTGCCTTTTTTTCCTCCCCTGGTTGAAGCTTGTAGCCTGTCTACATGTGGGTAGGCTTAGTCCCAAACAGGCTTTTATTTCTTTGGGTAAAAAGGCCAAAATTAATACCATTTTGTAAAATTTACAGTTACCCAACGGGAGGTAGGGTCTATCATGCAAAGGCAACAGCATTCACCCACTAACCACCTTGAGTGAAACCCTGGCCCCACCAATGGGAATGGCAGTGATCCCGTAACTTTCCGGAGTCGGGCTTTCACCCTGCTGCTCCTGAAGGAGCTTGGGTTGTCTGCAACGGATGGTAATTCTGGGATTACCATTACAACTTCTGGGTGCTCCTCCCTGTGCCTATTTAGGAAACTTTGATTTGGAAGCCCCCCTCGATGACTGTTTTAGCACAAAGGCCTCAAACTTTTGCCTATGCTTGCTGGTTGAAATGGTGGTTTGGTCCTTTTCTCTTTCTTTTTTTTTCTTCCCTGTTAAAAAAAAAAATGCAACTGTATAAATGCATAGTTAGAAATTTTCCATGAGCAAAACCCTGAAGTGGACTGTATGGTTTTGATCAGGTATAAATTGCATATAAACAAGGCTGGTAATCCAGAGATCTGGGTGGTAATCCAAATTCTCTTGTAGGATTTCTGTGTGATATTAGATAACTCACTTTAATGACTCTCTACCTCTCTTTCTGTGGCTGAGAAACTGTGATGATAATACCCAGCCATCTGCACCAGGGTTGTGAGGCTTAATTGTATAATATTTGCAAAGCTTTTTGAAATCCTTCCAATGTGAAATGGGTATGTAAGTGCCCAACAGCTTTGTCCATGTAAAGAGCTGTACATCTCTGGGTGATGCGTGCTGGCCAAAGCAAGACATTAGTACCGAGCTGTGTGGCCTGCAGAGAGCAGGAGGACGGGGCTCAGCAGGCAGCATGGGTCTGTGCAATTGCAGTTTGAGGGCTTGTTTCAATGGACTTGCCTTTAGCTTTTTCTGGAGGGCTCTTCTGCCTCTGGTGCTGCGTAAGATCAACATTTGTGTTGTCTTTCTCTGAAGGGTAACGCCTAGAGGCGATGGTGACATTAGCAAAATCTGCGTCTGGTCCTGCTGTGCCGGCAGGGAGCTCGTGTCCATAGTCTCACTTCACAGCAATGCTGAGTCCTCGCAAACAGAGCCGGGAATGCAATAACAGCAAAACATGCTCCTTTAACCTACTCGGCACCAGTGTGGAAAATAATACCCCAGATAGGTACCCTGAATGCTTCTATAATTTATTCATTCAACAATTTCTTTTGATGTAGTTAATGTTGTATTTCCCTGGCCAGGGCTGGTATGTGAAGCATGAGAAATCCTTATGGACAGATTGCTTTGCCTTTCCAAAAACAAGCTCGTGTTATCTGCTGAGTGGCCTAAATGAGCTGAATCCTCCGGGATGTGCTGCTGGGCCACGGGGGATGCACCGGCTGTCTGCTGGAGTGCTCAGGCTCGCGTTTAGCCTGGGAAGGGGGAAAAGAGAGGCCAGCATCAATTTTGTTCAGGCTGGTCAGCACCTGGACTGTTCCTCCTCTCCTCCAGGATTTTGAATTTATGTAATTACCACCAAATGCAAAAAAAAAAAAAACAAACAAACAAACCTGGTTGATCTCTCCAGTGCACAAGTCTTTGCTAGGCTGTGTCCGTGAGAACCTTCCTGTTTCCTTCCAGCTGTTTGCCCCACTAAGAAACCTTCCTCCCTTGTACAGAACTTCACTTCTGTCCTTAATCATGTCGGTGCCTGCACAGTGAAATGCAGCAGGTGAGTGGTTTTCTCCAGTGAATCCGATGAACTAGACTTTCATGATCTGGGCAAAATCCTTAAATGCCAAGTTAGAGGAAAACAATAGGGATGAATGTAACCAATGGGTTTGCTGTTGGAGGGAGATTTTTATTCTTTGATTTTTCGCGGCCTGGAGATCCCAAATTCCCAATTCACCCTTGTCCACTGAAGAAACTCATGGTGTTTTTAAACAGAGGGGTCCCTGCAGCTATATTTTGCCCTCAGAGCGAGAACTCCAAGGTTAAGTGTTAATCTCAATCTGATTTCATGTGCAAAACAGCTGCTTGATCTCTCACCTTGCATCTGTCTCAGATGGGCTGTTTTCTACACTCTGTTTAGTGCAGCCAGAAAGTTAATTTAGTGCATATTGGGAAATTCCTCAAACGCCATGAGACTTAACACCATTTTTTCCATCAAGCCCTTGGAGTTTGTGTTGATATTTAGAGGTGTGAGACTGCAGTGCTGGAGAGTGGAATGTTTCACTAATTTATTGTAGGGACCTGATCTGGGGCGTTATCTCCATAGACCAAGCTGTTATTGTTTCATACGGGCTAAGTGCAGTATAACTCAAGTCACAATGCGTCCCCTGTAATGCAAAACCCACAACACTCTCCTGTGGCTGACACCTGAAGTGAAGTATGTGTCTGCCAACCTCCTGAATAATTTGCCAGTGTGTTCTAATTGGGTTTGTATTAGGCCCAAGTTTGTTTATAGATGTGCTTTTAAGTGCGTTATCCACAGGTGAGGGTGCTAGTTTGGAAATGGAGACGTGTGTGCTCATGGGCTGACTTTGCTGCTTCCTCTGCTGTGATTTTTGGGGGAGCCTTTGATGGCAGAGAAACGCCTCTGGGTCTTGCAGCCTGGTGTTACCCAGCGCAGTCCCCGTTGCAGACAGTGGGAAATGCAGTCGGTTTAAATGCCAACTAACATAACGGAGTTACAGAAACTTTCATGTTCCTACAAGTGCAAAGTCTGGGATGTCTGGCTATAAGAGATTTGCTTTCTTCTGCTCAGAAGAGGAGGAAACCAGGGTCAAAAAGAACAGAGCTGTTGCCTTTTGAGTTCCCAGAGCTCTGCACAGGGGCAGGCTTCCAGGAGAAAAGCAGGAGAGCTCAGCAGAAGGGCAAGAGGACCCAGCTGGCTCCGTGTGAAGGGGGGGCTTGTGGCAGAAGGTGGTAACAGTTCAGTCCAGCACACGAGCAGGGAGCTGTGGGTCATTTCAGTATCGATGACCACCTGTTTCAGGGAGACATAACTCCAGCCCAGGTAGCTCCCACCCATTCCAGGTCTCCCCATCCCACTTTGGCTTTAAGGCACAGACTGAGTCAGAGCTAGAAAGTGCTACAGAAAATGTACAGAAATGAGCAACAGTCAGCGATGGGGCGGAGGGGTTCAGTGCTCCATGCACACCACTGCCTCCAGTATGCCTAATCCATAAAAATATGGCTATGGCAGAGATGGAGAAAGCTGAGTACGAGGTAGCCCAGAGGAGACAGCAGATGGGGAAAGCCGCAGGAAAACGAGCAGCCTCGGAGCGTTCAGATGTGCTCGGCGAAGGCCTGCTGGGCAGGGTCCAGAGTCTGGTACTTACAGCAGTTCTGGCTCCTCTCCAGTGGGTTCGCAGGTGATTGAGAAATGTTACTGTGATAAATCGTTCACGTCAAGTCCCCAAACAGTGATGTACTCGGTGGCCTGCAGAGGGCAGGGAGGTCTCAGAGGTTATGTACACCCTCCCCACCTTGCTGCTGGCCCAGTCAACAAACTGCAGGGTACCCCAGTATCACCCTATCATTGAATCCGTCCAACCACCGTGAACTGGAAGAAGGTCAAGTTTTGACCTCGAGGTTGTTAACGAGGTATCTCATGCCAGTAGCTGAGCTGCAGCATACCTACATGTACACGTGGGTGGTATTTTCTTCTTCCCTCCCTCCCTCCTCACAGGGTGGCTCTGATTTTTTTTCCCCAAAAAAATCCTGGCTTCTTGTCTCATTAGCCTCCCCAGGGCGCATGGAGCATATGTAATGCACCCATGGATGGGTGGGCTTGGGTGTTTCAGGGATACTATTGCTCCTGCCCTACACAGCAAGATCTCAGACCCCTTTGCCTTGGGACCCAAAAGCTGTTTAGGGCTCAGTCCTACTGGAACTCCGCTCTGAGGATGCTGAGAGCAAGGCAAGCAAGATGTGGAGACACAAAAAGGAGCCTCAAGATCCTGACTTGCATATAAACCAGATCTGTTTAAAAAGAAAAAAGCTTGATCCCGGCTGCTGCTTTTTATGGGGACGGAGGAGGTTATTCAGTAACCCGCATGTTCACAAAGGCACTTTTTGTTCCTAATAGTCCTGAAAGTTAGACCTAATGTGTAAACTTCCTAGTTTACTCATGTAGCAGCATTCGGCGTTCCTGTGTAAGGACATGAAATAGCTGCTTCTTAATGACACTGCAAAGCAGCGGCCCGGCACCTGTTCCGGGGAGGAGCGTATGTGCCCACCTGAGCGTGACACCTGCAGCTCCTCCAAGCTCGGCATCACTGCGCATCACACCGGCCAGCGGGGAGGGCTGGCCTCTGGGAAAACGTGCTCCGTGCTGTGGGCTGGGACAGGGGAGTTCCGCCCCAGAAAGCCGTGATGATGTGAAGCCACCTGAATGTGCCTGGGAGGTGCTGGCAGATGACAAGTGTGAATTGGACTCTCCCTGCAGCCGGAGGTGTTGGCTTGTTCGGAAAAATGCAAGCTCCTTACACTTTTAAGGTGTTTTGTATTTTTAAAGCAGTTGGCTTTAAGCAAAAGAGAGGCATCCCCACTAGAGAAAGCTTCAAGGCTCCTCTACACTGTAGGGAAACAGTATGGGTGAACCCAACCGTCCATGGGAAAAGATGCAAGTAAAACTAATGCTTTATCTCCTTCACAAGCCAGCCTCCAGACGCAACGGCTGAGCCTTCCTTATTACCTGAAGTTGTGAGTGTCACGGATACTGAGATATTTGTTTGCTTTTCTAATCCCAGCAGGGGATTTAGTTTGAAGCACAAGGACCAGGAGCCTTCATAATACCAGACCTAGGCAGCGCAACTGCAGCTGATGCTGTTATTCAACTCAGTAACTGAGTCTTTGAGGAATTATCCTGCATTATTTGCTTCTCTTGTATCGCATGGCAGGAAGCGCCACAGGATAATACTCACATTAGAAACTGCTTCCTTGGTCTGTTTCGAATGTTTCACGTTTCATCTGCCGGGTGCCTGGTGTCAGAGGAAGCATCCTGCGGACTGCCGGGCACTCAGGGTGTTTACCAGGGAGGAGCCTCCCAGCAAGAGGCTGAGGTGGCTCTGAAATGCTGATGACAACAGGGCCAAACAATGCTGAAGATGGAGACGGGATGGTGCCCTCTGGTCTGTTGTTGGGTTTTGTACTTCCTTATATTTTACTGAAATGTCTAATAATAGCTGGAGTGTTCTACACCTTTTGGTGGGAATTTCCATTCTTAAGAAGGTGAAGTAGGAAATAATGAAACAGGGTGGAGTGCACAAAACTGAAAAAATAAAACAAAAAACTTGGGCGGGGGGGGGGGGGGGGGCGGCTTTGCTTTCTTCCTTTTCCTGGACATACTTTCAGTGCTTTTTATGGGTTTATGTTATCAAATCTAAGTTTAGAGGAAACACATATTCTCTTAGCTCATTTCCACTCCTGCCCATCCAAATGGAGTTGCGCAGACTGGCCTCATCTTTCCCAGCTGCTGGGGCATTGTTGGCGGTGTGCTGGTCAAGTAGTACCATCCAGGCTGTGCCCCCGAGTGTCCGGAGATTTTGCATTAATTCAACACGAGTCTGCTCATCCCTAAGGCAGCGATGCAGACTCCAGCGAGGTGGGATGAGGTGAAACCTCCCCTTTCTGGTGGCAGCAGCCCTTCTCCAGCCACATCTTCACGGGTTTGTTTCCACACAGACACCGCTGACCTTGTTTACTTTTTTCTTATCTGCCCAGCCTTTCCGCAAATATTATTGCATTTGTCAGAATAGACCAATTAAGTGGCCCCAACCCTTAAAGAAAACCTTGACTTTTCTTTACCTTCCTGAGGAATTGCTCATTAGTGGAGAACGTGCCACTGGCTTGCACACACAGGCAGAAACAACTCCAAACGATGGCGGGGGTGGGATGGTGCTGGCTCCCAGCAGTGGGAATCCTGCTTGTCCCTTTCTTTATGGATCCTGATAGCCCAGAGATGGTTAAAAATAGACCTTTGGTGCCCTGCGAATGATGTGCACCTGTGAGATCTTTCCAAAGAAAGAGCTGAAATAAGTAATTTGCTGAGCAATGGCATCTCTGGGTTTCAGTTTTTTCAGCAATAAAGGGATCTCAGTGATGCACGGGGAGGGGGAAACCCTCTTCCACTTCTCCCCCTTCTTCCTGCTCCCTGCCTCAGTGAGGAAAATGGGTCATTTCATCCTGTGTCACCAGCAAATGATAAGAAAAGGTGTTTTTTTTCCTGCTGCCCAATATTTAGCTTCTGAGGACTTTGAAAAGTTGGCCTCCTAATGGAGAGCACGAGGTTCCTTACTCACCGCATCTCCAGCTGCTTTAATTCCTCACGCAGGCAGGGGGCTCATAGTCTCTCTCCCCCCCTCCCAGCTGTGTTATCACCAAATTACCAGCTTTCCGTCCTTTTCATTCCCACCTCAACAAAAGGCATGAGGAGCAATAGCAAAACTCAGCCCCCATGTAGAAGGTCTTGCAGCATGATATTGTATGGGTGGCAGGCAACTGTGGCACGGGGGGCAGTGAGGCATCCCTACCACTCCGGGATGAAGCACTGGGCTGGCCAGCTGCTCGTCAAGAGAAACTGGTGTTCAGGTGCACACACACCCACCAGTGCATTTCTGTGCTCTTAGCCTTGGTATCCTTTGCACGTTCCCTCTGCTGCTATATACAACCTTGCATAACACCTGTAATACACTGAATTTTTGAGGTCTGCTTTGAGGAGGCTTGGATCCTGCAGGTGCTTCGGGTGCACCCATGCCCAGTGCTGAGCGTGCACCCGGCTGCTGCCAGCATCTCCAGCTCTCAGATCTTAACTCCTCCTTTTTGCTGCCCTGGGTTTGTGTAACACTGGCCACTCACAGCCCCTGAGTCTGACTGTCATTAACTATAAGCTTTATATTATTTACAAAAAAAAGAAATAAAAATTTAAGCCTACATATATGCATTTCACCAAAGAGTCTAAGCATCTGTATGAAGATCCTAGAAGTGTTTCTGAGTACTGTTTGCATTGGTGAGTTTTAAAATGAAGCTTTTTTTTAAAAAAAAACAACCATTAATACTTGAGAAAATAATTCTCATCTTCCAAGTGGTTTTGATATCATTTGGAAGCAAAGAGTTTTGCAAACATATTAGAGGCAAATCTTGGCATAATTAGAATAAATGGAACTGAAGCACAGGGCTTCATAAGGCTTTCCACCCCCCTCCGCTTCTTTTCTCTTCTTATGCTCCACACAGCAATTGTTCCAGTGGGAAACAGGTGGAAGAAAAGTTGAGTTTTCACTGCATTCATTTCTAATTATTGCTTTTTATCTCTAATGGATGTGGAATGCTTAATCTTTGAACTCCTGTGTCAAAATATATTTGCAAGATACATCAAATGAAAAGAATTCCTCCCCTTTTTTCTTCCAGCATAGTAATTGCGCTTTTTTATTTATATGTTGTGGACAAATTAACATTTAGTCTCCTGTGTTGTATTCACATCCCAAATGACCATGCGCTGGATGGGAGAGGATGAAAGAGCGGAAGGTGTGTTGCATTTCTGCGTTTGGTGATGCCCTCCTGTACCTGCAAGAGAGGATGAGTGAGTGATGCAGGGCCAGGTTAACAGTACCAACGGTTACATAGTGCTGTGTTACATGGTGTCAAACAAAAATCTGATGGTATGGAGGGTGGACTTTCATAACAGACAGACTGAAAACATGAAACACCACCAGAGCTGGCCCAAACTCTGTTCCTGAAGAGCAGGATGCTGCTAATAACTGCAGACGGAACCGAAATATGTACATGTTAGCCTTTACAGTCTGTTTTGATTCGCATGTGTATCTGGGATCTTAGTTCAAATCTTACATGGTAATAAACCAAAGTCAATTCTAGATGCAGTCTTGAGTTGGAGCTTGTTGAGATCAAATTTAGAGACAGGTGCCTGGAGCAAGGGGCAGTGTTTAAGCACAGTTACTAGCAAAAGGTGCAGGTTTAAGAGGTTTGCCTGTAAGATAGAGACAGTCCTGGTCTGACCGTGTGTCCTTTCCAAGAGCCCAGCGGCCCAGGCAGGACACGGCTGTGGAAATTAAAATGTTTTTTTCAAGCAAGATGAGGGCTGCGTTGAGGGATGGTAGGCCTCCTTTGAGCTTTGTTTTCTGGCTGCAGATGCAAAGAGCCACCTTCTCCATTTCTATTCCCTAGGACCTTTTTAGGTTTTCCTGATTCCATTCCTGGGGTTCTGACCTGCTGCTCTGGGGCTGTGTTTGGGAAGTCCCCTAGGTGTTTCTCTGAAATGATTTGCTTTTTATTTCCTGTTCCAGCTCAAGAGGGAGCATTTGGTCAGCAGCCCCAAGAAGTGTCCACCCTTTGTTACTGCTGCCCTCCAAGGCCCCTCAGTAACCACTGCCAGAGAAAGCTGGCCCCCAAGGCTTGAATTACAGTGAAGCCATGGATAGAAAATACACCATGAAATTTTATGGCTCCTGCGAAGGGGCTGCCATCTGCTTTTTCTTTTTTCCCCCTCTCTTTTTTTTTTTTTTATAGCCATTCCACAGTCTATTAAACCATTACTGTCTGCTCCCCCACTTCCCGCCAAGGTCTGTGTCCATTTCAAAATATAACACTTTAGATTTCAAAGCACCCCTTGGGAATTCCACAGATCATTCATGCTGTACAGACCTTTACTGATCCTTTTTTTTTTTTTGTAATTGAAATCTATTTGTTCACATCCATAGCTACATGTTGCTTTCAGCCCCTTGGCCCCTTTCCTCCACTTGCTCTTTCCTCATGAAAAATCAAAAAATCTTGCTGAGATGAGCCTGAGCTAGAGTTGTTATCTCTGATTGTGCCTTGCTGGTCCTGCATAGAGGGATACTCCAAATCTGTAGCCAGAATGATGCTTGTCAGGCTCCTCCTGCCATGGGAGGGAAAGGCTGCAGGTACTGGGCTGCTTTGCAAGCAAGAGCTGTAGGGTGATGAGTACTTTCCACCCACAGATTCGCTGGCTCCAAACATCCAGCATGAATCCCAAGTGCCCTGTCTCCTCCTGCTTTCCTGTACTGCTGCTATCGTATCTCCTCGCTGATGTTGTGTAAAGAGGGAACTGGATTCCACTTGTTTCTGGAAATCACTTTTGCACATGTTGCGAGGCTTGCTATTTCTTGTGACGGGAGGGTTTTTCTTTCTTTTAAACATTTGGGTAGGTTTCATATCTCCCTCCCCCCAGTTTTTCTTTCTGGAAGGTGGAACAAAACCCCTTCAGCTGTAACAGGTGGGCCTGGGAGCAAAACACGCAGAGACCGCTGGGTGCCTAGCCTTGCTCCACGGGCTGCAGGGAATGTGCGAGGCTGGATCCTGGTACAAGGCACTGCTGCCAGTTCCCTTCTTAAACTGATCCATCTCTAAAAGAAAACAGCTTTCTATAGTAAATGTGTCTCTGTAACTTGTTAATTTATTGAAAGGGGTTTGCAGGTGCCAGGATGTGTGATTTTGCCTTTGATTACAGAATAACTCTCCTGTGCTCCCTGACCAGCTGGTAAAAAGGACACATTTTTCTGAAGAGAATCTTTCACACCATCCCTGCTGCTCTTTCTCACTCATCCTGCATTGCACAGATAGCCACAGGTACCTGTCCAGCCTGGAACAGCCCAGGGCAGTGCTGATGCTGTGGGTACAGCACAAGTGATGCTGCCCACATCTTTGTAACACAGCGCAGATGGCTCAGACATACTCTGCTTTCAGTGAATTACGCTCTGTAGTTATTTCGAGATGCTGCATGATGGTTTAGGGCCACCTGCAGCATCTCAGGGAGGAGGAGAGTTTCAGTGCTTAGCCAGCCAAATTGAAACTCTGTGAGGACTTAACCTCCAAGCTGTGCAAACGGGGCTCTGTACGAGCATCTTGGTGCAAACCCTGCTTCCTCTGCAGCTCCTCCTTTCCCTCGCTGTTCTTCTCCAAAAGCACCGCTGCCTTTTCGCAGCGTAGATCCCATGCCTAGGGCCCGGGGAGCTCGGTAACCACTAGAGGGAGATGATAATGACTTTTAATATTTGTAATTCTCATGTTATCTGTAACAAATAACAATTGGCCTTTGCAGCTGCACAACTCTAATGGGGCTAAAGTCGCTCCCCAGGACCTTTCCATCCCTGGAGAGCGGAGCTGAGCCAGCGCTGCTGGGTCCTTATTGTAGGGAGCACCTTTGGGTTTGTATTAATACAAATCACACAGCCTCACTGTAGCACTCTGGGCTTGAACCCCAAGTGCAAAACTTGATTGACATCTCCATTTAGACTAAATGGGAGTTCCTGTTGTCCTTTGAAAAGTTGTATGATATATGGGACTAATTTGCTGTTCTTCAACTTTTCCACCTGGGACAAAAACAGTTCTGGAAGCATCTGTAGTTAGAGGCAGAGTACAAGGGTGCCTGCATCTCCTCATCCCTAATTTAAGCCAGAATTCAGGGTTTATTTTTAAAGATAAAGGTGAGTTTGCGATGCCAGTGATTAACTGGTAATTTGAAAACTGAAACTATAATGGTAAATACTTTGCACCCCAAAACGTGGATCTTGCCTGGCAGCACATTGGAAGCACACACAACATTAGTTCGAAATAAGTTCATATGATTAAGATGAAGAAAATAATTGTTTGCGGTGTTTTCCTCTCAGACATGGTATTCCCTTTCTCCCCTTTTTTCCATCTTTTTCCTGTGGTTAAAAAAGAAAAGAAGAAAAGGGAATTGAAGCTAACAGCAACTGAGTGTGTGCATGTGTGTGAGGGAAGGATCGTTGAAAACAGAGACACAGTTTCTTGGTTTGAAACAATGTGAGAATTTTCATTACTTGAATTAAAAAACAAAAACAAAAACACAAACACCAAACCCTGAGCAAACTGAAACCTCATGTGCAAACTGTCAGATTCTTTCAGAAGCTATTTTTCACTTGAAAGCACTTGCTCGTATAAAGCATTTTGCCCAGCCTTATTATGAACACAAAAGCTGCACCTAATTGGTTTATATGTTGACAGGCATCTTATTACTGGGAATAACAGTGCGTGTGTACCCCTCCATCGGCTGCACGGGGATTGCCCTCGCCACCATGCAGGAGGGAGCCGCTGGCCCCGGCACTGCCACAGTGGAGCTTTGCTGCTGGGAGAGGGGGCAGCAGTTTTGGGGGGCTTCATTTCTCACTTCTGCATTGCAAAGCAGCTGTTTGTCTATGTGACCTGGCTGCTGAGAATCCCATTATTTGGCTGATGTGGTGGTGCTTAGTCCCTGCGCCTTCAGGGTTCATTGCGGTCTGTCGGGACATCGGGTGTCCTGCTGCACTGGACCAGTTAAACGGGGCGGCTTTGGGGTTGAATGGAGCCAAACCAGGGTCTGTTTTGTGAATCCATCCTGGAGCTGTGGTTCTGGATGCAAGCAGAGCCCAGAGGCACCGCGCTGCCCTGGTGCTTCTGGTTTCCTCTTTCTTTACGTGGTCAGAGTCGACGCCTTGAATATGACAGTCCCACGGGTGGATGGCACGTAATCCTGCTGACGGAGGGCACTGACTTCTTGTGCCAGCTGAGGTTTTACTTGGGGATCTTGCGAGACACCAGGGGAAGGTTGCCCTCTTGCTGAGCACTGGCATGTAGCTCACACGCTAATTAAACCCGATGGGTGATTTCCAGAAGTGCCTGCACAAGGAAGGCAGCTGAGACTTCAACAGCTTCGGCGCTTTCAAAAGCCTCTTTGCCAGCCTCTTGGCACCTCTCCGAATCCCTGCTCTCTGCTGGGGTCTGGCAACCCCCGCTTGGTGGCAACTTGGTGGCCCAGTGCACCCTCCAGCTCAGAGTAAATTAGAGCTGGTGTAAACCCACGACAGAAGTCACACGAGGGCTGGCTCAGGAGCACAAGGGCATTACTCCAAGTCCTTCAACGGACTTGCTCCCCAGAGGGTTTTGCTGCCCAGGTGGCTGTGAGAGCCACCTCTGCCAGCTCCGTTCACTTCCAGCTGGTGCAGAATTGCTGCCTCCTGGTTCACCTCACACCCCCAGCTCCAAATGATGAACATCTTGGGGGGGAGTGAAGGGCTACATGGTAGTTAATGGCATCAAAAGGCCACGGAATGGCTGGGAGGTGGTTGAAAAATGTGTTTGAGCCAAATGTTATTGCCTTTGCACAGTTCTTCTTGGGTGGTATTTACAGGATCCCAAGAGCTGCTGCATATTTAATGCATACAGAAAATCAGAAAATCTAGAGACTGACATAGAATCAGTTGCAGGAGCTACTGATAAACTTGGGGCTTTCTTTGCACTGGGGATTTGCTCCAAACTTAATTCCTGGCATGTGAAAACCTCATGGGTAGGAAGGGAAAAGTAATGGTTACACCAATCAAGCTTGCTCTTGCTAGAAGCTGTGGTGTAAACTATGCATTCAGATTAATCTCAAGCTCAAAGTGATGCAAAATGGAATTCGGAGACTGTTCATTAGCTACAGGGATTGGGCATTTTTAATTAAAACCTACTATCTGATGTAAGACAAAGCTTTTGACTTTGCTGGCTTTGCCTGGGTGGAGAGATCAGTGCCTGGCATCGCTGGTGAGCCATGGCAGCAGTGAGTCTGGGTGAGATAACGAGCCGGCCGTGCCTGTGCTGCCCGTGGGAACAGCCCCCAAAACCCCTGGCTAGGACAGAGCCAAGTGACTTTTTTGGCTGAGCCCCCACCCCCCACCCCCCCCAACACACACCCCGTGTTTGCAGGGCCAGAGCTTAGGGGTGGGCTAAACTGGTCCCCCGCACAGGTGGGTTTCCCCACCTGGGGAGTCAGGGACTGGCTCCCTTCGGTCAGGGATCACAGGGCTGAGCTCCCATCAGTGCACGGACACAGCCCTGAAGCAGAACCCTGCTCCGGCCCCTCCAGCTTATCAGCTCTCTGAACCCACAGATGCAGGGCTCTCCCTTTGCACCTCTGCATCTGCCCGCGTTGCTGTTTCCGCGGCTGGGCTGCATGTTACTAACATCTGTCAGCTCCGGTTAGTCTTTAATTGCTCTTGGGGCTCTGCGTCAGGAGGAAAAGCACGGCTAAATTGCATGTGAAGTGACTGCAGGACTGAGCAGAGGAGTCAGTGCACTCAAAGATAAAGGAGTTGGCTTTGCAGCTGGGAGGAATGCTCCAGCTTGTTATCTTTCACAGAAATTTCAGCACACAGTAGTTTCCTAGCTTATATTCCTTCTTGGTCTGTTTTGATCCTTCGGCTTAGAAGCCGAGGTGGTCCCCCCTGCATGGGCTGGGAACGTTACAGGGCAAAGCCATATCACTTGTTTAGGCACCTATTTTCTTTTTGCTTTTCTTTAAACCAAAGCATCTGTCTCTTTTCATGATGTCCTGCCCAGTTAAAACCATCCAGAGCAGACATGAAAATCTGAGCATCACCAGGCACTAATGAACAAGCCACCCAAGGACTGTCATCCCCTGCCTCCAAGAGCTCAGGCAAAATGCAGGGCTTTCTTACAAAGCTGGGATGTGCTGGAAAGGGCTCCCTCTCTGCAAAAGAAAAATTGCCCCATCTCCTAATGTGGGAGAGGAAAACATCTCCTAGGGCAGCAAGGAATGACTTGGTGGGGGGAAGACGGGATTTATTTAGAAAGGGCTGGAAAATGTCACAAGACTTAACAGTATTTAGAGCCGAGCAGTTCTCAGCTTCCCAAGACCAGGGGCTAGAGGCAGACAAGCTGCGATGCTCTGCGCGTGGCCATCTTCGCTGTGTTTGTAAATGAGAGGAATCAGCAGAGATCTTACCTGGAAGTGCACACCGGCACAGCCTGCAGCCACCGTACGAAATTCAGATGAGCAGCAGAAGGGGCTGTCAAAACACGTAGGTGTTCCTGCACCTCGGCGAAGGCTGACACTGCCCAGCTCCAAAGCCAAAACTGATCCAGGGGAGCTGTGAACCTATGACCACCTCCACTGTGTGCAACACAGAGTTTCTTTTTGTGCAAAAAAGGTGCCTTTTAATTGCAATATATATATATATATACATGTTTGCTGGCATATGCTCGACTGCGCAATGAAGATGTGTTGTGCTACTTATGTCTACTATCCTTTAAGCCCCCGAGCATGTCCACTGCCAGTCATACATCTCTCTGAGCAGGAGCGAACATGGTCTGGCAGAGCACTTACATTTAATAAAGCGATGGATTTTCGCACCAGGCTCACACGCGCTTGTCAGCCTTTCCACAGTGCTGGAGCACGTGTGATGCTGTGAATGCCATGTGGCATTCCCAAGGCTGGGGCATCTTTTAAAATCAGTCAAACGTGGCCTTGATGTAATAGCCAGCAGCGGAGCTTGCCAAGGATTTTGCTGCTGAAAGGGGTTTCAGTAGAAAAAACAGGCTTCCCACAAAATCAGAACTTTGATTGAAAAACAAATTCCTACCAGGAAAAACATACCAGTGTCTTTCATTTGGCGTTTAGTGAAACATTTAATTTCTCAAATGGAATGGAAAAATGTCAGTTCAGGAGTAATTCACGTTTGCTGCCTGAGAGCAGCCCCCTGACCTGTGACACATCCCTGGGGATGTGCGTGGGCTTTGCTGCTGTGAGAGCAGCGGGGACATGGCCTGGGCAGGACACTTGGCCCGAAGGGGACATGGAGCAGGACGTGGCGTTACCTGCTTGGCTGCAGCTCTAGGCTGGACAGAATGAAACATGCCGAGAAATGGAAATTCTGATTTTTGAGCAGACTTAGGTATTAGTACAGCCCCAAACACATTTGCAGAATAGTAATAATTTCAAACTCTCAGGCAGAGAAACTGGTGTTTAATTAGAATTATTTACTTAGAGGTGTGTGCGTCTGTGTGTGTGTGTGCATGCGTGAGTTATTGTGGTAAAGAGAGCCCTTAACGCTGTAGGAGATCCATGCTAGAAGGACCTTGCATCCCTGGCAGGATTTCTCACCTAATGCTAACCTCTAGGAGTGAAACAAGAGGATGTTTTCCTTCAGGCTGCTAAGGGGAATGCTACCCCGGAAAAAATTTAATTTTAGGTGTTGAAATTCAGCTATTTCCTGGGCTATACATTTGTGTGACACATACATGACATAACTGAAACTTCTGGAAACTCTTATAAAATTAGCCCCCCTTCCCGACGTCATCCAAATTGGAAAGCTGTTTGGAAAGTTGTTTTAAATAGCGTGTGGGGTGTGAAATTAATGTATGCATGTGTAAAATCCTTGCTGGTGAAGCTGAGGGGTTAGGTGTTCCTCCGCCGGGCTATTTCTCGTTGTGGTCAAACGTTGCTTTACGTCAAGCCTGTGTTTGTGTGGCTGAGACCTTGCCTATAAATCAGCAATAAAATGAAGCCCTTGGTGCAAACCAGCGCTGCTGCCTTTGCAAACAATTCGTTGCAATTCTTGCCTGAGTACATGCCTAACTGTACTCTCCAATTAGCCTGCTAATTAGACCCCCAGTATCTGTTCAGATTATTAATGGAGCTGAAAGACTTTTTAAAGGAATATGGGATGTAGCTGAAAAGATAGCTTCAGGGAAGGAAAATACTGTGAGCTTGGCTCATGTTTTGTTCTTTGCTGTGCTGGGTTGTGAAGATGTTTGCTCAGAAATCTGCGGTGCCAGGGGTCTGGTGAGGTGGGACGTCTCCCCAAGTGTATGGTACTGGGGCTGGTGGGAGGGGGGGGTGATGGGAGAAGTAGATTTTTAGGGGATCAGTCCTAGGTGGAAAAGAGAGAGAGGAGCATGTGGGAGAGGGACCTTTCCATTAGGCAATATGCTAACAGGGAAAGGGAGCTGGATTTCTTTAGAGACCTATGTTAAAACAGAACATTTCAGGTAATTCCAACAAAATGAAACATTCTTTTTTGGCTCAAACTAGTCCAAAAGGAAATGTTTAATTTTGATTTTCTGGATGAAAAATTCTGTTTGGTTGGGGGGTGGGGGAGTGGGAAAGAAGAGCATTTCCCACAACGTAGTTTAGCTTTGTAGAAATGTTATTTTCTATCAGAAAAAAACAACTGCAGTGGAAAGTTCCCTGCTGATCCCTGGTGCAACCTGTTCTGGCTGCTGGGGAGGAACAGCGGGACTGGCTTTTGCATCATTCAAGGCTTACCCTTTCCCTTTGATCAACACTGATTCACTTCCTAGCAGTGGGTGCTCTGCCGCCTGGAACACTCAATTCTATGCACTTTCACTCATTGCTGCTTTTTGTTTTGGGGAAAATTGCTGTAAGCTTTTAGCATCCCAGTGGGCATGGAGAAAGGCTCTTTTTACAAGTTCCCACTTGGCCTGAAATGGGTCTGGCTCTTCTTTTACAGGGGCTCTCCCTGAAGGAAAAACCCCAGCTTTTTCTGACCTGATGCCCCTAGTGTTATCTTTGTTTGGGCTGCACAGCCTGTGCCACCTCTGCTGGCACACGTGACACGGGGCAGCAGGAGGCACGTTCTGTGCTGAGCAAGGACAAACTGTCTGTTCATCACCAACAGAAAAGGACCTTTCTTCCCCAGTGATCCTCAAAGAAAAACGTGGTGGTACCCCGGTACAGCTGCCTCATGGGTGGCATTTGCTCTCAGCACCCTGAGACTGCGGTGGGTTCCTGGGTGGGTTTTGCTGGTGGACACCATGCTCACAGGCAGTAGAAGAAAGGGGCTGGACATCAGCAGAAAATCTTGGGCATGTCTGTTGCCTGCCGTTCCCTTGCCTTGTTCTGCTCTTCATGTGCTTGGGTTTGCGATAGACATGAGCACCCGCACCTTAAACCGCGTGGTGGGTGCAGACCAAGGTCAGCCATAGCCCCCAGCACCAGCTCGGTGCTGCAGCTGGGGGGGGTGTCTTCACTGGTCCTCTGGGAAGCAAACGGTCAAATGGGCTGTGCCCAGACCCCTGCCATGGACTTGGCCAGTTGGCAGGGAGAGTAGTTGCCTGCATCCATCACTGGGGTTGCAGGAGGGAGAAGGGAGCTGCAGCTGGAGCGGGATGCGGGTGATAAGCGCATGAGCTGGCCCAGCACAAGGCCTCTCCCAGGGCAGCATCAGCAGCCCAGCAGGACTATTTAAGGTCCATAGGGTACTGCTGGCTCTCCACAGCCCCATAAACGTGGGACAGGGATAATGTGGGATGAGGGGCTTGGGCGCAGCTCAAAGCTACATTTAGCAAGCTGCCTGTGGCTTTTCAGTCTGAGGGGTCCAGGCTGTGTGGATGCTGTGTTGAGCTGAGCAGCAAAGGAAAACATAGAGAAAGCTGGAAAGTTTCAATCCAGCCTTGTTGGTTTGTTTTAATAAAAAAACCCAAATCTTCTTATCAGCAGGCCACACATTTTCTTCCCAAATTTATATTTTTCATCTTTTGTGGGGTTTTATTAAAAGAGAAAAATCTAGTTTTGTTTTGGGGCAATGAAGAACTGGGGTTTTGTTTGCGTTTGTTCTTTCTTTGCTTAAAATTGCAATATTCTGGGGACCTGCTGCAGAATGAAGCCCAAATAGTACTAGATCTAGACAAGGTTTGGGGTCTGTCAAGGTCCCTGAAGAAGCGTGAGATATTTCACTGTTCACATCTGAACAGCAGTCCTGCCTTTGCTTCTCAGCCTTTACTTTCATTAGGTCAGGCTTTTCTGTGCTTACGATGAAGAAAAATTGAGCAGGTTTGTTTGGGGGGAGGAGGGGATAAAGTTTTTAATAGAAATGTTGTCTTGGTCTGGCACAATGCACTGCAGTCTGCTGGCATATTGCAAACTGTCTTAAGACCTGATAGGAAATAAATTGCTTGCTGGGGTGCAGCTGAGGACTAACAGGAGGTCTGGTTGTTTAGGAGACCGATGGGACCATCCCAAGGGCAGCCCTTATCAGGAAGGGGAGGCTGTTACAGCAAACAAACACTGGGTTTCTTGTAAGTCCAGAGTGCACATCCCTTGCAGCAAAATTAACAGTACAAATTGTCCTGGTCATGGATTGAAGGACACTGACCTGGGAGGTGGCATTTACAGTACACAGCATCTCTCCAAGGCCTCGCTGATAGAGATGTTTGGGCTTGTTTTGTCTGTGACTAACTAGCTTTCTCCTCTTTGACCCCTTCCTGAGGGTCCAGCAGCTTCACCCTGACTTCTTCCCTTTGACTTCATTTTTCCAGTTCAGAAATTCATGCCTCTGACCTCTTTTTATCAAAGATAATTCTCCCCGGTTTGCTCTGCATTGGGCAAGAACTGCACAGCTCATCTCTGAACCAGCACAATGGCCAAAACACTGATTTAAACCTACATGTTTCCAAAACATCCTTTTTGTTTATCTTGCTTCTGTGTTGCCTGTGTTACCCCCCTGTTCACAAGTGGAAGGCTTCGTGCCAAAATACCTCGAGCAACTTGCTTTGCGAAATGTTGCCTTTCAGCAGCCAGGCACGATCTTATGTGAACAAAAGCCAGATCTCGGGAAACATTCAGGATGACATCTTCTACTGTAAATAACATGATTTTAAATTGAAATTGGTTTTTGGAAAAGGTTATTAGTAGCAAGCTGAAAGAGATAAAGTCGAGTATAAAAAAATCCCAGCAGTTTTGTTTGGCAATGTCTAATCAAACCTGCACTTTGCCCCAGCTCTCCCAGGGCAGCCTGTGAATGGACTTCAGCCTGCAAAGAAACCCCTGGGGGCACCACTCGTAGTTCTTAATTTTTAAACTTGAAAAATAGATTTGATTTGCAGGAAATGTGCTGACATTTCTGCAATTATTTCACTTGAAGGTGGGAACCTTCATCAGCATTTGGGAAAATACAAGCAGTAAACTAGAGTTTCAGATAATTTCCAAAGATTCTTGTTGTTTCCCCCTACTCAGATAATTTCCAAAGTTTCTTCTTGTTTCCCCTACTCCATGTTAAAAGTAGTTTAGCTGAGAGCTAGAATTGCTTCTCTGAGCCAGACTGAAGATGTTTGATATCCCTGACCAGTGCCATATAATGAAAGGAGTGCTTGTGTCCTTCTGCCTTAGATTCCCCTGCCCAGGCTCTAAGAAGGTGGCCTTTGGCATCAGCTTAGATCTCAGATTCATGCCCCCACAACTGCAGACACAGGCTTTACCTGCTCTGCTTCCTCTTTTCAGTGCCTGGGAAGGAAAACAATGAAATATCCCCAAGCGTGAGCCCTACTGCACCAAAGAGCCAAACCCATCCACCCCTGGGTTTGCAGAGCCTGGCAGCCCTTTGCCCCCAGCAAGCAGTCGTGCAATGGCAGGAGCTTTGTGTGGCCAGTCTTGCCCTCCCTTCCACCTGTGTGTTGCTGTGAGTTTCATGGAAAACTTCCTTTGCCTCACGGTGAGGAACACCCATGGTGAAAGCTGGGCACACAGGAGGGAGCCGGGCACGGGTCTGTCCTGGCATCTGTGACCTGAACACAGGCTGCGGTGTGGCATGGTGCTGCCACAAGGCTCATGTCTCTGGGGCCACCCGTGGGGCAGGGAGGAGGTAGGGCTGCTGGGGCTGCTGTTCCCCATGGCAGAGGCGCTGCTGTTTGTCCTCTGTATCGTCTGTGCACAAGAACTGCACAAGGAGCCGCTGGGCTGGGAGATCAGATCTGCCCTCCGTCAGCCACGGGCACCTAAATCAGCCCTGGCGGTGGTGTCTCTGGGCTCTCCCGGCATCAGATGGGCACGAGCGCCTGCTCCGGGCTCCCATTTCCATGCTGGATGGGTGATGTGCAGCTCTTGATGACTGTGATCAGATGGAGACCTGGTGGAAATGCGCAGAGCACACGTGGTGAGAGCTGTGTGTGTTTGCTCCAAGGCTGAATTCAGCCCTCAGCTGCTTGTTCCTCCTGTTGAACAGGATGGCAATGCTCTCCCCAAACACTGTAACTAGGTCAGCCCGAGGAGAGCACCTTCTTCAGCACTCCAGATGTCTGTCTGTTTTTTCCCTTGCTTTTTTTTTTTTTTTTTTTTTTCCCCAAAGCTGAATCCTTGATTTAAGCTCTTCCCAGAAGCCTGGAAAAAACAAAGACCTGGATGTGTTTCACAAACCCTAGTTCCTTGCCTAAACACCTTTCAAACCATGTGTTATAAGTAGAACACCTCTGTGGTTAAGAAGAGATGTCTCTTCTTCAGCACTGCCTTGAGCACAGATACTCCCGAGGTGGTACAGGTCCAGGCCGTGAATAGGAAGTAGGCTGCGGTTCCATAGGGGGGGTTGGATGTGAAAGTAATGTCTTGCAAATCAATGAAGGTGCAATTCCTCCCCTTTGGATGGATTCTGGGCTCTGAGTCTGGGGATGGTCCTCCCGTCCCCAGCTCTTTTGCCTTCCCTGGAGCTGTGCCTGGTTTCTGCAGTGGTGTGTGAGCATGAAATGGTTTGGAGCGTAGGCACAGGGCCTCCATTCACATCCTGACCTCTGATGCATCTCTAAATGTAATCTCTCAGCCCAAACCTAAGTGCCTCTGGTTGTATCTTCTGTTGATGAGAAACTAAATCCCACCGTGGGGGGCTGACAAAGGTGGAGGTCGGGGATGGGAGCTGGGTGGTGGTGGCGGATGAGCAAAGATGTTATGAAGTGCATTTTCATAATGTAATCTGGCCAATGAGAGGGAGAATGAATCAATGTCACCTTGAGTAAGCACGGAGATCAGCCTGGCCACATTCCTGAGATAGCTGTGTGAAGACCTGACACTGTTATTCATGGGAGACTTAAGACAGAGTCCAGAACCAAGGGTGTAACCCAGCCTCAGGAGCAGTGGGAACATGAATAAGATCAAGGTCATCTCAGGAGGTTGCAAAAGAGAAGGTCAGACCTGGTTCAGCAAGTGCAGAGCAGCTCAGGTTAATTCCTCTGTCATGTCCATGTCTGTGAAAGCAACTGCTGTTGCCCAGCCTTGTTGTCTGCCCTGCAGAGCAGCGTCCCCTTTTCTCCAGAGATCATCTGGAGATTGGAAGACGGGCATGAGACAAGCAACGTCTGCAGTAACTCTGGGAAAAGAGTGGTGTCTTTGTGCTCTTTGCACGGTGCCAAGCACTTGGTTTGCAGCTAAACCTTCTTGGTGATGTTTTAGTGGAGAATACCTTCTGTGCTAGCAAAGGGGATGCAGAGCGGAGGCTGGTGCCTTCAGATGGCTTTGGGGGAATTGTATATTAGACAGCTTTGAACTGGAGCTCTCCTGTGGCTTTCAAAGGGCAAACCTCATCTCTGATAGGTGTCTAGGAAAGCCCTGGCCAAATGGCCATGAGGACTGACTACTCCATAATTTCTCAGATTTTGGATTTTTCTGTGTAACATTTTCTGCCAGGATGAGGCTGGAGTGGAGATATCAAGGGTGGAGGAAATCCCTGAACAGGGTCCTCAGAGCTGGTCTGGAGTTCCCAGGGCCACTGGTCCTGCTCAGGATAGGAAAACTTGGGCAACAGCCTCCATGAGGGCCATCAGGTAAAGCTCATGGCGCAGTCCCATTGAAAGGGCTGACAAATACCCTTTGCTCTGCTGATACAGCGAAGGCCTCTCAGCCCCCCTAAATGCTTCCAGAGTGCTTTGCTGCTTTTCGGGTAGGGGGAAAACCCAGCCCATTTCTAATTGTCACGTTCAAGTCTCGTGCAGGCAGAGATGCGTTCCATATGGTGACAGGATCTGAGCTGCCCAGCTTGGCACAGCCAGGCAGCTGATGGGAAAAAGATAGATTTAATTGTATAGATGTCATAGTGCTGGAGTCATTTGCTTAATCCTGGAGTTGGAAATAAATGCAGTAAATAACGGCTATACAGTTGGCTGGGGATGATTCAGAGAGCTCGTGCTTTCCTTTGTTGTGATGAGTGGAGGGCAAACATATGAAGGAGGTTTGCATCTTCAGGACAGGACATATCTGATCTGGTTGTAAATTTGCTGAGTGCTCTTATTTCAGCCAGGTGAAAATTTGGCCCCATGTTATGAAATGGGATTCCAGAGTCTCTTCTTACTTTCAAGGTAGCATGTTCTGATGTGTGGAATCAGACTATAAAGCCCAAGTGAGGGAGCGCTGCCCTGGGCCCAGAGCTGATTCCTTCCTCTGCTCATGGTCAATGCAATGTCTTTACTTTTCCCTGAAAATCCCACGTTTTGATCAGCTCCTGCTGCCGGCTGGAAGCAGCTGCAGTGCATCCCACGTAAGAGCCGCATCCTTCCGTTTTGCAGCCTTCTCACGCCCTGCAGGTCTGCGTCTGCTCCTGTCCCTCCGCACAGAACCCCTGCCCACTGGGGCCGTTCGCTGGCGGTGCCTGTTCTTGGTGGCAGAGGCCAGCAGGACAGTCCCACCATGGAGGTAGCTACGTGTAGGTGGAAACCAAAGCCCATGTGGTGGGGCAGGCACACTGCTGCACTTACGTACCGTGAAGTGGTGCTTTGTGAGGGTGCAGAGAAGAGTTTAGGTGTGGGAACAGAGCTGTCAAACCCAGCATATTTACATCTGACTGCCAGTACCCAGCGCGGCTGCATATTTGTTGAGGGTTTCCCTGACAGATGTGAGCTCTGGGGCCTGTGTCCAGCCTTTCTGGAGGCTGACGTGCAGCTGGCACTGCTGTGATATGCTTGTGGTAAGGCCAGCACTTACCAGAAGTGTTGGATCTACCACAAACATACTGTTTGTTGGGTTTGCACATGCCTTGCTGGTCATCAGCCTGGCTGGAAATGCTACATGTCGGCTCCAACCAGGAATCCTGGGAAACCAGGTAACCCCTTGCCACCACCACCACATCTCTGAGGAGGAACATCCAGGAAAACCTGAAAAAATTAGCCTTCCCAAAACTGGTGCTTCTGCCAAAGATGTAGAATTCCTAGCAAAAGCAGAAACGTGGTTATCTGCAACCCGCAGTAATTTCAGCTTGGTTTCTAACAGCGATGTGTTTGAGTTCTGGAGTGTGAGGTTTAACTTTACTTCCAAGTTGTTTATTACACTATATACTCCTGGTATCTATATCAACATCCTACCCAGGTTTTCTTCGTCTTGAGACGATTAATAACCTTGGCTCTTGCCAGCAGCGATAACAGAAATGGTTCGCTCTAAGGCTGATTACTCTCGAGTTGTTCCAAAGTGTCCTCTCTATCTGAAGTGGATCAGGAGCTAACGAAAGGATGGGGAGGGAGGTTACACATGCACCTCAGCCTGTGCTGCTGTCTCCATAAGCTGTGCTCTTCATTATTCATATTCAGCTGCAGATCTCACCAGCTGGTGGCCCAGAAGGTGCTCTGCGTGTGCCTGTCAAAATTCAGGCTGGATTGGGCACGGGGAGCAAGGCAGCCACTGCTGGGAGTGATTTGTCTCCACTTTGCAAGGGGCCAGGGCATCTGACAATCATATCGGTGACTCACCTTCCCTCCTGCTACCAAGCTCTTCTTATTCATCCACCTGGATTCATTCTGCTCTAGATCCTTGGGGCTGTTCCCTGGGAATAATGAATGACACGGCTTTCTTCGTTTCCTTTTGGAAGTCCTCCCATTTGGTACCGACTCTATTTAATATTTTATTTTGCATTTTCATAGCTAGGCACTTATAGACATTAATTATTAAATGGCCACATTTCTTGAAGTAAATGTATAGATAAAGGCAACTACCAGTGTTTTCTAAAGGGGGTGTTCATTCATTGGGATACGCCATTCTTACAACTTTCAAATAAAAATCTCAAAGGCCTCTTTTTTTGTTCAGTATTTTCAAAGCTTTGCTTTCTTGTTCCGTGCAGGATGGCACCTTCAAAACCACGCCGTGTTGCTCTAACTTTGCTCTCACTGCAGTCCCTAAGAAAATAGGGCTGAGCCATTCTGGAAACCCTACCCTTGCTCCTGCCAAACCCAGTCCTGTAGCAATATTCCCAAGCTTTTACCCGCAGCTACCTCACGCCAGCGGGAAAAGCTTGCTTTTTTAGCCTCATTTCTATTAATTTGGAGCAATTCTGTGACCTCAGCAGAGTTGCTCTGGGAGCACAAGGCATATGAAGGCAAAGCACGACTTTCTCCAGACACCTAAAGATTTTGCCTTTGCCCCTCTCCCATCAGTGGGCTCGGGCCAGGTTCAGGCGGCAGCGGGCGGTGGGACAAGCACTGCTCGGTGCGGGGTGGGGGGTGTCCCACATAGATGCAGGGCAAGAGGGAGCCTGGGGTGGAGGGGGCTCAGTGAGGTGGGCAATCTCAGCATGCCAGCATCAAAAGGCAGTGATCTGAATATTGCTCTCAAATACAAACGTGATGTCTGTGACTGCTGCGGTGCCTGTTCTGGGGGTTGGGTGCCCATCCTCTCTGTCTGCAGCGGCTGGACCGTGGCTCCCTCTGTCATCAGCGGAGGGAGAGCTGGTGGGTCGGCACAGCAGGCAGCCTGACACGACCCCGCAGGCCAGCTGCAGTGTGTATGCCACATGCCACCAGGAAAAATATTTTTCCTTTGAAGACAGCTTCACTTCCTCTCAACAGCTGATATTGCTCAGATCTTTGAGAGTGAGAGAACGCAAGCCAGCCAGCTTTGTGAACCTGTCTCCTCTCCAGGAGTGGTCTCCTCTCCTCCTGGTGGTGCTTCTCCTTGGCTCTCCAGCCAGCTTCACTGGATATTGCCTTTGTAACCGCTGAGCTCTTGTACCTTGCAGTTGGAAAGAATGTACATCTTTCTGGGGGGAATTGGGGTGGGTTCTGGTGGCTGGAGGAGACATCTCAAAAGCTTTCCTGGAATACCAAGTTCACCGTAAGCAGTCAACCTCCCTTTATTAATCCCAACAAGATCAAGCAGGACAGATTTGCTCATGGGTGGAGCTGGAAGAAAGTAATAAGCTCCTCTTAATGAAGAGAGCGCTTTGGTTTGCTGTGTCTGGCAGATTGTTTTCAGCTTTTGTACTTCTGGTAGCTGGCATCCCGGGCAAGACTGAGGGACTTCAGTTTGGGAGTGGTAGGCATGCACTCAATTTGCTGCCTACCACTGGCAGAGGATCAAGGCTGGAATTTTCATTACACTTGCTTCGCCTGCCAGAAAGAAGCACTTTGATTTAACTCTGGTGGCTTCTTGTTCAATGCCAAGCTTGGAACGTGATGCTCTGATGTCTTCCAGCTCCCTAAAGTAACCACAATGTCCCGCCGAGGAAATATATATTTATACAACAGAGGAATTGCATTTAAGTATGGAGTCATTTTATTAACAGCAATTGCACGCCATGCTATAGGTGGATCCTATGGTTTGGAATGTAAGACTGGCTCCTTTCGTAATCCTATGTACCAAGCCCTGATATGATCAGAAATTCATAATTCCTCAGTAATTATTCTTGGAAGCCTCATCTTGTTAAAAAGCAGTCACCATGTCGCTATCCCTGGAAGAGGATAAGGGATGCTGATTGAGTACTTTCTGGCATAAACGTCCTTTCAGAAGGAAGATTGTGCTTCTGACAAGATGTCATTTTCCTACAGAAAGCATCTGCTCGCCTCAAAATGTTGCTTTCTTGCCAAAAGAATACCTCAAAACCCAATTGTATTATTTTTTGGACAAAAATCCAAAAGCTTTGGGGTTTTGGCAACAGATTTTAAGGATCCAACTGTAAAAAAAAAGTTTTTGTTTTCCAAAAACCAAGAGGCCTAAACATCATCTTTTCTTTTTAGTTCTGTTTAAAAATTAAGGAAAAATGTGACCATATTTTTCATGTGATGGAGGGGACCCTCCTTCAAACCAGCTCTACATGCTCACAAAAAATGAGCGTCAGTGGGTATTTAACCGCAGCAAAGTTCGGTCATAAATCGTGTGCAAAGGCAGTAGCTTTTGCCGGAAGGAGTTAAGGCAAAAATCAAATCTTTTTGCAGATTCCTTGAATTTTGTTTCAAGTTAAAACTCTTCTGTTTCTCATACCAGTATGTGAGCAGTTGCACTGTCTCCTCTCCCTCTCGGTGCCATCAGCAGAGGCGTGAATGCGGCCCTTTATGCTGAAAGTGCTGGGCAGGGTGTGATGGGCTGGGGGAGCAGGGAGGGAGGCACCCCATGTGCCTGGAGCCGAAAATGAAAGAAGGATGTGAAAAAGGGCCACACGTTTAAAATGAGACTGAGGGGACAGATCTTCTGTCCCAAGGTCTTCTGCCCTGGGATATGGGAGGACATGGGAACCCGTTGCAGGCTATGCAATTGCTAGGAGCCAACCTACAAGATTTTTCTTCCTTGCAGCTCCCTCAGAGATGGTTTGAGCTGATCCAGTATGGGAGGAACAGATTAAATAGGAGGCAGAAAGAAATTCTGAAAATGTCGAGGGCCACGAGAGGTTTCACTGTTGATAGGGCTCACACATCTGGTATGTGCACTGTCATTTCCATTCCATTTGTATTGACTTATATTACACTACAATATTAATATATTAATAGAATGTCAACATTTATATATTATACAATTAGTATTTTAATATAAAAGTCAAAATGAAATGAATCAATATGACATTAGAAACAAAATCTTCTGACGCTGTTGAAATGAAATAGCCTTATGGAAGGGGTTTTACCCATCCTGCTCCCTCTTCCACTCGCACCTGGCTGCCAGCTGTTTCATTCCAGATGTGGTGGTCAGATTTCACTTGGTCCAATGGCCACATTTGATAAGATAAGAAGGTTGCTTGGCATTGAGTACATTTAAGTGACTTTCCTTAGAGAAGCATGTATAGCACTCGCTTGAACTTGATCTCTACATACTGAGCAAACAGGTCAGAGCTGTGGTTTTCTGGGCGCCCTCTCCGCTGATGTATGGCTACCCCTCACCTCAGGCGGGACACCAGGTAGCACCTGGACTTCTTCCTATCAGATGCTGATCCAGAAAGATCAAACACAACTTCATGCATTATTTCCTTTCTTTCCTGACCCCACACCCCTAATTTCTTCCCCAAAACCCCATCTATGTTTTCTTGGTTAAAAAACATCCTGTCTGTTGGTCCAACCACATCTTCCATCCACTGTGGAATCCCATCTAGAAATCCCCTCTGAGTCTACAAGCCCACCCTAAAATCCATCTGTCCTCATGGTACTTTTGACATTTCAGCATACTTTTGACATTTCAGCAGCTGTGAAATCTCACGCCCTAGGCAACCCTTTAGCTCTGCTCTGACCTTCCTTGCTTTTAATTTCTTTGCTATTTGAGCCATAACCTGAAGTTTGTGTGAATTTGTTCTGGTTAATAGAAAATCACAGGCAATCCAAACATGTTTTTGTTTTTCAGATGGTTCTTCCTGGGAAAGCTAAACAGGAATAGATAGACTTTTTTATTTTTTTCCTCCAACAAGCCATTATGGGACAAGTTACAATCTGCTCTCGTTGGATGGGAGGCTAGAGAACACAAAGTATTACAGACCACAGTTTCATAGCAAAGTAATAATATACAGATATAGATATATTTATATACATATGTTCATATATATGTGTGTATTTATTAGGAGCCCAACTCTCTTCATTTGCACTAGCTTTGTTCTACCACAACAGCCCATTTTGTTGCCCATTAAAAAGGGAAGGCATCCAGAGGTACCATGACATACAGGAGGAACTCCAGACTTGGCATTTATTTCTGCTGACCATCCTGTAATTTCAACCATTCTTCAGGCTCTCCCTCACTTATTTAGGGATCTGGGAGCTGCAGCCCTTTTTGGGATGTACCACAAAAGATTTGAGGTTATCACATTTCTGCATAACAGCAAATAGCCCCCATTGACCCTGCACAAGTAGCAGCTAAGAGTGCACTTGAAAGCAAGGGCATTGCTCTTAACACTGTCTGCTCTGCTTAGTCCCTCTTGACATCATTTTTGCCAAATCCTAATTCAGCTGGACCCCCCCTTAAAGCATCCATCGCATCTTGTCCAGCACTTGGTGAAAGAAGTACAGGCTCCTACCTATGGAGCATGAGGCTGAGGCACTTGGCTCAGGGGGCTGTCCACCTGCAGCACTAGACTGTCCCCATCCCTGTGTCCCCCCCCGAGGAGCTCCACAGCCAGCCTGGGTGCTGCTGGCCTTGCACCAGCCTGGGGGAACCCTAGGGTTTGGGAACTGCACCCAGCGGTGCCTGACACATGGGAGGAGGTATCAGTGCACCTAGGTATTCCAGCGCATGCAGGAAGCATTTAATTTAATTATTATTAAATTATTTCTGGCTGGAGAGGTCACTGCCTCTAGCCAGAATTTCCTGGACATGCCCTCTTCTCTCCGGCTGGGAACACCAGACCTTCTGTGCGCCGTCTTTAAGGCTGATGGCTCCTGTGCAAAGCAGCCCTATAACAAACGCTCACAGGTTGCACCCCATCCACTCAGGGGTGGAGCAAGGGTGGTGGTGATGCGTCTTGGAGGAGTCAGGCTCATTGCCTGCGAGCTATGCAGTGCAAGCACAGACATCACCAGCTGGGAAACTCCAGACAAAAATGTAATAAAAGTGCTTGTGAGCACTCCTACTTTGCACCAGGAGCAAAATCCCTCCGGCATGGGCACGGTTTCCACTGAACTGTCCTATTTATTTCTATTAGAAACACATTTTTTTCTAAGTCAAATCTATTTGAATGAGTCCCTAGGTTTATATGGTGTACCCCCCAACTGTTTATAATTACATTTGCATATATGATATACAGACATAGAGGGATTTAATCAAAATGTAGCTTCCAAGTGGAGATCCAATGAGTGTTTGTTCATCAGAAAACCATTATTAAAGACCTTCCAGGTTGGCAAACTTCACTTCAGAATTAAAAGTGAGATTTTTCATTATCCCATTGTATATTTTCAGTTATTTCAGATGCAAGAGCCAAAAAAATAAATCAGTGCCAGCTTGCAGAAATATGAGTTGGTAGAATGCTTATTATTATTATTTATTGGATCGCAGGGAAGGATCTTGGGGGCTTTGCCTTGATGGGTGAGTTACAGGAACGTGAGCTCTGTAATGGGAGGGTGGAGGGAAAGGCATTCACATTCAAGACACTGCTCTGCTTTCTTCACATTTGATTTCTGTAAAAGGAGAAATGAAGGAAAACTTGACTCGATCTCTACTGTTGCAGCTGCAAACAGAGGGCTGTAGTTCAGATTCACTGCCGGGGGGGGGACTGGAGGAGGAGGAGAGAGTCCCTCAGCTCTCTGCTCGACCCCAGTCCCAGAGAGTGGCACGTAGGTGTTGACCCACAGACAATACGTGGGGCCACCACTGTAAGTGGCCACGGGCACCTCGGCGCGGTATGTGGCAGCACAGCAGGGACCTGCAGAGGGGCAGGCGCATGGCGTGTTTATTGCACCTCACTTTTGGTCCAGGTGGGTTGTTTCTGCGGTACCTGGAAGAGTATTTCATGTCCTCACCCTAGCGGGGGGATGTCTAGGGCAGAGGAGGGGTAGTGGTGAGCGAGCCCCTTGGTGAGGTGAAATCAAGACAAATGGAATTTATGGTTTTACTTAAACATTTTGCCAAATCTCACCAGGGCTGCATTCAAAGAGAGATGAGAAAGAAATCCAGCTCAATAAGTAGAGCTCCCCATAGGACAGGGAAGCAAACGAGTGAACTTTCTATGGACTTCGGTGTAGGCACATCTATTAATTAGAGCTAATTGTGCAGAACTGGGGTCACAATGACAACATGGCAGAGAAGCATGTGGATGTATGTGCCTATCTGAACATGCTAACAAAGGATACTTCACCCACAGACTGGTATGTGACTTTGGCTGCGGCGGTTTCCGAGCAGTCACAAGTATTATTTCACAGGCAAGATAGGGATGGAAAAGCCTGGTAGGGAGGTTGTTGATCCCCCATGAAAGATAATGAAGGTCACAAGCGCAGAAACTAAGATAAACAATGAATTTGTAGAGCTGGCTCCAAGCTAGGTTGAGACTAGAGTTCTTTCAATACAACAGACCTCACACAACAGCCCAAAATGTCTGAGAAGCAAAGATTTCTCCGCAGCAATGGTAAATCTCACAGCACCAGATATTACAAGTACAAGAGGTCCATTACAAGTAGCACAGAAAATCCCTCCTTGTAGCAAGCATTTCAGCGGCACCTTTTATGAAGTGAGATCCAGTGGGAGGTAGGCAGGAATAATAGATACTTGCCCTCGATTAAACTAAGAAGTCAGATGAGCCAAAAGGCATGAAAGTCCTAATTCTGCAGTGCTGGAGGCTCCAGAGGGGTTGCTTCACTTTGCTTCTCCCACTGTTTTTCATCCCTTCACACTCCTTCCAGGGCCCTGCCTGGCCAACCTCAGACAATCTTGCTTTACTGATCTATACAGTTAATCTTTAATTAAGCCATGAACTGTTTTGGTCTTTAATGTAATGTAACAGGCAGGGAATAAAACCTCATAAAAACTTCTTCCTAGGTCTGCTAGATCATGCTGAACCTCAGGGGAGCAGCTGGGAAATGGGTGCTCCATGGATGTGCCCATGGGAACAAGATTTCTCCGGAGCCTCACCTGCCGCCAGGCTGTGGGTTTCCCACATTCCTCCTCAGGGAAGGTTTTCCTAGAGCGGGAGAGCAGCTAGTTGGGTCAATTTGTGATTATTCAAGTAGGAGGTTTGTTGGGTACTAGCCAAAAGCTTATTGAATAAGAACCGCCTCAGAGGATTGTGGGGCAGACCCAAAGCTGAATGTAATTACCGGCTTATTTCTAAATTAATATTTTGTTAGGGGTTTGGGATAGAATCTACTTTCACCCACCCTCCCTCACTGCACACACCACTGGTCTCGGTTTGTTCAGCCTTGGAGTGTGCTTCAGGTTTTACTGCATGTGTCTGAGATTGTTAAAACCTGTGAAAGTTGGGACCATTTAAAATCAGAGCAAAAAAGGGGAGGAAAAATAGCTGGGAATGGGTGAACGTCATATAAATAGCAGTAAAACTGTTAAATCTATTTGCATTTCACACCCAATAATTTTAGACTCCACCTCGAGAGCACTGCTTGAAAGTCAGCACTTTTAATTGTCCAGTAAATTTCCTTTCAGACAGCTGCTTCATAAAATGCCATTGCCTGCACAGTGAGAAAAAACAGATAACTGATTTATCTTAGGATGGAGACCAAAGTGGCCATTCGTGTGTCACTGGTTCCCCCCTCTGTTTCACTTAAATCAGCGCGTGAGGGTATTTGGTTACGGCTCTGCAATTTGTCCTCGGCACCAACCTGCACAGCTGAGATGTCCTTCGCCCACCATCACCTGGAACGGTCCCTGGAAGGTCCGTCACCCACCCTGCCCACCACCCTGCCCACCAGCCTGCCCCGGGCTCACTGTGCCCTGCTACATCGGTCAATCACTTTCTACCGGGCAGGGAACATTCAGCTTTGGAACACGCGGCCATCAACTAATGGCTTATAATTCAATTAGAGCTCAGGAAAATCTGCTGAGTTATGTCACATCTATTTAGCCTGACATTGGCTTCTTGGAGGTCTGAGAACATGGCTAAAGGGGAATTGAGCTGTTGTGGGTTTGGGTCGGTTGGTGCTGTGGTTTTTTTGTTGTTGGGTGGTTTTTGGTGTTTTTTTTTCTGGGGCAGGTATTCAAAGGGGGCTGGGGGCGGGGGCAGGGGAGGGGAGAGGAAAAAATAAGTTCCATCCATATGTTTTTACAAGATTGTTGCAGCAGTTGTGGGACTGTTCAATGTCCTCAAAAATGGGCACAAAAAAGACCAGTCTGGGTTGATTTGTACAATTTCAAAAGAAAGTCAGCTCTGCCCACTGCAGCCTTTTAGGTCCCATTTCAGATTATTTACGGACTTGTATCTCTTGATTTTGGAAAGGTCCATTTCTTCCTCTCTCTTCCTCTTCCTCTTCCTTTCTCACTGTCTTGTCTGTCTCTGCCGTCGCAGCCTCTCCCCCGTCCCCGCTGAAGCAGAGCTCTGCACTGCTGAGCACCCCGGGGGGGACAGGCTGTCCTGGGGTCTCCGCTGTTGTCCAGGGATGAGCACGAACACCTGCGCTGTCCAGCAAGGCAAACCCGAGATCTGGTCAGTGAAAGGAAATGTGATTAAATGCAGAAAATAATAAATTTTTAGCTATTGTGGTGGTAGAGTTTTCATCTGAAATCCCCGTGACTTTCATGAGGATGCCAGGAAGCTCTTTATCTCCAGAGTTTGGGGTTGTGTTCAAGCTTTTGTCTAATTTCCTCAAACTTTAAAGAAGATTCAAAAGAACAAATGGGAGTAGTAGCTTTATATCAGAGGTGGGATGTTTCCTTGGTGCCAAACCTTACCTCGCCAAAACTGACGGGACCGTAGACAATCTTTAGGACTGGGGCTGAGGGCACCACTTGGTGCTCTCACCCAGCTGCTCCAGTCTCATCTCTCCCCACCCAGCACACAACCACAGCTACTATTTTTTTTCCAAGTTGTTGTATCTTTGGACGAGTGTGGATGAAGGGCAAAACCTGCTATCAGGAGACTCCTGGCAAGGCAGAAACGATTGTACACCAGGGTCCAGGACAGGGGGCATCATGGTGAGTCAGGGCCAGTGTAAGTGGCCTCAGGCACCTTCCCAAGTGAGAAGGTGAAGCCATAAGAAGCAGCAGGACTGGGAGGCCAAAGACAGGGAGGGAGATGCTGCAAGACAGCTCTGTGAAGAGACAGTGGCTGCAGAGGGTAAGGAGAGAGGCCAGAGGGTCATTGACCGTATGAGAAGACCATGATACAGGGATCCTTCCCTTACCATCGATGTGCTCAGGTTTTCTTGTTGTTGCTTTTCCTTCATCCATTGCAGGTGTGGAGGGATATATATTTAAAAAAAAGAAAGACACATTTATAGAGCACAGTCACCCTGCTGCTTCCCAGAGGCTGGTTGGGTGGAAAATCAGTTAAAGGAAAAAAAAAAACCCAACCCAAAACAGCATAGCTACTTGATAAAAACACCTTGCATGGTCTCCTCTGGGTGTCTTTCCCTACCGCTGGAGATAAGAGCTTGCTGCCACATAAACACGCAAGCACACACATACCTGCACACATCTGAAAGAGGCCACTGGGACTCTGAGCAGGTCTGTAGGCAGTTTGTTTGCAATCTGTGCGTCTGACCTGCCTTTGTCCTGCAGTCACAGCTGCAACAGCAAAATACATGTGCGTGTGTGTGTGTGTGTGTGCACATGGTGGTAATAATGGCAAGCAATTTTTTTTAATCTGCTGCTTAATAATTACTGCTTCCTTATTCTTTTTAAAAGCTCTTCTGTGATCACAAATAGATTTATTTACCAGCTATTGTTTAGATAGGTAAAGTCAAGTAACCACCAGCCTCATCTATTGATGCATGTGCTTTATCATGCATTTAATAGTCTTATTTCTCCATAATGAATGAGTCCTCCAGTGGGAAATTAATTGAAATGCTAGTTTGGGGATCAATCAGTGCCCGTATGCATCCTCTACAATGGGAAGTTCATGTTCTGTAGTGAAGGTATTTCTGTGGAGTGGCCTGGCTGCACTTTGTTACCACAGGTTTTGGCTTTGTTAAGGTACAAGCCTAGAAGAAATGGATTAATAGAATAAAAATCAGAGTTTAAAGAAAATATAATAAAAATACACATGGCCCTGGATGATAAAGATGCAGTTTCCCACTGCCCTGCATTTGTGAGATATTTCCTTCAGGGAAAAATAACTGAAATGGAGTTCCAAAGTGGAGCCTTGTCTGCCTTCAGGTAAGAGGAGTCCTGGTCGAGGTTCAGTACTGGGGTCTGTGGAGGCCACTGAAACGCTCATGTGCTTTCAACCAAGCAGCTGACCAAATGTCTGCACTTTTAGAATAGCAATTAACCCAGAATTAGAGGATGGGACTTCAAGACCCGTTGGATGAGCAGCAGGTGAGAACTTAGTGCAGGCTGGAGGCCAGGATGAATCCCTCACCCTCCCTGGGCTGGCTGAGAGGCTGCACTGGGTAGGGCTGAGGGAATGTGGTTTATTTCCAGTCTGCTCTGTAGCCTGATCCAAAGCTCGTTTGAGTTGATGAGGTTTACAATTTGTCTTCGTTGACTTGCATCAGGGGTCCAGTAGAGCAAAGCTAAAGCAGTTCAGTATCAATGGACCAGAGAGAGCTTCAGTTTGAGTTCGGGTGCCTTTGCCTTCCTTGGGGCAGAGACTCGTCTTTGGGGTAGGAGTCATCCTATATAACTACTCTCACCTAGCCTGGGCTTCCTCCGGAGTCAACAAAGAGAGATGAGCAAAAGGAGAGGGCAATTCCCCTCTCCAGATTATCCTATATCCCTTCCAACATCCCAGGGGTGCTGCCAGCCCTCGCCCAGCATCACCCTTGCAGCTGCTGAGGAGCGCAGATGTTCTTGCAAGTGTCTGCCGTGAATGTGATCTCCATATAAGGAGGGAAAGAATATGTTAAAAGTTAATTTACCATAAAATATGTCCAAGTCCCTTTTTTGCTTTTACAAGGGGTTTTTAACTGGGTAGGTTGAAGTGGTTTGCAGCAATAACAGGTCTGTCGTCAGGTTGATAGATATCACTTTACTGATGGTAAAACGATATGAATCAGACTTGTCTGCCAGCGTGATTACCTAATTGTAGGGGGAGAGTTCAGCAAGGCCACGGCGGTCGCTGTGATTAGACAGAGTCTGTGGGTTATTCCACTCCTGAGCTTTATCACTCAGGTTTCAAGGCTCGGGAGAAATATGTCAGGGCAGCTGCCGGGGACTGAACGCACTGACCCCGGCAGTGGGCGATTGTCCTGCCAGGGCTGGGCAAATACCCTTGAAAAGAGCTGGAGTCTTAAAGAGCGTGGTGCTTGGGAAAGGGAGGGGTGGGAGGAGGATGAATGGTAAGAGCTCTTATTGCGGCTTCGGTAATATTGATCTTGTCATTAATAATGTGATGAACCTTAAGTGAAATTCAAGTGTCATTGCCAAGGCAGGTTATTTCTGTCATAAACGGCACATCAGGCAACTTGAGAACAGTGATATTAAGAGGGATGGAGAGGAGAAGGGGAGAAGGAGATGGCACTTCTCGGGAGCCTGTGCTTTGCGGGTGCGAGGGAGACGGTTTCACCTTGGGGTGGGGGTTCAGGGGAAGTTCAGTGCTTCTCCAAACTGCAGAACCCTCAGTGAAACATCCCACAAACTCAGTGAGCCCCCTCATTTTCCAGCAAGTAACTGCAGTGCCTCTTGCAAGGCTGCCCACTGACCTCTCCCTTCCTTGCACCCAGGCCCTGATAGTCTCCTGCAGCCTTCCCCAGTTCTTTCCATTGTCAACATTTCTCATTTTCATTGTCATTTTCCTTGACTCCCAGAACTTTTTTTCAAATATTACGAAATGAAGACATATTTTTTTTCCATCCCTGAAAAATTTTCAGGTTTCCTTCTCTCCTGAAAAAGAACCTAACTTCTCTTTTGGAAGCAATATTTTTCTATCAATGTATTTCTCTGTATATGTTGAACCTGTTCCCACAGTGCCAGATGATATTTCTCTAAGGACCTGAAGGCTCTCTAAAAGGAAAATCATGACTCCCACATGGATATGAGACCTGCCCAGTTGGAGTGCTATAAAGCCTTCCCGGTCCTCATGCCTCTTTGCATGTAAAGGTAAAGCAGCCTGCCCTGCAGCAGCCTGGAGTATGGTCAAGCCTAGGATTTTCTAGTGAAGGACTTAAAGACATTCCCTCCCTGTGCCCACAAAAACCAGTCTTTCGTTATATTTCTAATCACTAGTTTTCAGCAGTTTAATTTTAGCTTTTATTTGCTGGAAGGGTAGAAGGTCCTTTTTAGCACGGGTTTGGGGAGTGGACATTGCTATGAGTTATTTGCTCTAATGGCTGTGCTGCTTAACACTTCTGCTCATCTTGGGTGCCTTAGAACATTTGCATCGTTTATAGCCGTGCTGTCAGCACCCAGGCAGGGACCTGACCTTGGGCTGTGGGCATCTCTTCTGCATCTCCCAGGAAATTCTCACCAGCTTTGGCAGTACCCTGTTAGAATATTTCACCTCCTTCCTCTGAAAATCAAGCCTTGTTGGTCAAAAGATTAGTAACCAGGGACAAGTAGTTGGGTAGTTAAGAAGATCCAGAGTGGATTTGGGATCTTGGGATACCTTGGGCATTGCTAGTGGCTGATCAGGTGAAGGGGACTGAATTCTTTCAATGGTACTTTGCTGTTCACTGAAAAATGTGTACGGGTCACTAGTGTCCCAAATCTTAAGTTTAGTATTTTTTCCCATTGCAAACCTTCCTAAAGGCTTTTGTTCTGCAGCATTTTAACTTTCTTCTTAAGATTTTTGGAGGACATGGGAGATCTCTAGCATTTCAGATGCTTTAAACCTGAACTATTGACCATGCAGATTGTAACCTTAAAATTTCCTTCATGTAGCAAATTTCTTTTTTAGCATTCTATGAAGCTACTCAGCTGGCTCTTTTTTGGTCTGAATGGGACACAGACAAATGTAGATATGTGCTGCAGATTAGAAGCTGGTACAATGCAAACACACAACAGAGGAAATCCTGGCAGGGTCAGGTTCCCTCCTTAGATTGTATCTTTGCAGTAGGTTGCTCAGCATAGTAACTCAATCTTATTTAAGAGTTCCCTTCAAACCAAGGTGATGCTGTTTTCCAAAGCATCAAAAAGCTGAAACTAAATACATCTTTATTTCATTAAATATCCAGAACCTCGCTCATATATTTCAGGAAATGACATGGCCTGATTTACAAACATATCACCACATGTGCAGTGTCCGTGAAAGCAATTTCATAAACATTTCTTTGCTGCTTCCAGCTCACTGCCTGGATTTTCAGCAGGGCTTGGTGAAAAGATGCTACCACAAAACTATCCTTTGTGTTGTTTTCCTCCAAGAAAGCCGAGCAGTCCTAGACATCTGTCTGCTGGATAATGGGTCTCTTAGAGAGCTTTGAGACCAGCAGCCCAGGAGGTGTTTGCAGTGGAGCCTGGCTGGAGAATATCTGCCAGTGAGGAGGGAAGAGAAAAACAGCCTGGGCATGGGACTGGAGGGAGACTGTTTGCCAGCTAGATGTTGTCCTTTGGGACATGGAGAAATACAGCAAGCCACATGTTCTGCTGGGCAGGAGTGATGTGGAGGGGAGGAACAGAGGAGGTCAGTGAGCTGTACAAAATGAACCTGCTATCTTTAGCACCAGGGCTGTAGAATGGCTTTCTCTCTGCTGGATAAAGAGACTGCTATCCCCAAAATGATGCACGAAGCATCTTTAGAAGCTTAAACTCCTGTTAGGACTTGTCATAGCTCCCTGATTGGGACAGCAGCTATCATTCAGACAGTTTCTTGCCGAGAAGACCCTGTCTCTGTCTCCCTACATAAACAGGGAGCATTTAAAACAGATCTCAACAGAAAGTAGTCTGAACTCTTCTTTCCATTCACTGTGCTGGAAGCTGGCAGCTCTGGATAACAGTTGGTGTGACTTGGCCATCACCATCCTGAACCTGGGTGTTAACCTGGGTGGTGTGAACATGTCCTAGAATTGCTAAATCTGGACAATCTGCCTCATGACCCAAAGTCTTATAGTTGTGTGATGGAGTAAATGCTCCGGGAAGGATGGTGGTGTCTCACGCAGGTGGCCTTCTCAGGGGAAGCCCCCTGTCACGCACGGCTTCCTGAGGGGGAGTACAAGGAAGGTGGTGTGGGGGTGAGTTTACAGCTTCATGTAACAGCAGATCAGAAAACCAGTCTGTTATCTCATAACTGGGCAGTTCTGGTCATCAAAAAAAGATTCCTCTTGAATCTTATTAGGTTCATGAAGAGGCTGTGACCTGTTCAGGTCTTGATGCATTTCCAAACTTGACACCCCAGTGCTTAAGTTTTCCATCATTCTTCAGCAGCCAAAACTGTGGCCAAACATCCCTGTGGGTGCAAAAAGGGGAGAGCAGCACGAGAGGGGACCCCTTTTACAGTCTGGTTTGCAAGGTTTGCCATTTGGCACCGTCTCTGGATTTGCCCTTCCAGCTTTCTGGTTGCCCATGGGCATCATCAGAAGTCATGAGTCTCCCACACCTCAAGCTCAGTGCTGGGCACACTGAAGGTCTACAGCCCCAGATGCTGTGTTGTCAACTGGTGAACAAGTTTTGCCTTCCCCATGGCCTCACTGCAACTTGTCCTCCTGCGGCTTCTGCTGCACGATGGCCAGGATGCTTGCAGGTTTGCTGACCTGGAGATGGGCTGCCTTTTCATGTGGTGCTTCCAGCTGGAAGCTCAGAAAGCCTCTGCAACACACCTGACTGCCGTGATTTATGCTTTGCTAGAGATATGACCACCAGCAGCATGCTTGCTGGAGGGGAGGAGTGAGCAAGCTCTCCTGCCAGGGCTTTGTTATCACTCCTGGACACAGTTTGGAGGTCTGCATCATCACACCCTGGTGTGCAGAGCTTCTCCGCAGCCCAGGCTGATAACAAAGGGACTCTGAGACACTACAATATGTTTGATCATACACACTGGCTTTGTGCTTTGTGAATAACCCCATAGCTTCAGTATGCCTTGTCCTGCCTCAGCTGAGGCTGCTCCGATTTGGGAATTCTCCCCAGAGAACAAGCAGAGCACAGGTAGCGCTCACCTGATCACATGCAACCCAACGCCTGGGGCTGCTGCCTCTCCCTCTGCCCTCTCTTACCCTTCATGCCCCCCCCCTCCTCCTGGTTCTTCCATCTCCTCTTAGAGCTGCTCTGCTTTGCATGCACAGCTGAACACCCACGAGCTAAAAGACAGGCGAAAAAGTGCTTAGCAGTCTGCGCCAGGCAGCTACCCGCTGCGGCGTGAGCACAGCTGCACCATTTCCCCGTTTCCAGCAGAACAAGGCCAGGCCAGGCTGATGGCAGTTGGAGCACTCCTTCAGGAATTGCGTTCCTAACCACATCTCTTTAAAGGCTTTCTGGCCAGCTCCAAGGTGTTGGGAAGGCAGGAGGACGCATGCAGCACCCCACCTCAAAAAGCAGAAGAACAGAATGTTTGGGCAAACTGCAGCTTAGAGCGATGGGATTGGGCCGTGAGCAGAAATTGTGTATTTGGCATGAAGGACATTGCTGTTCCCACATGGGTATGGACAAACCCAGTCCGGCAGACAGAGCTCAAAAGGAGCAAGTGATTAAATACAGACCTGGAAGGTTTGCTGCCTTGAATGTATCTCACACCGAATTATAGTTATTTGTTGCTTGGTTTGTAAGACTCTGCATTCGTCTCATGGTCTAGATCTTCTCCTTCCAGTCTCCAGGGGTGGCAGGTGGAGAGCTGTGTTCTCAGGCCATCCCCTGATGGCGAGAGGGGGTCAGTGCTGTGATTCTGGGGCTGGGCATTTTTGAAAAAAACACCAAGTGTTACAGAAGTGAGGATAAAAGACTAAGATGAGCTCTCACAAGTCTCAGTTTTGCTGTTTGCTTCCAGTCTTCAGTTCCTGGAGCCATGCCATTAGGTGAAAGCACTAACTTTCATGTTTTTATTGAATGTATTTCTATGGCAGTGGTGAGACAAAAAGCACGTGCAGGGTAGGGCCAGCTGATGCCACCAACCGCCCCGAAGCCTGGAGTAAGTTAAATGAACCAGTAACAGACATATCTGCTCATGGTCCCTGTTCCGGAGCTTGCGCAGCCCCTCTTACGGGCAAGGTCCGATCGCTTTGTGCTCCCCATATTGGTCCTCCTGACCCCGCGTGTCTCATCTTTGGTGCTTGTGCTCTGGGGGGGTCTGGGCAGCCACCCATCACACCCCTCACCTTGCTGTGGGACAGGGTGATGCTGAGGTGCATGTCCACCTCCTCCTGGTAGTCAGGCTCCAGGTGTTCAGAGCTGGGATTGCTCCGCAGCTACCCTCAGTGCTGCAGTCATTAATGGGGAAATTTACCCCCCACTAGAAACATAACCAAATGTAATCAAATAAATAATCTTCCCATTCTCCTTCCCAAGCATTCTCTCACCAAAAAAAGTCACCACTTTTTTTTTAAAAAAAAAAAAAGTCAAATCAGCTGCTCTCTCCAAGCAAAGCTGGTGTTTATTGCCTGGCCAAGGATGACAAAACCCTTCCCTTTTTTTTTAATCAACATAAAAACACCCTTACCCTACCCACCAGCTCAACCTCCCATCCGTGACAGCCCCCTTCCCTCTCCCAAACAGGCAACAGATTTCAATTTAGCTTTGAGCGAGGGAAGCTCAATTGGGTTATTAAATTTCACACACTAATTGACACGCCTGCCATAAAATATAACTTGCACAAACACAATTTATACTAATGACACAGCGGGTGAAGCTTTCTGCTCCCAGTGCCCCTCTCCCCCAGCTCCCACGAGAACCCAGCTTAATTGCACCTCCAGTGCAGGGGCGGTTAGCAGGGTGGGAGGTTAAAGAGAAATAAATACTGGAACGTTGATGGGATGTTTCCTGTTCCGGCAGCGAGGGGTGTGCAGGCGATGGGGAGTGCGGACCATGGGGGGTGCAGGTTTCGGAGCATGCTCCTCTTCCCAGCACTGCTGGGTGCACGCAGGCACAGCTCCCTGGGCACGCCGTGCTTTGCCTTAATAAATCCTTAATGGCAAGAGATTAACCTCAGCAGGGTTCCCTGGCACGAGTGAAACCACGATTATTTTACAGTTAGGTTTCTGCAGGCCTGTTTGGAAATCTTCATTTCCCTGTGACAGGCTGGCAGCTGCCCATCACCACATGGATGCTCAGCCTCCACCTTCCCTTTCTGCTGGGGCAAACCCTGCCACAACCACCCAGGAGCTTCCCTCCTTCCCATTCCATTGCAGAGCTTTGGACGCAAAGCTCACAGCATGGTTTTTCCTCCAGTTTCCCCTGTCACAGCTAAGTGGACACCAGTAGCTGGCGGAGCGAGGTGCAGTGCCCGGTGCTGGTGGGCAGTTGAACCATGAGGGCAGGGGTGGACGCTCCAGGAGCAGCAGCACTGGCTCCACTGCTTCCTCAAAACTGCTTTCCCCACAAAACTTAAACCATAACCATTTTTATTTTTTTATTTCTTCTGGAGAATGTTTTGAAATGATTGATGACAGAATCCTAGTGATGCTTGGCAGTTTAGCTGATTCTATTCCGTAGTTTCCCTACCAATTTAAAATAGACGCTCTTTAAAAAAAAGAAATAAATAAAATTAAATGCTACTTTTTTTGCTTGTTCTCACTTTTTAAATTCCATTCTCCAAGTCCAGAGTCCTGCTGGACAACAAGGAATGGAGCTGGCATCCTTAGTAAGGGGATACTATTATAGTAAGGCTATATTCGCAGTAAGAGATGGGGCTGCACAGCTGATTTTTATATAGCTGTTGGAGCTGCATATCTGGGCTATAGTAGGCTATAGCATGACTTCTTTGCATAAGTCATACCATCCTTCTGAAGCAAAAATCAAGTGACTCACAGAGCCACAGTCTAATTTTAGCTGTGTCTGAATCACAATGTCAGAATTCAAAATTTGTTGCATGTCACAGTGACTAGGAAAAATTTGAGTCACTTCAGCATCTTTGTCTTGCATGTGTTTTCATGCAAAGAGCTTTCTGGATATATATGGAAATACCCATTTGGAGGGCCAGGGAAGGTATAGGTGTACATCCACACTCTTCATGCCTTCTTATTCCTGATCTTTGATGAAAAGAAGCCAGGAATTTATGCGGGAGAAGTAATCCAAAATATCCAGGCAGTGATGTAAACCTGAAACTTGTACTCCAGAGGAAAAATACTTGGGGTTCTTCATGCCATGGGGCAATACATGGCATCTGAGGGACACAAACCTGTTGGAGGACAAACATCTCACCATTCCTGTACTGCTGCATGCCCGTTCACAGCTGCCATGCTGGGGCTGGTCCTGCTGCAATGCAGCTGGGTCCTGGTCCTGCCGGGCACGGGCATGGCCCCGTTTTCTGGAGGGAGTGACTGAATCCAGCCAGAGACCTTCCTTTTGCCCACCCTGGGGGAAGGCAAGGCTCGGACCCTGCTGCCTTGGCCAGTCATTAATGCCGAGCATGGATTTCATTACACTGATTGCTCAGTTCTGTTATTAACAAGGCATAAATCTCCACGTTAGTCGCTCTCCACCTGCAGGTCACAACCCCTGGGAGAGGTCGGCAGTGGATGCCCAGCCCGGGTCATGGCCCTCAGCCCATTACCTGTCCTGTTAGCTGGGGCTGCCGAGGTGGGCTGGGGGCAGATACTGGCCACCCCTTTTACACCCATTTCCAGCCTGTCCTTACACATTACGCTGCTGGGGCTCTTTAGACTTCCCCAGTCATGACTGTGATCCTGGGGTCCCGACATCACGGTCCCAAGCAGGGTCTCAGGGATGGATACACAGAAATCAGGCCAGCCACCTTCACCAGACCCATGCCTTTCACCCGCAGGGCCCCCCGAAACCTCACTGCTCCTCCAGTGTTCCTGAAAAAATGGGAATTAATGCAAACACGGAGAGGCAACAGATACCTGCTACCAGCCTGTTTCTTCCTCTTGCCTTTCCTGCCACCTTCCTTCCTCCTTGTTGCTTTTCCCCCTTCTTTTGCTCTGAGTCCAGCGCTGGATCAAGTTATTTGATGTTACCCACAGATTTAATTATCAGAGGAGGCAGCAAACAGCTACTGAACTTCATGCATTGCTCGTGTTCCCCCTCCGGCCGTGTCCCTGCCAGGCTGAGGAGCCTCCAGCTGCCTGCACAGCCCATCCCACACTGTGCGGTCCCACCAGCTCACACCTCTGCCTGTTTCATATGATGGTGTATATATATACATATATATATATATATATATATATATATATACATCTTGCTGACAGTATAGACCAGCCCAAGGAGGACCTTGTGCTGTAGCTCTTAAGAGGGGAAAAATCTTCAGGGCTAGAAAAGACCTTTTTCCTGCTGCATTGGCTCTGGATTTCTTTCAGCAGGTAGATCAGGTGTGCTGTGCCACTGCCATGCCAGTGGCTATTCCGGAGAGCAACCAGGAACACGTGCAAGAGCCATGTTGAGTTGTGGCAAGTTACCGGGTCACAGCTCTGAACGGCTCCGCTGCAGCGTGGGATCGGAGTCCCCCCGTTAGCACGGTTGCTCCAGGGCACTGCTGCTCGCACCGAGCACAAAAGCTCTACACCACGCCAGCTCCGCTTTGTCTTTGCAGGATTTTTTGTCACCCAGTGGGGGAGGAAGGGTAGTGGGACCAGGTGGCATCCATCCAAAAGCAGCAAGCATTTCATTTTTGTCTTTATGGGCATTTTGTCAAGCATAACTGCAGACGGTAACTCTACAAACAGTAATTAACCACAAGCTGTGGGCAATGTTAAAGTGCTTGCCCCCTAACCTGCTGGTACACAGGAAATCTGAGATGCTGCTAATAGGTTTTCAGCAGCTGAGTCCATTTCTGGCCCAAATCTATTTGATATGGCTCTCAGATAACGCTGTTGATTATTTTCCTGAGCACTCACCAAATGTTTCCTGTTGTGTGAGTTTGACTGCAAGCACAAACAAACAGAAAGGCGGCCGGGAAGCTGCTGAAATCAATACCCCGTCCCGTCGGCAGGCGCTGGTGTCAACTAGAAATGCATCTATGAAGCAGCATAATTAATTACCTAAAATGCAAGGCAAGCTGACAGTCCTAATTAAGATGGGGAGTGACAGGCTGGTGGTCCCTGGACTGCCCACTCCATTTTCTCAGGGCTTGTGAAATACGGGGGGATCGTCCCTCCTGCCTTCCAGGTGGCCAGATGGGAGGGCACGGGACTCCCACAGATCAATAGCTCATCCCAACTGCTGCAGAGGAAGGAGAGGCAGGACTGGGTGATAACAGCAACAACATCCTCTCTCCCCTGCTTCATCCACAGGGAATTTTCCTCCTTCCTCCCCAGGAGTGAAATTTTGAGTCATGGCTCAAAGCAAGAGGATCCAGCACCTTTTCCAAAGAGGACACCTTGTGAGTCACTCTTCTTCTGTAACTCCAGGTGCTCACACCACTCCTACAGAGGGGACATCTGATGTTGTCGCACGGTGCTTTTGGTCATACCTTGTAGCAGTGAGTACCACACGGAAACTGTTTCCTGGGAAAGTGTCTGACCAACAGTTCACTCTCCAAATTCAGACTCTTGATCTGGGTGTCTCCGTGCTGGGATGAGCTCTGGAGCCCAAGCAGGGTGTTATGCTGGTGGGGATCATTGGGATATGGAGCGTCTTGGCTGGATCCCTCTTGGCCCACAAGTCATTTTCTGGTGCCTAAATGGGTCTGAATTGATGCTCTGCCCTTGCCCAAGTCTCTTGGTGACTCTCACCCTTCCCACTCCACCAAGACCGCCACATACAGGGGCTCCCAGCTGGGTCCTTTGGGCACAGGATCAGTCCCAGGAGGGAGATGCTTGGTGTTTCTTGTTGACAGTCAAGTATGTTGTCTGCGCTGGTCCTGTTTCACGCCTTCCTTTTAGATTTCCTTTTTTTAAGGTTGCATTTCAAGGGATTACCCTCCAGAGCCGACAGACAGACAGGTCTGTCAGTCTGTCTGCTTAGTGCTCCATCTTTTCTGCAAAAAAACCCTTGCTCTATAGCTTGTGAGCCAAGGATTAAATGCACAGAAAGAAACAATTCACTGTGACTTGGCCTGTAAAGTCTTTTGAAAGTTAAGTTATGGCTGTTAAATGTTAACACCATATAATGCCTGTCTTTATCGTATCTTTGCAATAAAGTGATGACATGGCTCTATTATGAGCTAGTCACATAGAAGCTCCCAAACCTACAGTATTGTAACGGCATTTAATCTCCTTTCCAAGTGCCTGAGAGTTTCGCACAGGCTTTGTCTGCAGCATTTCTCCGGGATCGCCCAGCGCTCACACTAAGGCGAAGACATTTTAAAGAGAAAAGATGAAACCGCCAAGCCCACCCCCAGCTGTGCGAGGCCTGGGAAATCTCACCCTTTCCCTCGGCCGCCACAATGCCTCGCCTGCCTCGCCTGCCTCGCGCTGCCACGCTACCTGTCCTTCTCCCATCCTCAAGGACAACTGCAAACTTGCTTATCAGCCTGTAAATCAGCTGTGGCAATAAAAGGCTGGCATCCAGAGCAATAGCTTTTGTACTAATGTACTACTTTGCAATTGCTGTGCATATCCAACATATTAATGACACAAATTCATTACAATAAATGAAGACACTGACTGGCCGGGGGCCAGAGTCGACTAAGGACAAAAAAAAAAGTTGCTTTTGCTCCTGCCAGTTGGCAAGTTTGCGGTGCAAAGTTGAATGTGTCGGATCCAGGCGCTTTTGGTGAGTGACGGGAAGACGTGACTGCTAAATATAGTAGAAATGGTGCCAGGGATCTGGGAGTGAAAGCAGAGGCTGCTTCCCATGTGATCGGTGACTGGACATGTTTTCCAGGTGAAATTAAGGCGGCAAATGACTTCATCAGCAGAGTGATGGATTGTGTAAACCGATTCAGTTTGTGGGTAAGGAAAACTGTTCACTAATGTGAAGGACTCGGTGCAACCTGGAGGGGGGGTCTGTGATTTTGTTGATCTATTGATTTATCTATTGCTCCCTTTCTTTGTCTCTACTTTTGGATCCATCTCCCTCCATTTACTGATCTAGCTGACCCTCTATCTCCACGTGCTGCTCTTTTTATTAGTGGTCCCTCGGTCTATGCATTGACAGTGGACACAAAAATTATTGAATACCTTAGACACTTTACTGTGAGAGATTTAAAAATCTTTAGTTTAGCAAAGGACGTGCAGCAGAATATGTATCAGATCAGAGACAAGACATTTAATACCAGAATACTGTTTCATTTAGTAACAAAAGCCAATGCCTTCTATTTAAAATTATACCTATTCAAATGAGAAATAAGGCATAAATTTTTAAGGATGAGGAAAATTAGCCATTGGAACAAAAGACCAAGTGAACTGATGGATTCTTTTGCTTGCAAACAAAATCTTCATAACTGGAAGTGAAATTATAATCAGCTACATATTATTAGGTTAAAAGTTGAAGTAACTCAGTATTTTATGACCCTTGTTCTATGAGGGTCATATCAGGTGATATAACCTTCTGGATGCTTGCTCTACAGTCAGCTGAATGTGGAGTGGTGAATCCAGCCTGTGAGTCCATCCATCCACACAGCATCAGCCCCAGTCAGGTCTTGGAAGTCAGGAAACTGTGTAGGAAATCCTCTGGCTTGGAAATGCACGGTTTGGGCTGGGGGCTGGGCAAACCAGACCCAGCTTCTGCTGCTCCCTCTATTCTCTCTGGAAGTGTGGGGCATGCAGGGTGCAGGATGGTGATGGGAGGTGCTCACCTGCCCGTGTTGCTCCAGCTAGAAAACTAATTCATGTTGATGAGAGAGGGGGAGAAGAAATTAAGACTTAATGAGGGACATAAGCTAGCATTTTCAGAAGGAACAATTCATGTGAGCAAAACTCCTGCCTCATCAGAAAATGTCACTACGTGCTCAGTGAGACAGCAGAAACATTTTGTTCTGCAACTCCTGTTTTGGCATAACATTGTACAGATGGATGGCAGAGGCAGGGAGACCACCGAGCCCATCCTGAGCCCGTCTCCCACTCCTGGACCAGCAGCAGCCTGAGGTGCAGCCAGGCCAGCTGCAGGGCTCTGGCTTTCACTGTGGATGCACCCAGGGTCCTCATGGCAAAGCTTCCTCTCCTCAGGCAACAACTGCCCTCCAGCAGGCTGTGACAGCAGTCAGGGGTGTTACACATTTCTGAGCAGCTTGAGCAGAGCAGGTTGATGCAAGCAAAAAGCAGAAGTCCCCTAACAGGGCACTAGGCAGGCTTGCCGTGCCACAAAGGGAGCTTATCCTATGCAGGCTTGCAAAATCTGGAACATTTCAAAGTTCTTCTGCATCTTTAACCATGTAATTTTTACTGTGACTGCAGATAGGAATCAAACTCCTTGGCTGTTTTTGTTAGGGAACACCTTTTTTTTCCCACCTCCTGCTCACAGATCCTTTTCTTTTGCCAAGGGAAACATAAACAAAACGTCCCACGCTAAGGGCAGATGTTGAGCTGTTTCCTGACAAAGCTCTGCCGGGACTCGGGTGCACCGCGCTCCCAAGCACCCATTCATTTAAATACTGCAAGGCGAGAGCAGTTGCAGAAGACAGAAAGTTTCTGTTCAGACCAGCAAGGCAATTGAAGGCCCTCCCTGCACAAAATGCCAGCACGTATTCATGCTTCAGAGGGTCTTCAGACTTTGCTACAAATTTAGTGGCAAACTCAGTTAGAATGAAGGTTGATTAAAGCTCCCAGATAATTACTCGTTTAGCTGCAGAGCGTGTGCTTGAGGAGAAGTGTTGCAAAGCTTTCTAAAGGCTGGAAAGCCCAATGCCTCAGCCAAGCTGCCAAGTGAACGGATGTGCCAAGTGGAGCACTGTAATGATATCAGTAACAGTAATTATACAGAGAGGGAAGCAAACACTTACCCCATACAACTGCAAATCTGCTACAGCCTTGAGCAACTGTATCTCTGTGCCTGTGCCTCTAATGGGAGCTTGGCTGTGGCTGATTTACAAGTGGACTCTTTCTTAGGCTCCTGTGTGTAAGTTTACCCTTCCCTCCTCCCTCGCTTCTTAGCTCTTCAGCGAACGGTTTGCTGGCAGCGCCGTGAATCGGGCTAGCTGTGCTGAAGGCTGAAGGCTGAAGGCAGTGGCGACCTGTCACTGCATGAGCTGAGCATCCATCCCCAGGTGTTTAGAGAATAAACGGGGCAGGTTGAGGGCCGGGATGCTGAGACAAACCTGTGTGCAATGGGGATGCTGTGCCTGCCTCCCTGGCTGCCCTTTGCTGAGGCTGGTGGCTGAGTCTGACCTGGGACCGAGCTCTCTGCAGGGCAATGCCAAAGGCAGGGTTAATTTAGCAAGGAAACAGCCTTCTCTGGAGCCGTAACTTTGGGATCCCTGAGCTAACTTGACAGAGATCTGGCAGGGATGCTGAAGTGTCAGAGAGCATTCGGACCTACCGGCTGGGCTCAGCCCAAGGGCCTCCTGGAGGAGCGTGGTCCACGCTGGTGTTTCAGCTACATCTGGAGGATCTCAGCAAGCTGCGGGCAGAGCGGGCAGAGCGGCACAGCTCCCACCAGCTCCAGAAGCTATTTTGGCTCCCTTTACAGTCAGTTATTTTAAGAATAGCTTCTAATGGGTGCAAAGCACCACTTGAGCTATTAAGGTGATGCACTCCTAAACAAGTGCTCCTCAATGTGTCCAGCAAAACAGAGCCCAATCTGCCTGCTGGCAGCCCCTCCTCCAAAAAAAGACCCCATGGAGCACCAGGCAGCCATCCCAAAGGAAGAACTGCCCTGGCAGCCTGGGATTAGATGGGTGGAGTAATTGTCCTAGGCACCATGTCATTATCTACAATTTCCAGGCCATCACAAACAGCATTTAGGGTAATTTCTCTCCTATTGGAGTGGAGCTGGGGGATGCAGGGGGCTAAGCCAAGCACGGGGCCACGCTGCAGACCTGAGAGGGGCTGACTCTATTAGCACACAAATTGCAGGCTTTCAGAAGCTGTCTTCTGAAAGGCCCCTAAATACACACAACTCTAAGTAGGAAGTTAAAAAAAATCATCTAATTGCCACCCAGACATGCCTGTATTACGTGAGTTCGTTCGTATGTAAGTTTGTAAACTTCTTAAGTCCTTCTCCTGAAAGGCAAACATGAGCCAGGTTTGACATCGTATGTTGAGCCAGGACCTGCTACTTCATTTTTCTCTTCCTTCTCCCCTACCTCTCCCTCCTTTTGAAAAGCTTAACTGATGAGGTCTTTAATGCCATGCCCAACGCACCAGGATATAAATGCCACTAAAATAAAAAGCAGACAAAGTTTCTGGTTATAGGAAAACTACCTAAATGTTATTATCCGCTAAGATAATTGGCTCCATTAGATAATTTGGCTCCATTCACGGCCCATTATTTTAAGAATAGCTCCTGATGTAGGGGGCAAAGTATCCTTTACCTGTGCTACTAAGGTGATGGATGCATTGTTAAAAATACCAGGGATGAAACAATGGAGGGAATATGCAGTGATTTAGGAGTGCAGGGACCAAGTCCCTGTGCTGAAATTTCGGATTTCCCCACCACCACCACCCCCAGAAAAACTGTGGGTAGCTTCAGAGCTGAAAAAGATATCTATTGCAGAGTGCATTAATTCTTTTCTGGAGAGTTTCAGCTCCCTTCCTTGACTCTAGAAAGCTGGGAGAGTTAGATAAATAAAATTAAACAAGGTATTTGCTGGTGAGCTACTCTGTGCAATGAGGGGGGGCTGCAGCCCAGGCTGCGGGGTGCTCACAGGGGAGAGGGAAGGTGAGTCCCCAGGTGAGCGGAGCTTCGGCTTTGGCTGATCGTTCAATTCAGCTACTTTTTGGGCACAAACCTGATCGTTCAATTCAGCTGCTTTTGGGGCACAAACCTACAACATGAGTGGAAGCCGATTTACTGGGGAAGAGGTAAAACCCAGCCTTTCTGGGCAGGGTAGCTGTTGCTATCAAGAGAGCCTTGGTGACTGAACTTTGCTAATGACTGGGTTTTCCTTCCCAGGGCTTACTGGAAGCCTCTCAATGAGGCTTCTGTTCTTCCATCGGACCCGGGTTTTGGCTTCCCGCAGAATAAAGGAAGCCTTCCCTGGTGTAATGAGTGTTTACCCGGGGGGTGCTGATACTGTCGGAGTCTGTCACTGCAGGATCAAAACCAGAACTGCACAGCCTCTGATAAAAAGGCCAGATGTGCCACTTTAATTAATGCAATTTGCTAAACACTGGAACAATTAAGTGCAATGCGATAGTGCAGTAATCTTTGGGGCCAGGAAGCGCCGTCCCCAAGGCATCCCCAGCTGTTCCAGCTTTCTTTTTTACTCTGCCATTTTCATAAATTCAGAAACGCAAAGGATTTGCAGGGGAGCCACAACATCAAATAAAGAAGGAAACTGAAGGCGTGCAGGTGAACGCAAAAAGAGGGTGAGGGGCCGTGCACCCGCCGGTGGTCTGGATGGGGATCTGATGTGAATGGTGACAGCGCAGATACACCCAGGGCCACACACACACGTCCAGCCCAACACAAACACAGCCCCCCGTGAACACCGAGGGGCACGAACAAACGTGTACAGGAGCTGAGACTATCAAATACCCCAGGCGAAGCAAACATGCACCCAGCGTGTTGCACAAACACCCCGTAACATGTTCCCACCACCTGGACCACCGTGCAGGCACCAACACTGGGTTGGGCATGCACCCTCGCCTCATCCCTCGCTGCTGATGCCCCCAGCACGGTAGCCCAGGCATCTTCTCTGATACTCATGCAAGAAACAGAAGAGCTCCAAAGTTTCTCTTTTAGACACATCTAAATCCTCTGGGACTTTCCTACTTAAGAACAGAAGGAAGTTAAAAAGAAACAATAATGAGGGGAGAAAATGAAGAAGTTTCTCTAAAAGCCTACAGGTTTCAGGGAAAGTGATGGGAAATTAGAGATCTGTGATAGATGAGCTAATTTCCCTAACTGACAACCCAGACAGCTCGATCCAAAAAAAAATGTTTGGATTTGATTAGTGCTCCCCGCCTCCCTACTGTACGTAAGCCCAGAGTTGTGCGTGTGTACACACACTTTCAATAGGGAAGTTATTGCTTTTATATTGTAACACACACAACTCCCTTTACCATCCACTAAGAAAACTGTCTAGGAAAACTCAATTAGAAAAAAATATTTTGAACAAACTTCTGACTTTTCCAAGTTTGTACTAGCCCAGTTTTCCACCTCTCCCTGAATGCACCATCCAGTTATCAAACAGGTTTACTCCTTGGGGGTAGGGGGGGAATTCTTCTATGTCAGAAACACAAATTACAGTGGGGAAAATGGGGAAAAAACAGTGAAAAAAGTTTCTCCCTATATGTCACATTAACTGCAAGGCCAGCACCTCTGGAGCAAGGCAGTTGCAGAGATGCCTTGTGTCTGGTACCACCCAGGACCTGGTTTATTCCTGGTTTATTTAGAGGAACAGTGTGAAAATGTGGTCAGTCCCCACAACACTGTGCCACAGCACCAGGACCTGAGGCTGAGCAGCACCCGTTTGTGTCCTGCCTCCGCTGCCCTGGGGGCAGGACGGTGGACAGCAGACTTAGATGATATTCCTAAGGCAATGGATTTTTTTTACACCCATACACTTCCCATAAAAAAGAAAAATCTGCTCAACTAAATTGTTTTGCAAATTCACGTTGAAGGAACTTCATGAGACTGTATGTGTCAAAGAGCCCTTTCCTTATTCCTGCACACATTTTCTGTGCTCTCAAGCAACATAGTGCTTTTCAGGTACGTTTTTTCAGTGTGACATGATGCGGTTTTTCAATGCAAAAAATAACCTGATTTCTAAACTTATTTCAGTCTAGTTAAACAAGACCCCATTCCATGCATGCAGATGTCTTTAATAAAATGTTACATTTTACATGCCCTGAACTAATTGTTTTTCCCAGGGGGAAAAGAAAAATCTATTTTTTATATTTTCCTATATTTTATATAGGACAAGTACACCGTTTCACTGACTCCAGCATAATACAAATACTGTCTCAGCCCATATCAGACATGTAGAAGAGAGGAGTCTCATCCATCCTTGCAAAAATGCAATCAGCCCAGAAGCAAGAAAGCTCTGAATTTGTGGCACTTACTTAGAAAAACACCCACACTTTTGTTTGTTTGTTTCCTTCATCTTTTTTTGCAGCATTTTTTAGCCGAGGACAATTAAAAAAGCATCACAGTGAAGATGAGAGGGAGCATTGCCCTCTTCCAGCCTGATCAGAAAGTTCTTGTTAACTTGACAATCTTTAAATATAAACAGCTGATCAGAATTGCTGAGAAATCTTAAAAAGAAGATGAAAAGGACAAAGAAAAAGTTCCTGAGAAACTCAGCAGAGGAATGTGAGCCCTGTCACCGCTGCTAGCACAGTACAAATGAGACGGATGAAGGGGCATAATTAGGTCTTGGGAAGCAGCATGGGCTGGCTGGGGAGCAAGAGACAGAACAGCACCGAGGGGGAACGTTTCATGCAAAAATCAAAATGTCTGTGGCTGACACTCACCTGCAGAGAAGGATCACTGCCATCCTGGGAAAGCAACGTGCTGGGAGGAGGGTGGTGATGAGGTTGATAACCTGCCCCGCCATCGTGCCTTGCCGGTGAAGAAGACCATTCAACCACAGCAGAGGGAGATGGCAGCGCTCGGGGATGATCGGTTTGGGGCACACCTGCGGTCACCCCTTGGAGGAGACAGGGTGCTGTGAAGATTGTGCATCACTCAGGTCCTGCTGGATGTCAAAGGCCTTGGGGTGCCCCCAGATCAGTGCTACGGAAAAACACATGAGTTCAGAGGGGCAGCGATGGCTGGTTGGTGGCACCTAGACCCCAGGTGTGGCAATGGCTCCCAGCCTGTCTGCAGTTTGTGTTGTGGGCTTCTCCCAGCCTATTTCCAGAAGTACCTATGATCACACTGATGTGATCCTTTGGAATAATTATATCTGGGTGCATGTCCCTGTCCCATGCACAAAGGTGTGAGACTGGTATAAAAGGCTCTGCGTTAGATGCAGATTCAGGGAGAGGTAAGGCTGTACCAGAGCCCTGTAACTGCTCAGAAATGGGCTCTTTTGGCATCAGACCAGTTCTGAGGACACCCTTAAATTCCAAATGGCATGCTGGAGGCTGGGATTTGTGATGAATGAACCAATAGATCAAGCTGGATGGTAGCTGTGACTTTACTATAGATGTGATACAGGTTTCCCCAGTCCAGAGGGGACCATCCAGCTTGACCATCACTTTCAGGGTTCAAAGGCTGTGTTGTCCTTGCCCACCTCCCAGGAAAGCCCACAGGACCCAGCTCTAGAAGCCATCTAGCCTGGTAGTTTGGAGTCCCTCCAGGAGAATGAGCTTTGGAAGGAAAAACAAAGGTGCAGGTAGGCATGTCCAGCCATGGGTGGATGTGCCATCAGATAGCCTATTGGAATGAATTTTTGGGAGGACCTGGATGGAGGACAGCTTTGCTTCCAGCTTCACATCAGGGCTGGTCTTCAAAGAGGACCAAAGTACCTGTGTACACACCAAAACAAGGGAGCCTTGATTCTACCAACTGGAAAAAGGAGCCTGTGGAGCCAGCAGCAGGGGTTAAGCAGAGGGGCCGGGATGCCATGCTGGATTTAGGTATCAAAATTCCTCTGAAGCACCTGAGTCCTGTTTTGCATAAGGCTTTGGGCATCTTTGACAATAGGAGGTAAGCTCCTAGGCGACTGACTTACCTTAAAAGGCCCTTCTGGACCAGAATTATTGTTTTGTTGACAGAAACGGGGTGTGTCTGTCTTGTGAAGGCAAGGGTCTGTGTGTGTGTGTGTGTGTCTGTGTGTGCATGCACGTGCACACTCGTGTGTCTGCCTTGCCACATAACTCAGAGCCAAATCCCCAAGCTGGCTTTGAAAGCCTAAATTTGCAAACCCTTTCCTATACCGCCGCACTAGTTTCAGGGAAATGCTACCTTTCAAGTAGGGATAGGAAATTAAAAGAAATTAATATGTTACTCAGCAAGATTAATTAATTAGCTAATGTGCATAGATCACTTAGGAATGGTAAAGCCCTAGATAACTTTTTATGTCTGAGGAAATATGGTCTAAAGTGGTTCAATTCCAGCCCAGTAAGACTAACATTCATTAGGGAAGGTGATGCGGAGAGTCAGGTGCGGAGGGGGAAGCGGCGCCAGCGCTACCTGGTAATCACAAGACGGAACAAAAATGCTGCTGTCTCCAGGATGAAGGACTTGAGGTTACAAGATCATAAAACATGGGAGTCCATAAAGTTTCCAAGTTCTGAAGGCATGCCTTAAAAGTTAATATCGCGCAGTATCAGAGCCATAACAACAAGTCACCTAGAGCCATTTATTATTCATTGAGAGTCACCCTCACTACACAGACCTAAAGTCCTTTAATGTCTCAGGTACATTCCTCTTATCTAAAGGAGATTTACGGGAATATTATTGCATCTTAAGGAAATGCCAATCAATTATTTTAACACTAGCTTCTGCCATTTTAATAACTCTCCCAAGGCACAAACTGACCATATTTAATGGTGTAGCTGTTAAGCTGCAAGAAATGTCATTTCCCCCTTTGTAATTGGACATTGCGTCAGTTGCGCTGTCGATAACAGCTATATAATACAATCGTAGTTGTATGTTAAATTGCCATGTATTTCATATTATAGCCCTGTGTTATGCCTCTAAACATCCTCTGGAAACCTTTTTACATGCTGTTCTGTACAGAGGACTGGCTTGACATGAAATTCATTGTGTTTCAATTTTAACTAAAGGGAATTAGGTGCTGACATTCCCCTGAAGTACGATAGAGGCTGGGTGCTTCATCGCTTTGAGCTCTGACAAATCACTCTCCTCTTCAAAATGGATATGGAGCTCTCAATGCTTTTCAATTACAGCTGACTGTTTGTCTTCTCATGGTTGTTTAAAATTGATTGGGTTCTTTTTTCCTAGCGAACCAATACATTGTATTAAAAACCCTACAGAAATTACCCTTAGGTGACTTTGAAAACCCAACCCCAAATATATCACGGTGATTCTTTAGGAGGCACCTTGTGTCTCTGAGATATACTTTAGCATTTGACTCCGAACAGTATCCATCTATCTCTACACTTATCTCATGCATCAATGAAACAGCTCTTTCCTTAACGACCACTTCTGCACGCTGCCTCCTCCAGCACCCCTTTGCAGCAGGCCTTTTTCTTGTCATTCATTAACAAATTAATCCTGTTCTCCTGGACCGCTGGATTTCATTCCTGGCACCGCTGACCAGATATAAAGTGACAAGTGGAGTGAATGGTGGCACCTCACTTTCTCCTAATGTATCAGGTGCCCTTCATTGAAAATGCTCTTAGAGCAAAGAAAAACTCTTCATCAGCCCTGTGACAGTGATCTGTTTGGACTAGGAGACCTGGGGGGAGCACTCACCACGGCAGAACAGGCTGTGCAAGAGCCAGCCAGGCTGAGGTGTGGCAGCTGTGGGCTTCCAACATGAGGTGGTGGCTTACACTGAAGAGTGACCATCAGAGATGGACACCTGCTGCCTCCCTCACACATCTAGCCCAAGCTCTGCTGCCCTTCTTGCTTATCCTGGCATTCTAACCTTGATCTTCGCTAAACCTTAATGCCAGGGGGTTCTCCTCTGTGGGCAGAGGGTATGGATGAGGGGCTACACCTTTTCAGGTGGCCTTTCCTCATGTTAGGACTGTGTTCTTTCTAGTCCACAATGACACCATTCTTGCAGGTGAGGATTTCTAGGCCTCTAATCGCATTTACTTGTTGCTCTGAACTACCACTCTTGCCCCATACCTTCTTTTTGAGATGAAGTGCCCCAAACTGGAGACACCCTGACTAGCACTGGGCAGACTGGAGGCAGGCACTGCATCGCTGGGTAAGGGATACAGCATCTAGGATGAACAAGAGCTCAGCCTGGGCTGGCCAGCTTGCTTGTGCCTGGTGAATGTCCCAAGCAGAGAAGACTTAGCAAACAGCACACAAACCTTTAGTGGTTCATCCCCATGGGATGGATGGTATTCATTTCCAGGTCAAGCCTTGCAGAACCAGGGAAAATGCAATCAAAGCTAAGTGTAATGCTTCATTCAACCTGCGCAGCCGACTGCATTTTACTGATACATAAACCGGCTGCAGGAAACAAACTTAACAGCTGTTTGCACAATTGTAGATAAGGTGTCACTGCCTCCCTTCAAAACCAAAAGATGTTTTTTTTCCTGTGAGGTATATCTAGTGAATAAAATTATAAGAACAAGCACAAAGAGAAGGAGAGAAATGTCTACCTTTGGAAATAGCAGTGCTCCTTGGGTTGGATGCTTTGGGCCGCATAAAGTTGTGTAGCTCCGTTAACTTCAAAAAAGGAGCAGGCTGGTTTACGAGAGCTGAGCATCTGAGCTTTCTGATTGAAAATAATCAGGGAGCAGGAGCTGCAGGCAGAGTTAGACGAGTTTGCTTTTCTAGCTGAGATTTTGCAGAAGTCTTTTCAGCCTGTGAGGAATTAAAGCTGAACACTGAGGTCTTTCAAGTAAAAGCTTACTGAGTGCCGAACCGGCAGCATTTACCCTCTGCAAGCAGCACTCAGCTCCCCAGCATTTCCCTATCTGCACAGCCTTGCCGAACAGCAAAGCGAGGAAGATGCTTCTGCTCTTCAAAGAGCCTTTTCTTCTGCCTGATTCAGTACTTTTAAGGTGGTGGTTATAGTGTATCTCTATAGGCACCTTCTGCAATCTGAGAGTTTGATATTCAAAGGAGAAAGGGTGCTGCCTTTCTCAGGCTTAATGGCATAGAAGGCATTGGCCAGAGCCCTGGAAAAGAGTGAGGGTGGAGGAAAGATATACAGTTTTTGGAAATTCCTCCCTAATTGTTTTCCTACTCAATCATTCAATATTCTGAAGCTAAAAATACTAAAAGCAGAAGAAAAAAAAGAAAAAAAGGATCAGTCTTATAGTGGAGGATAGGTGCAATATTTATTACCAAAATTTGGAAATTCAAAACTTTGATGAAATGGAACATATGTGAGATACCTTCAACCAGCTCTTACAATAGAAAGAACAGTAAAATCCAATCTAGAACAGATGCAGATGGTATCTCATAGCTATGCGACTGTTCTTTCCAAGCCAAAGATGACTTGGATATGGAGATTTTCTGCATTTTTCTGGATATAGCTCTTATCTTTAGAATCTCACTTTAAATCTTGAGCTGGAAGGGCTCCAAAGGTGACCAAACTGAATGCCCTGCTCAGAGAAATAAGAACTGAATTTTGTTTCTGCCAATCCCCAAGTCTCCATTAAAATGAGAGTATCAACTAAAATATCAAACCACCCAGACGATGCCAAACCAGTGGAAATTTTGCCATTTCCCTCATCTTCAGTGAATTTAGTTGTCCACAGATATCAGGAAAACAGGGGACACTTCCAAAGCCTTTCAGCTTTGTTGTGAAATTTGTTCTACTCCTGAAACAAAGCCTGCTGTGCTGTGCAAATGGCACATTTGCTACTAGCCCGAGACCTTTCATGTCTCTCTCTGTTTAGTCCTGGGAAGCTGGCGAAGCTCATGGTGCTCTTGAAAAGACATTGCAATTGCTGGAACATGCCAGGTGGGAAAGGTCCTTTCAGTGTGGGGTGATTCTGCAACATCTACAGACAAACAAATGAACAGAGGATGGACTCTCTGCAAATGTTTGGTTTCCTTTCACTGCTCCTGGATTTGGAGCCTCTTTTTTTTTTGGACGAGTTACTGTATTGTACCAAAGCCATGTCTTGCACTAATAACCTCTCCCTGTGGGGAATGCCAGTCCTTGGAGCCTTCCCTCCTCGCTCCTCCTTCGGGAGGGTGCTCAGCTGGCAAGACCAAAACACTCTCTTCATTGATATAATCAAGATGCCGCAGTCACACTGACATTGCAACACCTGAGAGGATTATTCACATTTATGTGATGTTATTAACTTATCCCACTGGCTGGAAATGCTCTGGAGAGCTGTGCACAGATCTGGGCTCTGGTGAAAAACCATGGCTGGATTGTATGCTCAGCAGCCTACCTGCCAACCCAACACCCTTGCCAGAGTCCAGCTCATTAATTATCCTGTGAACACTGGAAAGCGTCTTTCCCATTTGAAATGCAGATGCTGCCTGTAAACAGTCACAACACAGCCGTATTTGCCCCACATTTGCCCCTATTTGCTCACAGTAGGTCTTGACTCCCATCAGCTGATCTAACCCATCCTTCCAGATTCCTGGATGAGAGGGGCATCCGTGGAGGGGAGATACCCTGGTGCAGAGCATGGCAATGAAAAACCAAGACCCTGCTAAGCCAAACTCTTTCTTGGCAGCTATGCCCTGGTTCACCCCTTGCATTGACCTGAGCTGAGTCATCCTGCACTTGTGCTGGTGTAACTGAGAGCAGAATACGACCCAGCAAGAGCAGCGCATGCTCTGCCAAGGGCATCGCTCAGCCACCGACCTTGACGTGGGATTTCTCTGTGCTTAGGGAGGGAGCCACATCTAAGAATCAGTAATGAATCTCCTTATTCTTTAACCATATTAGTGTCAAAGAAATTGGGTTTTGGGGGCCCCCTCCCAAGGTTTGCTAACCCCCCTCACCTCTGCCTTTGTTTGATACATCAAGGGCAGGAATAGGAGACCTGAAGAAACAGAAAATTTTAACTACTCGCTTTTTCACTCAGATTTCCTTTCTTCCCCCCCAAGGACAGTGCCTGGGACACTCTCCTCTTCATTTCTCTTTTACCTTCCCCTTTAGCCGTGGGAGGACAGATGCCCTTGGAAAGAATAAACAGGAAGGGCCAGCCCTGTCTGTGGTGTCAACCACCGCTCTTCCCTGGATCAGCATGGCGAATCCTGCCCCGTGCCTGCATAGCAAGCTTCAGACAGAAGAAACAGCCTCAAGCACAGTGAGCTGAACCACCCTCTGGCACCCTCCGGCCACCCTGGCTGCAGACCAGCAGGAAAAGCCAAGGGATTTTGCCACGAGAATTTTCCTTCAGCTTTTCTGGGACCGTGGAAAAGGGCTGTCTCCTTGGGGCCAAGCATGGGTGTCTTCCAGGTCTGCATTCCCAGCAAGAGGCTGGGAGACTTCATTGTCCAGCCTCAGCCTTCACTTTTTTCATGACCCAAAACCCAGCAAGACAACAAATGGTGGCCCCTCTGCTTGCCCAGATGCGACACACAGTCCGTACGGAGCACACTGAGCAAAGCGCTGGTGCTGAGTGGTGGGGCCACCCACCACAGCCAGGAGCAGGGTTTGAGTTTACAGCCTGGCAGCACTCGGGTTGGGGCCCAAGGGTACCAGGTGTGGTATTTCCTCTGGAGCAACTACCAGTTTTATGTCTGAAAAATGGTTCTGGTTCACAAAGTTAGGAATGGTTTCCAGCCAATCTAAGGCAGATGGATGGTTTTGGTGTAAATTTATGTCTCTGAGCCATTTCAAGCAGCAGCTATTTTGGATTTTTCTCCTTCCAGCTGCAGCTGGAAGCATTGGTTGAGCCCTGTTGCAGCAGGTGCCATCAAACAAACATGAAGAGCTGCCTCCTGCTTCGACGTGTGTGCAATCTGAGCTGGGAAGATCCTTTCTGGAGAGGACTCAGAGACTCACCAGAAGCCCTGGGGGGATAAGACATGTCTTACACCACTCTATGTCTAACCCCTTACATGGTGCTCCCCCTCCCAAGCTTCTGACAACCCATCAAACCCTCTGGCCCTCGAAAACACAGGCAAGCAGCAGCAGAGACAACAAACCTAGTGGGTCCCCACATAGATTTTGGCTCTAACGGCAACAGGAATGTCCCCCACAACCTAAATGCCAAGGAAACACACAGCAACTCCTTGATGCCTGTAGATGTGACCCAGCTCAGAGAATCACATGAAAGCAAACATCTCTGGGCTTGGCTGCCACACAACTTTGTCATGTGTGAATGGTGGAAGACCCTGTTGTGCTTACATGCGCTGACAAAGTGTGTGAGCATCAGCTGCATGCCTGCTGTGTACAGGGATGCTCCTAGTACTAGTAGAGTGATCACACTGTACATCTGCGAATCTCATAGCATCCACTCAGCCCTGCAAAGCAGTGACCTAATACAGATCTTGAGTAGGAAAGTTACCACGGCTGTGTCTGCTATTAACATTTAGAAGGTAATCTCCTTAACACCATAAATGCTAACTACTCTGGCATGCCCTTGACAGGTATAATTGTCTGTAGTCCTGTAAAAAATAATAGCCATCTGGCAGAAAGTACTGACGTTGTGAGAAGAAAAAGAAGATGGGCACCAGCAAGAGACCAAAGCAAATCCCCCAGCACAGATTACCTTGGGGCTATTTGATTGCCTGGCAATCTGCTCATGTCCCTCTTTTCAGCTCCTTTCAATGTCATGGTAGGAGCACCTTCCAGCTTTAGCCTTACAGCCAGCACAAGTCCTATCTGAATTTATTACAGACAAGGAAGCAGAAATACTTCTGGTTCACTGGAACTGACAAACATGAAAAAAGAGCTAGGCTGGTGGAGATCAAACCCATGGGTTACATAAGAAACCTTGCTTGGTTTCTGAAAGAAGTGTATCGCCTTGCTAATAGTATGTTGTATATCATCTGGCGCTTGTAAGGAATGACCTGCCTGCTCCTCAGCATCTCTGGCTCTCCTCATCATTACAGCCCTTGTAAAAAATGGCATATTAAGTGCAAAGACCAACAGTCCTGGAAACAAAACGATCCCCATTATTCACAGAACCAGAGCACTACAGGCAGCTGAACGCAAGCTTCTCCCAGGACATCTCTTGGCTTCAACCTTGAACCACAGAGCTCTTTCTCGGGGTAAAGAAGGAACACGGTTCAGCCAGTTTGTGTATTCACTGGCCTTTCTGCTAACTGCTGAATCCCCCTGTGGGATCTGTGGGTACCGGTAAAGCAGGAGCCCTTTCCAGCAGGTGCCAGGCTGACTCGCTGTTACACACTCAGTACAACCCGCAGCAACGCTGGCCCTCGCTGCAGCCACCCTACCTGTGCAGGGAGGGCAGGAGGACATGCAAGCAGGGAAGTCCCCCGGCCGATGCTGTTCCCAGGCTCTGGCAGAAAGCAGGAACCCTGATAGCTCAGAAACAAACACTTATCCAAATTCCATGACCCAAGATGCCCAAAAAAATTCAAGCCATCTTCCAAAAGTCATTGACACTTAACAACCTCTTCTCTGAACTGCCCTAAGGTTATGGCCAGATATTCACTGGAGCAGTGAGGCAAAATCTGTCCACAAACTGTGAGAAAAGAAATCTGAACTTTTGCACAAATTAAGAGATGAATCCACAGATTGGTCTGATCTTCGCTGGTGGTTTTACCTTTGCAGCTTTAAAGAAGTGCTGAGTTTACCCTTCCCAGTGATGGTGCACTGACATTATTTCAACTTCTGGTCCACTTTTGAGGAACAGGTGTGTTCTCAGGTTTAGCTGAGATCTCCCTGTGGCTTTTTAATACCACCCAAGGAAACAAAAGAGGATGGTTTCTGTTACAGCAAAGTCTCCTGACAATAGCTTGACTGCAGTTAATGATAACCACAACCACCAGAGCAATGCAGAAGAATTTAGGGAGGGAAAGGGCATGTTTCACTCCTTGCTCTCAGAAAAGTTGATCTTGTCTTTAACCTCTGGATGAGCATACGTGAGCTACAGATCGAAGACATCTGCTATGAGACAGCTGCATTCACACAGCCGAGCGGTCGCCCACAACCTTCAAACAAAGCCACACCAAAGAGAAGGTGCTGCACCCCATCGGCTCACCAGTTCCTGGGGAAGGTGAAGTCTGAAATCTCTCTAAGTGAATGCACTCTGGAAACACACCGCAGCCAACGCCACGATGCCACCCCAGCACAGAGATAGGCCAGGCTTTAGGGCCACCTCACTCACAGGACCTCTCTTACACCACTGTCTTTATTTTATGGATGCCAACTCACTGCCAGGATCTGAGCATCATTTCATAAGTGACATCTGACTTAATTTTACTTTTTTTTATATTAATCTGTAGACTAGTTCTTCAGGACTAAGACTATTACATGAAGCAGTTTAAATGGCTCAGCCCTTTTCCAGCCTGCCAGCTGATAGGTGGTGGCACAGCTGATCCAGTGTCTCATTTTCTCCAAAGGATTCATATTTAGCCCTTTGCTTCCCCCTAAATTGCTTTCCCTGACCCCATTTAAGAGTGTTTTGAAGGACACTGACACTTGCATTTCAGATTTTCATCTAATCCTTCTCCCACTTTGCATAAATCAGGAGGAACTGCACTAAAGTCTATTTCTTCCACAAGCATTAGCAAAACTGCTAAAACCACCAAGATTTATTTCAAACACTGGCTTCGGTCCTAGCAATAAGTAACTCTGAACGTGGCAATTGCTCCTCACTTAAAGGGCCACGACGTGGCGTTTGCTCATCTGGGTCTTCCTGTGTGTCTGCTAAGGGCTGGGCTGAGCCTGCAGCCTCCCCGGGGGTCTGCCCGCCTGCCTGCCCCCTGCTCAGCCTCCTCTTTCTGTGTGCCATCAGCTCTGAGACCGCTGCTCCTTGGTTACATGCAGTTGAACCCAGCTGGTGGGATCCAGGGGAATGAGCAGGCAGAGCCACAGCAGCCTCCACGCAGCTCAGGGACACAGCAACGGGGCAGAGACAAGAAGCAGAATCCATGGTTTGGGTTTGGGCAACGCTGGCTCCCAGAGATTCACCCAACTATAGTTCCACTACATGGTGCTTCATTATGTGCATGAGCTACACCTGCCTCACAGTCCTGAGCTACCGTTTTGAGCATTGCCAAAGTCCATTGCTGAAAGGATTTGTTTTAAACGTGCTGCTATTGTCAGACTGGTTTTGCTGAGCTTCTTCCCTCTCATCTGCTCCTGTCTAAGGCTACACATCCCTAACCTTACCTGTCCCCCCTACCTGCTGTCCCCACTACCGGATGCTACTGGAGTGACACCAGATAGGGGACTTCATCGTGCTGTATTAGATGGAAAGTAAAAGAAGCAACTGCAGAACAGAATGCATCTCTTAACTCTTTAAATCAACGCTGTTACCAGAGTTTGATTCAGCCTATCAGCTTCACAGCCCAAAAGAACTGGGTGATATCGAATGGCCATTATCTGCTGGCAGTACTGGGGGCAGCTTCAGCTGCATGCCATCCTCCCACACAGCAGGATCCTGATGCTTCCCCCATCGCCTCTCTTCCTCCATTGGCATCATCCAGCCATTAAAGCCCACAACATAAACCTCCTCTTACTGAGGAGCCCTCCTTGTCTGATTGACGATCTGCCTGGGGGCTCCCACTGGTTCCATTCAACACAGCCACCATCTACACTTGTAAACCAGTCCCCTTAGGAGAAGTGCCTTTCCAGGGAGGTTTGTGGCCCTTAAAGTTTGCACTAACATTTTGTTCAGCAAGAGCATTACGCAGACAGCACTGGCTGAATTGCAGCTCAAACAGGTAATTAAACAGCAATCTATCCACAGCCCAATTTACACTGTTCCAGCTGAATGCATCATACCCAGGCTTACACGTAGTACAGCCCTTATTATTTCTTAATGTGTGTAAACCCGGTTCTACTGTCTCCTTCATAGTATCACCTATATCAAAACAGTGATTTAAAAAAAAAATCCCCCTATGCATTTAAATAAAAAAAGGAATAGAAACTAAATCTTTCCAGTTTACCAGAACATAACATCCCTGCTCCATGGCTCAGAGGGAACGGGGAGAACAGGAGCCTCGCAAGCCATTCTCCAGGGCTGTTGGACACACAGAGATGAAGACATAAACACCGCAGCAGCAATGCCTCTGATCTCTATCAGTTTAGAAATGCTGCCTGCACCAGGGAGGATTTTTCGTCTGTGTTCCTTTGTGTGACTATTAACACCAGAGTGACTCTAAAACATCATGCAGAGCGGGGGACAGGCCCGGTAGTGCCCCTGATACGTGCAACCGAATTCTGAAATATCCTGCACAGGCAGGCAAGTAACTTCTACCCTGCCAGCCAGGAGTTGTGCATGTAGTTAAGTCCAGTAACGTCCTGGCGTTCAGAGGTTAGAAGCCCTCAGAACCAGCTCGCTGCTGGCCAGGAGTGCCCCCACAGCAAAGGCAATGCAGGACAGACGGAACACACCGCAACATCAGGAGGGCAAGGCTTCAGACCACCTTTCACACTTACTTTGGAGTGGGGCAAAGGCTAATGGGTGGTGCAAGGGCAAAGAGAAACAGCAAAGTGAACCAGGCAATATGGTCTCCCATAGATATTCAGTATATCTACGTAGCTATAAATACACACACCTTTTCCCAGCCTATCCTATGCTGTCCTATGCTATTTTATCCTATCCTATGCTACCCTGTGCTATCCTGTCCTATCTTATACTATCCTATTCTATTTTATGCTATCCTATGCTATCCTATCCTATCTTATGCTGTCCTATGCTATGCTATGTCATGCTATCCTATCCTATCAAGTCAGGGATTGAGCATCTTATGAAAATGGGTTTGGGAAGCTTCCCCATCTCCTCCTGGCATTCATCCCCCTTAGCAAACCCCTGCAGGATTTTTCCTGGCAGCAAAAGGCTGCTCCAGGGAGGCGGGTGGGGGTGCAGGGGGGGCTGTGGGTGGGGGCGTGCAGCGCCAGCACATGTCTGCGGGGGCCAGAACGGTGCTGTGGGTCAGAAGTGGGGTGCATTGGCTGAGCCCCATAGGGATCGAGGTTGGGGTCTGCCCAGCAGGGCTGAGGTGTACCTGGCTCCCTGCCTGCCCTCCCCCCAGTCTCTGCCAGTTTAAAAAACAGATTCACACAAAGTGTGAATAGCAAATGGGGGGGGGGGGGGGGGGGGACGACCCATACTCAGGATAGAGAAACATGTGACAAAAGCTGCACATATTTTCATCAACCAGAGGCCAGGACATAATAATAATCACTTTCCCAGCCCAGAGGAGAAGAACAAGAGCAAGGGTTTCTATTCAGAGCAGCCAAGACAATAGTGACAAAGGGCCACACAAGGTCAGTGACACTTTTGCAACTCATGTCATCTGAGGAGCTGGTCCTGATCTGTCATCTCCCTGCTGATCAGTGACAACTGAGACCACGAGGCACAATCCACCTCTGTGTTACCGAGTGCAGAAACCTCCCCGCGCTCAATGGGGCTACACAAGGCAGCGGCAAAGGAGACAGAGCTCTGCTGCATTCAAACACGGGGCTGCTTCGCTCCCTGAGCTTTGGTGACTCGCTGTGATTGTCACATCACTCTTCCCCCCTCCCCTGCACCTTCATCAACCCCTTCAGCTCATTTGCATGGCTGGGAAGGGAGAGAAACTCCGAGGTTGCTGACTCTGTCAACAACGTCCTAAAAAGTGCCATTAGTTGGCACGGAAATTTCCCATTGTTCAGCAAGGGCTTTGGAGGCATGGTGCTCAACAGGCACTTTTGCACCCCTTTTTCAAAAAAAAAAAAAAAAAAAAAAAAAGAAAGAAAAAAAGAAAACAAACCAAAAAATCAAGAAGTGGCAATGCTTAAAAGAAGCAGCAGCTCTTTTCTCTTTGGGGTCCCTGCCAGGTATGCAGGAAAAATCATATATCCTTCTTCAGTCGCTGCTAAGCAGCTGGGCTTTGGTCCTGGAGCTTGATGCTCCCTTTGCTCCTTTCAGCGCTGAGGTTTGTGTCAAGATGGGACATCCCTGCTGCCACCTGCGCACAGCAGAGGATGGAAAACCTGCAGGAGTATTTCACAGCACCTCTCACGCTCACTGGGTGAGAGCAGGCAGACTATCAGACCTGAGGTTTGCCATTTCCCCCCTTCTTTTTATAAGGCCCGTCAGGGAGAGGAGGTGGTAATTACAGTCCTATGCCCAGGATGGCATTAGTAGTAGTGTGGAACCAGAGGTAAAAACAGCTGGCAGTTACCTCCTCGATTGCCTTCAACACGTGCTGAGCTCCTAAGCAAGAAAATGAAAGTATTAGCGATAGTTTGCTTTCAGCCATCAGCACTGGTTCTTTCCTAGGACAGAATAACACATTTTAAGAAAACGACAGGGGCTGATGGAGTTTTCCACACCCAGGGTGAGATCCTCACCCTTTAAATCCCTAGAACAGCACAGAGTCAGGGGAAGGTTGTGGATTTGCTCCAGCTGCATGTTTTGCTGTTGGTTTGAGAGCTGGGGCAGAGCCATGGCCAGTCAGGAACTGGGGCTCACATGCTTGGTTCACGCTTTCTTCCAAGTGGCAAAATACATGAAGGAGGGACTGGGAGTGGACTCTTCCCAATCCCAGTGTCAGGGGCTCAGGAGAGGCAAAACCTTCCTCCACGTCAGGTTCAACCTCCACGTCAGGCTGCAATAGGCTAAAAAGGCACCAGCCCAGAGGATGTTCTCTCCATCTATATGGGACAATCTCCATTCTTAGAGGTCTTCAGCTACCTCTCATCAGAAATTCATGGTTAAGGGTCCCCACAGGACAGAGTGGGCATGAGCTGTTTACATCCTGCCCAGGAGTATGGGTTGGGCAGGAGAAGAAGATGTTCCACCAGCAGTGGCAGTGGAGCAGCAGATGGGCAAAGGTCATCTGCACCTCCCTGCCCACCTTTGAGGCCCCATCCTTACAAAGGTCTGTTGCCATGAACAATAAAGTCTTGTGCTTGCCCAGGAGATGAGGGTGAGCTGGGACACACGGCCAACCCTCCCAGTTACCACGACCATGCAGCTTATTGCACCCTCTCCTTTGAACAGCCAGACACCAATCCCAGCAACACCAGCTGACATCACATAATACCACTTATTACAGAGCCCTTACTTATGGAAGTGTCTCAGGTGCATTGACCTGCTTTTGCAAGTAAAGTCACGGTATCGTTTTGCAAAGCAGTGTAAGTGGAGGTTGCATCCCTTCTTGTCCTTCCACATCCCCCTGCCTGCAGCCCTCGATTCCTCTCAGAAAGTGGTGGCTCGTACTGTAATTCCTGGGATGAAAGCACCCAGCCTTTGTGCTCCCCATCGCAGCAACTTTCCAAAGTATGTGTCTGCGAGCAAAAGAAACACTTTAATGTTTGCAACGTGAGAGGAACTGTTTATACCCCATTCTGATGCTGTGTTTCACCAGGGTGAGAGACAGCTCTGGGCAACAAGGGATTAAGAGGGTCCATTGTATCCTTTTCTGATGTTGCCTACCATTCGCTGCCATTTGCATACATCCCATATTCAGGATATGGGGGCATGGAAACAGCCACCCCACCTGCTCCCGCAGCTGGGCATCACCGGACCAGGGGCTGCCTTGAACAGATCTGGGGGGGGACGATGGCTCACGAGGAGAAGGGTTGAGTGCATGTCTACGTGGGGAAGGTAGGACAGAGGGGGAGGGGGGAGAGAAACAAGAGTAAACATGAATTGGGAGGATTTTCAAAGCCGGCAGAGGGCCTGGAAAAGGACAGGCTTTGAATTCTGCATGTTCTTTTAACTTGGCCTCTGATTTGAAGAGGCCCCGAAAGCCTGGTAAGCCTCATTGAACTTGAAAAGCTACAAGCTTCCTTTCTTCCCCATTTGCTTTGTCTTCTCTTATCTCATTCATGTGAGACATTGCTCCCACCCCGGCCCTTGCTGGAGAGAGGAGCCGGCCAGAGCCCCCAGCATCGCAGAGAAGCAACAATATCACATCGCTCCCAGAAAGCCCCAGACAATAGGCAGGAATTATTGCCGAGGTGCTGCCGCGACCCTGGCTCAGCCGCAGATACAGGCTAATCAGGAGGGACCGCGGCTCGCCCGGCCAGGCCTGGGCAGGCAGAGCTTGTGCCGCAGGGGGCTGCTAAAAGCCGGTCTGCAAAAGCCTTCCCGAGCCCTTCGGCAGGGAGCAGGGCTTGGGGTGCTGCTTTTAAGGGGACACTAGTCAAGACTGGCAGAGCCATTGCCCTCACGACGGCAGCCCTGCATGCTAAAAGCTCTTTGCGAGCAGGCAGCCTCTTACTGGGGGTCCCAGCTGCTCCCAGTGCTGCAGCTTACTCCGGAGGGTACATTGCCATGTATTCCCAAGGCTAACGGGACCAAAGCAAATGGGGAATTGCATAATTACATCCTTTCTGCAGCTCTCCTGTCAGGTTTTGCACAACTCAGCCTACTGCTATGATAGCAAACCCCTGTCCCCACCTTGCCGAAGCTTGAAGGCTGAGGACAGTATTTACTACACACTGGGGAGCCCTTTGCAGCCTGTGCCGGGTGCTGAACCTGTCAAGTCCAGGACCCAGGATGGACTGAGCACCAATGCTCCACTGCATGTGCCTAACCTGTCACAGGATTTATCAAAACCACTTCATGTGACCAACTGGTACCTTCAACAAGGCCGAAGGTGTACCTGCTGGGTTCAAACACCGTTTAGCCATACTGGGAAAGAGAGGTAAAATCCCCAGGTGTCCCAGCACACCTTAGGGAGAACGTTATGCTGCCAGTTATAAACAATCACCTCTGCCCATGCTGTTCCCCAGTGCCGATGCTTCATTTTCAGCCAGACCTCCCCCTGCAAGCTGCAAATAAACCCGAAGAGTTACAGCCAGGTGGGCCTTTTCGGATGGATCTTGCGCTCAAAGGCAGCTTCCTGCAGCACTTCTCCCACTCGGCGAGTGGGGAGAGGGCGAGGGTTTGTAGACTCTTGATAAACAAGTAAAAGCTCAGATATAATGAGAAAACCTTTTGTGACATAAGGACCTCTGCATGTCAAGTAAATTCATTATATACCAGCTTGAATGGCAATCCGACGGCCTCCAAGTGTCTAATGCAATTACGCTGAGATGGGAGAAATCGTACAGCTGTGCTTCCCTGCTAATAAAAGGGAGCAAAAGTAACAAAAAAGGGATGACAAGAAAGTGAGGGCTTTCCACCAGGCACGGCAAAGCCTGCTGGAGTTCGAGGGTTCATGAAACCCTCTGAACTGGTTTTGGAGTTCACAGGGTTCACAATGCAGGCCGAGTTCACAGGCTTGTCCTCGGAGACCTCAAACCGGGGGGAGGGGTGGGGTGGGCAGTTCTCCCATCCCTCAGCTCTCACCTTCCAAAGGGAGATTTCCCACTAAATACACAGAAGGGGACAGCAAACCCTACTCCATTCATACCGATTTGAGACAGCTCTGGTAAATTTGGTACATTTACCCCAACATATGCAAGCCCAGCATGTGTTTTTTCACCTGTGTGACAGCGCAGGGTGCTTTTGGGGTCCCCTCCCACGGCACCACCACCCCAGCATGTGGGACAGCATGCACGGGACAGGGTACCCTGACGACACAGCAGAGGGCACAGATACCCAGGGAAACCCTATAATATATACATATACATACACATATACATAGCATCCCATTACTATTCTACAAATACAAGCCTGATGTAAAGCAAAAACCTTCCTCCACCGATGGCTGGGAAATGACCAACAAAATCTCAGGCCTTTCCTCAGCCTGGCTCACTTAACAAGGGCCTTAATTGCCTTTCCAGCTCAGGTTTATGCATCCTACAAGTAGATTTACACCTACACAAGTGAGCCAACAAAACAGCACGGTGGCCTGGGGATATGTGTTGTGTACTTTAGCTTAAACCTCTCGTTTAAAGTTTTAGCTTAAACCTTTTCCAAAATGACATGAGATATGACATGAAAATAATTTTCTGAACTGGAAATAACAGCTTCTGCACAGAATATTAAACTGCCTCTCCTAGACAAGCCCTGAGACCTGCACGTTCGTCCCTCTGCAGCTCTGCTACAGCACTTTGTGCATCCAGCCCTGCGGGCATCCAGCAAGCCCTTGGAAGGAAAAGTGCACGGGAAAGGGTATTTCTCTCATAGGCGACAGATTCTCTGTAATAATACTAAGTAGCAGGATGAAAAAATTGAATCCAAATTATCTTTTGAGAGTTCCCTGTTAGGATATTTAACATGAGCGATGAATGCCCGAAGAGAGTCAATTAAAGGTAGGCACCGGTATTACATTTTGGAACATTCTGACTTTCTGTTAATTGACTTGGAAAAAATAGCACCGTGTATTTGTGCCATACATCGGATTCGGTGATAGCTGCCGCCTTCTGAAGTTATGGCAAAATCTAGGCCTCATCCAACCCAACACAGGAATTCCAAAATGAAAAAACCCACAAAATATTCATTTCAGCTGTGGATGAATTAATTGTGTTTGGCTCTGAAGGGTTGTCTGTCTTCATTATTTTAGTTTAGGATCGATTAGATTAAATTACATTAGATTGATGGATGGGGGGAGGAATGGAAGGACAATATATTCCATTTTTAAGAGTAATATGCAAAATAATTATTCAGATGAATTTCACAAGAATATAAATCTGAATAAAGTTAGATGACCACAATAGACTCTTTAACCTTGAAATAGTTAGAGACTCGTTTTAAGACACATGTAATTACTTCTCCACACCATGTACTCCTTTACAACAGCTCTGTAGCACAAAATCATTCATATTGAAAGATATCCTAGTGGGTGTCTCTCTCAAAACTTCAAAGATTTTCAAAATAGCAGGCATTTGGCAGCAAAAAGGTCCTTGGTTCAGGAGATATCACTGCTTTACAGACATTTTTTTGTGACTGTGCCCAAGTTTCAAATTAACCCAGAAATACATCTGTCTGCTCCTACACAGAAGGAAAAAGGATTCTCTGCAGCGAGACGATACCTAGAAGGCAATTCTTAGCTCGATCAAGTAGTTTTCCAGCTCTTCAGAATGAAGCGGTTGACTTGGCTTGGAAACTCAGCCAAGTGAAATCGCAGAATTCCATTCAGTTGAGTACAATTGGGAGTTTATGAAAGAAAACCCATTCCTCTACCAAAACTGGGTAGTTTAGAAGCAGGAAACACCAGCTGGGACTTCAAAGCTTTGATTCTTATTTTTTTCCACTGTGCATAGTAGAAAGATCTCCCTCTGTCCGGGATCTTCTGAAAAGCTATCTGAAATTCAAAAGGTGCTGAAAATTTAGTCCCAAACTGGAATTATCAACACAGACTCAGCTTCATGATCCTTTTATCTGATATTTAACCACCTCTGAGTATCAGCAATCCATGCTGCTGAATGAGGAATGGTGTAACAAGCCCAAAGGCAGTCTAACCTCGGGGGGTTTGCCAAGCAGGCATCGTGTAGCCCACCCTTTGCAAATGTTAATCTATTTTCTGACCCAGTTCAGCTGTTCCCTTTGTTAATCTCTTAACTTAGGTAGATATGGCTGTGGCCCTTCTCCACTGTGAGCCAGCAATTCCATAAATAGTAAAGCTGAGGTTTTCCTGCCCTTTGTCATCCACACACTGATAAACTTTTTCCCTTCATTGAACCCTACCCTGAAGCCAGAAAATGAGAAGGCGTAAAACTCAATTAATTGGCTCTGTATACTGAAAGGGTTTGTTGTTTGGGGGTTTTTAATTATTATTAACCAGACATTTTCTCTACAAGATAATAACCCCACTGCTCCTTAACCTGCGGTGATGGCACCTGGTTTGAAAGCCACGGATGCCTTGTACCATCATACCAAAGCAAACACTCCTGCACAGGCAGTGCTGGTGCTGCCCAGAGGGTGCCTGGGAATACGCAAGACAGGGATGGACTGCACGAAGGGCTGAAGTACCACACAGAGTCAACCGAAACCCACCAACAACAACCACTCCAGCTATTTAGTGAACATCACAGACTGAGAGCCTGCATCCTTCTTATCAGCCCGCACGCAAGAGAACGTGTTACCTCCCAGCAAAGCATGAGTTTTCCTCTTGAAGGAAATGCCATGTGAGCACCGGGGCAATCCAACACTTACAGACTGTAAGCTCTGCAGTCCATCCCTCCTGCTGACACCGCTTGGCTTCTCTCACTTCTCCCACTCATAGCTGTGGCTTAAAAACCCGGGGTCTTGTCTAGACAACACTTCCTTAAGTCTGAGTCACACTAAGCAAGGACTTCTCAAAAGCTTGTGTTGGGCAGGACCCTCTGCTTGACAGAGAACAAAATCCTGCAGGCTTCACAGTGATTTCTGCCTAGCAGATGGAGGGAAAATGCATTGAGAATGGACCTTAATTAAGATGTTATGTCTACCATAAGTCAAGCTATCTGCAAAAGTAACCATGTAGCATATGTGTTTGATCTTACCACTCTTGTTTTTGCCACAGCCTTCTTTAAGGCTAATGAATAAGAAGACAGATCAATTTCTTGGTTTCTACAGGAGAAGGATGGATAATTTGAGGGGGAATACTGAGTCACACAACTTGTTACATTACAGTAATAGCAACCATACTTTTTGTTTTAATGGGCTTTCTGAGAGTTTCACATCATTCGGTAATCAAGAAGAAAGAATGAGTTTTAGGGGATAAAGAACCAATTAAGGGTTTTTTTCCAACACCCAAAACTATGGTTTCACTGTGATGTAATTGCATAAAAAATTATCCTTGCCCCTGGGAGATGCATTTTCCTGGAAAACCACCAGCTAGAACAATCTACTTGAGTTCTTTTCCGAACCTAGAAGTTGCAGCTGAAGGAGCATCAATATTACACCAACACACAGAGACCTGCATGGAGGAAACCTCCACTGCTCCTGGCACCATCCTACAGATACATTGAAAGACCTCAGCTTAACGTGAAGATCTCCCTGGCTGCCACCACTGTCACAGAATCACAGAATGGTCAGGGTTGGAAGGGAGTTCTGGAAAATCATCTGGCCCACTGATGGACCAAGGCAATACCTTGGAGTCGTAACTCAGTAATGGGGGTTCACTGCCTACTCCTGATCTCAGCTTGCCTTAACTACCAACCACAAAGCGAACCACATCTCCCTGCAGAGGCTCAGCCCCACCACGTTATTTCATACAGCAGTGTGCTCCGCAGCGGTGTGCTTCACTTGCAGGCGTGACCTAACTGCAGCGGGTGTACAGGCTCATGGCCTGATCAAATGGACCTAAAGGGGGGTCCCTGTTCTGCCTTCAACACCCTGCAGAGCTGTTGACTTCCAGGCACCTAATCTGCCTTAGGAAAACCTCTCTTGCTCACTCATGTGCCAGATTTCCCATACCAGCCCTAGAGGGAAACTCAATGTACCCCAATGTACATATCTGACCAAAGTTATGGATGCTGAAACACTTTTGGAGCAGAAAGATCTCTGGTTTTTTTAATTAATGTTCAACTGTCCTGTCCTGTGTACATCAACTGCACTTCCTCTGCTTCCCACTAACCACAAAACATGAGCAGTGGTGTCTACTCCGATTTGAGGGCAAGGCTATGATGAACCTGGTCTTCTCGCTTACATCTATACCAAGAAAATATATAGGGCCAGTGACCCACGACAGACCTCCCTATCCCACTGGATGCACATGCCCTAGCAGAGCATTGGCCTGTAAAGATAAAACATCTCCAGGGCAATGGCCAGGCATGAGGTGGGGATCAGCAGATGCCAGGGACCGTTCACAAGCAGCAGCGTGGCTGAGTTGCATGAAGTGAGCTCAGCTGTGCCGGCAAACTCCAGGATGTAGGATGAGCCTTGTTCCAGTTTATTTATCGATATAATTTAGTGTAGGTGCAACTACTGAGTCCTAAGCTCGTCCTTTAGCATGCAGTGGTGATGATGAAGGGGGAATGGGTTTTCCATTTAAATTCTCCCCTTCACAGCTGGAGGAGAAAGGAAGAAACCACCTCCTGCTTCCCTCTGTCTTTAGCAGCCACTTATCATCCCTGATCCTTCTCTTCCCCAGACTGAAATGACCTCAGCTGAATCACACTCTGTTTCACTCTGTGTCTCTCCTGCTCTGCTCCTTTCTCTGGTAGTTTTGCACCCTGGCTCAAAAGCCCCTTTGAGCATGCAGGGAACACATGTCTGAAAAACAAAATGCCTCCTTCTTTTCAAAGAAAAAATTTTGCTGGCCCTGCTATGCTGCTCTCACATTGCTATGAGCTTCAAACACTCCCATTTATTAACACGGCTGAAAAGCTGAATAAAAATTGGCAGCCAGGATAAAGGCTCTCAGAGCCCTGTCATGTAGCAGAGCAGGAGGCGAGCATCACGGAGCCGAGCACCTCATAAACATGGGGGATGCTGGGGAGAAAGGGAGGGAGCCAGGAGCAGCCAGTCCTGGAACATCTCTCTGGTATGCCAGAAGCCTGAGCACCTATGGCAGCATTTGCTTTGCTTTTTCAGCCCTGTCAATGTTGTTCTTTCAGAACATGAGACTGTTTCAAATAGGAAGATTTGTTTTTTAATCAAATTATTAATCTGTGGTGTTTCATCCTTTGGGGTCCAAAGCAGGGAAACCTAAAAGGGGTTTCTGAACACCAAACACTAAAACATCTCAATTCTGGCAGCCAGGCTCTCTGGTGACTTCGAAAATCCTTTGCTGATGTGTCTATCTTACCACTAGTTATTTCTGGAAGTCCAGCACGTACATAAAACGTTGCTTTGTGCATCAATTAAACCTGGCCGTGCATACCATACCTAATATGAAACCACACAGGAAATGAAAAGTTAAGCTACCTAACAGCGCCCGCCCGCCCTCCTTCGCCCCGAGCCCCGAGCATCACCGCCAACGCAGCCGCTGCAGACCACAGGGAAGCTATGGCAACTTTAACCCTGCTCAGAGCAGGACTTCAACCCTCCTCCCCCTCCCTGGAGTGTGGTTCTGCCGGGGCTGTGTGGTCTGCAGTTGCGGCACGAGCAGAGGAGAACCAGGTTGGTGTGGCCGAGGGGCTGAACGTCGCCGTGCCTTGCTCTTGCGGGGCTGGGTTTGAAGGCACGGTGGCAGATGGCAAGTGGCATCAGGGGGGAAGGGGGGGGGGGGGATGATTTGCTTTACTACTTTTATTGACCTATTCTGCTTTATATTGAAAAAGGTCAACTCAAATTGAATAGCTTTGTATGCCCAGGTAGATGCACAAACACACATATGCACATGCACGTATAGATGGAAAAGATGAAGGGCAACATCTTCATACTGGAGGCAATCAAAGCAGGAGCTAATGCTGCCAAAGCAGGAAAGTGGCTCATACCATGGATTTGGTCCATACATACAGCCCTGTTCACAACAGAGTGGAGTCAGTTATGATTACTGAGAATCTGGCATCATCTCTCTGTCATACAAGGACCCATTTCAGCGTTTTTCTCTGGAGACCCCTGCTGAGCTGGCAAACCCCTCCGATTCTCAGGGATGTGGAGCCAGGCCATGTCTGTCCACCAGCATGGTCTGGTCCCACCCGCATCTTTTTATCCAAGGAAAAACCTTCGCTTCTGCAAAGGACAGCAAGTGTTGCTCCTCACTGTCACCTCCTTGACACCCACACCATGCCCAGCATGCAGGGGAAGCCTGGCTTCCTTCTTTGGGCTGGGGGCCTGGGTTCAGCCCCTTACTCAGCCCCAGGTGCCCTCCTCAATAAAGACCGAGGTGCAGAGCATGGCTAAAATCACCCACGGGTGCCCAGCTGATACATGGCAGTTCAAACCTTGGGGAGATAAATCCTGAACCAGACTCCTGCCTCACCTAAACTGGTTTCTGCTCCGGCGTTTGTGCCCAGGATAATATAACATCCCCTGCTCCCCCCTGTGCCCGCTCTCCCTGTGAGCTCCTGGTGGCAGGGACCAGCTCCTCACGGTTTTTTGCCCACCACAAAGCCCTCGTCTCAGCTGGAGTCTCAACTGGGAAGACCTGAGGCTTTCATAAGGAAAAGTGGAGTCCTGTGCATGGGATGCCGAACAGCTAACTTAGCCTCCATGGAGCTTGCCTGTTCCTTCCAGAAATCAGGCAGAGATTTATCAAAATCTCACCAGGAAAAAAACAAAACTGAATTCAGGTGCTGAAGCCAGCCATTTCCTGTAAGGGAAACAACTGTTTTTACAGGTATAAGTGAGGCCAGATTTTCTACAGATGCAGGGAAATTCTTCATTTTGTGAGCTGGAATTGTTTTTTTCTTTTTAAGCTGAGGTGGGGGGTGGGGTGGGGTGGGTGGAGTGGAGGAGGCAGGAAATGTAAAAGATTTTGGAAACATGAAATGAATAGGTCAAGACACGTCATTTTACTGAACCAAAGCAGGAGGCAACAGCTTGAAATTGAAATTAAATAGACCACCTGCAAGAAAAGGAGAGGAAGGGGAGATGGGGAAGAGAGGAGGGAGGGTCAGTGCTGGCATGAATATAAACCACACATTTTTTAAAAGCATCCGTCAGTGAATTATTAAAGATGCTGTGCTGCTCGTTTCAGGTTTGGACATCTTGGCAGTTGTGATGGGAAATGTGCCAAGGCACATGAGCACGGATTGAATACTTATTTTTGAATTCCTGGCAGGCACCTTTCCTTTAAAACACCAACTCTGGTGAGTGTTTGGAGGAAAAGACCTCGCTCTAGGACCGGAAAAGATATCTCCTCCCACCCCCAAAGCATGCAGTGAAGTGCTGGACGTGACGGGGGTGTTTATGCAGAGGGACAAGCATGTATTTGAAGGATTATAGACTCTTCTCCCCACTCTCCCCTTTAGCCCATCCAAATTGTCACTGCAAAATCCATCTTCCTCCCACCCACACACACGCAGGCACTCCTGCCCTGTTGGCTGGGTCCTCCATCGGCCTCCCGAGTGCTGGCAGCTCATCTCCTGGTTTCTCCTCCCCGGGTTGCGCCGTCTACCTCTACTGACCTACATCTCATCAATCCTTTCTCCTCTGGGCGTTCTCAGCAGCCGTCTCAGGGCCTTGGGAGCATCTCCCCATCGGCTCCTTTGGCACATCTTGTTAGCCTACACAGCGCCACGCTAATTCCTGTCCTCCCTCTGACCAGATACAATAAATCCTGTATCTCTGAGATAGGCTCAGGGCTGCTACTAGAAAACGGAGGCACATCCCCGGTGGCCTTGGCACTACTGCGTGTCTGTCTAGACCATTTCAACCCCAGTGCCTAGGACTCCACATGCTGTTGTAAATGTCATTTAAGCAAATACACCTCCCTCCTTCCCCCTCTCCAGTTGGGTTTACATTTTGAAGTGGGGATTGAATCAGAGCAAAGCTTAGCGGAGGGTAAATTTGATCCCTCCCCATATGACAAAGCAAGGGAAACCACAGACCCTGGCTTGAGAACGGTGCAGAGCAGCGAGGAGAAAGTTACGGGTGCATGGGACAGAATAAACTCAAGCAATTGCCAGAATATTTGTAAATAATATAATAACCAGTGAAGTGAAATAAGCTGACACGCAAAATGTGGATGTTGATTAAAACAGCCCTGGAGACCATTAAATGACAAAGTCACTGTGTATGCCAACAAAACCCCAACCGCAGCCCTGATGCATATTCATAGCATCTGAACAACGTCCCATCATGACACTAACGAGGCACTGTGCTTGGGAACATGCTCACATGGAGCCAGGGGGAGACTGCTTGGTGCCTGACAAATTTGGGAAGGCTACAGGCGTTGAAATCTCTCTTTGTTACTTAACAAACATGGAAGTAAGGGAATGCCATACCTCTTGTTATGGAAATAGCACACAGTGCTGAGGATATATGATAAGTCTAGGAGAGAATTATAAACATTCAGGACTGATCCCTTTGAAATCTCTGGGAGTTTTGCCATTTATTTCAATGGGGGCTTTACCAAGCCCTTACAATGGATGTAGTCATTTATCTGCAGGCATCGATGCGGTTCCCTTTGCCTCAGCAGCCCCGTTCCTCACAGGCACCTGGGAAAGGGGTTCAGGCTCCTGCGGGGCACGCATGTGAGCGTCTTTGTCCCCATGCATAAAGAGGCAGGTGCAGAGGTGGGTGACAGTGACACACGGAAGGAGGGACATCGCAGCACTCTCCACCCGCCCTACTCGGCCATCCTGCCCCATCTCGGGCAGCCCCACGCCTTCCCAGTCGGAGCCCCCAAGGGACATCGCAGCCATGTGTGCTGGTGTTTCCTAAACTAGGGCAAAGAGTGGGCGATGGGCTCTGGGGTTTGAGGTTCAGCAAGCTGCTTAAGGGCATACAGCGTTGAAGCGCCCAAAATAACACAAGCCCCTGAAAGGCTCCTCCATAAGGGCACTTGGGCAGGTCCCCTCTGTGGGCAGAGGGTTGTGGTCCCCATCACACGGCCAGAGGGAGCAAAGTTTTGCGGCAGCCATCTGAAGACAAATGAAATTCCTTCCTGCACAGCCTGTGCCCAGGTCCTGGTGCCACCCATCTGACAACACAGAGGGACGACTGGGTTCTCCCTAGCACACCAAGAGATGAAAAACCAAAAGGTGTTGACCAGTGCAGCCGGGTGCTGTGGTGCAGAGCCTTGGCTGAGGAACTGGCCCAAGGAGCCGCAGCACCGATCCGTTTGCAGGGTGGGTGCCTGCAGGAGTGCATGTAACACCAGCAAAAAGCAGGTCCTCCACAACAGCTTAACACCCCACCCTGCCACACGGCTGTCTGTACCCTAGCGAAGCACTGATATTGCTATTTCAATCCCAGTAACTGACATCTTTCAAAAACCCTCATGGCAAGATTCAAACCAAATCAACCTGTCGGGTTGCTTAGCATGCTTAAGGTGCCCAGCTATTTACTAACATTATAAGGAAACCAGTGAATTGCTGGATTACACAGGATGGATTAAAGGAACCAGTACTAAAAGACTTGCTCTTTGGGTCAAGTTAGGGTTGGTACCCCCAACCACAGCTCCACTGCAGAGGAAGTCACTAGAGCAAAGAAAGTTACTTGGGAGTTACCTTAATTGCAATTACCACCCTGACTGATCTGACTGTTACCAAGTGATTTGTTCTGCCAGACCCTTCTATTTATCTTTATGACTGATTGAAAGACACCCAGGAAGAGAAAAGAATAAATCATTGGGGATGGGGAGGGGGGGGCAAAACAAAATTGCTATAAATCTGCCCTGCCACTTTAAGAAGGAGTAAGTGCTCTGAAAGAGTTTAGAGAGCAGATTTATTCCGCCTGTATTTTCCACCTTGGGAAGGCAGAGCTCCCAGTGGAGCAGGTGAGAGGATGGGGGGAAACGAGCTGAGGACTTACAGCAGAAGCCACTGATGTGAATGACAGTTTGCTGGTGGGAATAAAATGTTTTTTGTTTGTTCCAAGATGGAGATAACAGAGTCAAGAGGTCAAGTGGTGTGGGAATGCAAAAGCCCTGTGGGTAATGTAGCATGATAAAAAATGAGGGATCCAGGGCACTGGGAGTCATTGCCACAATAGGCCAACTTGCAATTCAGAAAGAGCTTAGATCTTGTCTGTATTTAAATATTGACTGATAATTTCACTCCATTACCTCCCTGTCGAAGAGGTATGCAGATAGCCTCTCCTCCCACCAAGCCCATTTCAGTATCCTGAGGGGTAAGTCCTGTGTTTGATGAAGTACTAATTGGGGCGGGAGGAGAGTTGTCCTTTCTCATTCATCAATCTTTTAGTCATATGCACAATTAATGGAGCTATTTAGTTACCCAGGAGTGACCGGCACACAGGACCTGACCTGAAACGCACTGAAGCCTGTAGGGTCTTGCACAGCAGCGAGGAGGAAGACCCGGGGCTGGGGGGAGCAGTGGGGCTGGCAGTGATGCTCAGGGCTCTCCTGGCATGGCTTGAGGCTGTGGGCATGGGTAACCCATGGAGCGTCCATGTCCAATAATATCCCTCACGCTCCTGGATTTGGGAAGAGGTTTGCAATTCAGGTGCACTGACAGGAAGGTGGAGCAGAGCTGGGTTTCACCCCGCAGCAGAGCTGGGCAGCAGGGAGGAGGGGGCAGGAGGGTGAAACAAGCCAGCAGCTGAGGAAACCCATGGCAGGGTAAAAGTTATATAAAAAATAAAACCCACGGGAGCTCTTTAATTACATTTCTCCCTTTCCACCTTGATACAGTTTGCTGAGCAGGAGGATGGGCTCCGCTGAGACTGCTTCCTCCTCCCCACACCCCTCTGAACGCTTTTGTGGGGAAATTTCCAGTTCTGAATTTCTGGTCTGGCACGACATCAAGCCCTGAGTCTCCCACGGGGAGCACAGAGCACCCAGGCCCCCCCCTGCCTCTGCTTGCCTGTCTTGCAAAGTGCTGCAGGTGCTGATCAGTATTAATCATTTCTGGTGCTTGGGACTATCCGAGTTGCAGCCACAGGCTGGGACCAGCCACAGCATCGGACAAACCAGGCAGAGAGAGGGTAGCCATGAGCTGCATCTTACAGATAAGGAACACCCTGTCCCTTTCCATGGGATATTAGGATCGTTGCTCAGGGTAAGGAGGAGAAAATCTCTTTGTGTGGCCTGCAGTGAGGAGCAGCATAAGCAGCATGAGCTTCTCCTTTTGTCGTGCTGGAGGTGTTGGAGAGGACTGCTGCATTTCACAGCAGGGAAACTGGGGCACAAAAGTGTTAAGTCACCTAAAGTCACAGGGCAAATCAGAAGGGAAAATTTAAGATCTGAGCCTGGGTTCCCTCCTCCTCCTCTTCCATTTCCACACCTCCCCAGGGCTGGGCCTCGAAAACGGGCACATTTGCTTAATGGTGAAACCACTTCCCTTTCATGCAGGCACTAAGTCATGTGGAGATGCTCTCAAAAAAGCCACCAAATCCAAAACAGTATCATTCCAGCTGGCTGGCAACCCATGCCACCAGATGCCAAAGCATGATGTGTCAGCAATAAAATGATCAGCTGCTCCATTTAACTTTCAGGGATTGCTGTATTCACCAGAATGAAAAACATGAGGATGATGCCAAGAATGGTGTTTAAATAAGGTGTCTTGTGCAGTCAGACATCTGTCCAGCTGTGGTCTCTGTAAACTACAGCAGCTTCCCCAACTTATTGTTACCAGATTAACAGCATGGGAATGTTTATCTCTTTAATTCTTAGCAGTATGAAACCGTGAGGGAGTGTGGATTAGGCTAACAAAGCAAACTTGCTCCACGAACCCTGCTCTAACAGCAGCTTTTTATTAAAGGAAGTGGGAGGTACGCTCAGCTGCTTTCCCTGGCCTCTCCTCATTAGGGACCGGGCAGTGCCGACCATGTAGGAGAGGAAAACAATAATAATAATAAAGGAAAAAAGTCAAGGTGTCAGTCAGGTTGCCGTTGCATTGCAAGCAAAAAATGTGAGCCAATTTCCTTTCCAGTTTTAAAAGAGAAGGAAGCCTAACCTCGGGGTACAACCAAATTCAGTGCGTGTGTTGTGCTTCTTCCACCTCCCAGAGAGAAAAGGAGCGGGACCAGCCCATGGCTGCCCTCAAAGTCCTGTGCTGGGCTTGCCTTGAGGTACCAAGTCTTGATCTTACAAAGCAATAGCAACACCTTCTTAATCTGCAGCCACGCTGTAACATGCACTCTTCATCCCCAGAAATGTCCCTGGAGACCAAAGGCAGGGGAGAAGAGAGATGAGGTTTACCTACAACCAGGCTGGAGCCTCCATCACATGGCCTCCTGATCTCATGGACCTGATCTCATGGACTCCTCTGTGGGGTCTTTGTGGCTGTTACCACCTCATTGCGCTCTGTTCTTGCAAATCAGCATGCCCAGTGCATCCCCCTGCTACTGCAAATCCATCCCAGCATCTTTTGTGATGCCTGCTATTCTGATGGAAGAAAAGGCCATAAAAACACTCATCACATAAAAATACTTGCTTCCCAGAGAAGCCCGAGGGAAGACCTCGTCCTGCCTTCCCACCACCCACCCAGGCCAGTAGCTTTCACTTCAGACAGCAGCAGCGCAGTTACCTGGAAGTTGATGGGAAACCCCAACAGCCAGAGCAGCTTGAGGAGACCAGACAACATGCCAATAAGATGGAAAAAGCAAAGAATCTTCCAGCTTTGACTACAAGGGTGCTCATATGGACCCAAACATGTCAGCACACACTTCAGGTAACGAACACCGGCTGAAGCCTCGGGAACAGCAGGCAGCTGTGGTTTTAACAGGCAGCCTCAGGTTACAGTAAACCCTAGGCTCACTCAGGGTTTTTACTTCAACCTGCTGATCCATGAAAAAAATCCACAAGGAAAACCCCACATCTGCCTTGGCTGCAGTAGGACTCTGACCTTGGTGTTGCTGTGTGCTGCCCACAGCCAGGGAGGAATGTCGGGGTTTGCCAAGGCAGCGGTTTCTGGATGCTTCAGCTCTGGCAGCAAACCTGGCACGGGACACGCACCTCCCTGGATTGCTGAGCCCACGGTTATGCCAAAGCAGCTGTTTGGGGGGTCTGTGTTGGAAACAGATCTGGGTTAAAAATAACTCTCTCCTCCTCCTTTTCTGTTCTGCAGATTGTTTTAGACCTGAATCCACCTCGTCATGTGCTCTAAACCATGCAGCTGTGTGATATGGATGCAGGAAATCCTTAAAACAGACTAAAACCAGTCTGGCAGGAACCCATGCTGAAGCACCAGTGGGCTCCAGTTCACCCACCTGCATGGTCCCGTTTGCATTTTTCCCCACTTCGTGTTGTAACTGTGGAGGTAAAGGATAGACGCAACAGTGACACGCTTGTCAGCTTTTGAAGTTAGAGGGATGCTGGCTGAGCCTTCAGGGTGTTGCCTGAATAGTAGATCATGGTGCAATCTCAAGATGGGGTAAAAATTAAAAGAATCTCCCTCTATAGGAGGATGAAATCCAGAGGTTGTTAACGGGATAAATAACCTCTGCCTTCAGATTGCCAGTCAGAATAGGGCTCCAGCTGGGGATGATGGAAAGTCAATGTCTCCTAGCCAGAGACTGCTCAGTCTCCATCCTCTGAGATTTTAAAGACTAGACTGGATAAAGCGCTCAGTAATCTGGCCTGACCTCAGAGCTGTCCCTGCTTTGAGCAGATGTTGGACCAGAGACCTCCTCAGATTCAGTCTGAATTATCCTGTGATCCTAACGTCAACACTTCCCCAAGTCACACAGGTACCAGCAGCTCTGAGAACGATATTGGCCTCTGCAAAATGAAGGTAACCATTCGAGACAGATGGACATTTTCCATCCTGATACTTTTCAAACTAAAACCCAAGCCAATTCTTTTGAAAGAGTGGAAATACTCAAGAGGAAAATGCCCACTGGTAACTATTAGTGCCCTATAAAAGATCAGGAGGCAGGTCCATCTGGCTGGCTGGTCCCGGGAGTGCTTACTGGCTCACAGTTAGCAGCACTGAGCATCATGCTTAGCTCTCTCTGTCAACACTGATTTTAACATTCTCATTGTCTGTGGGCACGAGCAGTGCTAGCAGGATGCCCAGGCACCATTCTGCTGGCACAGCTGCAGCTGGGGACAAGCTGGTTCAAACCCCAGCCGTCCAGCTCTAGCCTTTCTCAGAAACGCAGGAAGGTAGCTGCTTGCTGGCGGTGTCCTGATTCCCCAGGAGACACGACTCTCCCGAGTACTGGTTTGCAGGGGGACTTTTCTGTACTGTGGCTGACATTACTCCAAGGCACATGGAAACCTGCCCGGCCCATGGAGGCTGAGCTCAGTGCTAGCGGCGATGCACTCAGGTCACTGATGAAAAGCGTTACAAAGAGTTGCATGTCCTGTAGCAGCCAGGGTAAATACCTTCCACCGCAACAATGTTCCCATGAAAAATTTAACCAACAGAAATAAACAAACCAAAAAAACCCATTATTAACTGAGAATGCTAGTCCTGGGCTTCAATAATTGATGCACCAAAAGCATATAAAAGAGCCTCCAATGATACATTATTAAAACCAGCTATTTGTAAGGTGTTGTGAAAACAAATGTAAAGAGAAGCGGTGAGAGGGAGCCTGAGAAAAGCAATGGTGAAGCAGAAAAGAAAAAGAAAGGCAGCAAAGAGAGTACAGTCTGCCCCACACCCCTGCCCCAGCCTGGGATCTCCCCTGAAGGACATCCAAAGTGATGGCAAGTGACCGTGGTGACTGCCCCTCACCATGGGAAAAGCTCTGCCCTGATTCAGCCAAGTAAATCTAACCTTCCTATGCACTCTGGAGAGGGGGGACTATGATTTGTCCCCTCCCGCTGGCTGTTGAGGGAACCTGGGTGCTATTTTGCTGACAACTTATCTCTTTTAATTTAGCTTCTAAGTTTAGGTGGGCTGAATCCAGACTTCTGGTCCACCTTTTTTGATAGGTTTACTTGCTGCGCCCCCAAATTAGCACACCCCCTACACAAAGTCTAGCAAGCCTGTGTGAGGCTGGGGACAGCTGGAGGACACACACGACACCGCAATGTGGTGAGTCAGGAACATTCTGGGTGCTTCTGGGATTTTTCAGTTGAAGCATATCTCTGTCAAAATGCAGATTCATTTATGTCAAAACAGTTTGTGGGAAAGAGTTGGGTTTGACAAATTTCTTCTATGCAAGCTTTTTTGAAAGAAAGTTTTGAAGTCACCATTCTGACTTTCTCAGCTTCAAACACTTTGCTTTTTAAAGCCAAACCAAGTTTTCAGCTCTAACAGAGTCTCCTTCGGACAAGTGACGTTATGCGAAACCAGTTACAAAGACCTCGTTCAGAGCACTTTCTGGCCACAGACCGACTAACAAGGATAAAGGCACAGAGGGATATTTTGTGTTGACAAAATAAGCACTTTCTTCCTTGAAAGTTGGCTGCATCATTTATTTAAGCATAGTCAATATTTAATGGAGTGCTAACATGCACGTTAAATGTATTTGTGAGTCCTCTTGGCCTGATGTCCTGAGTTGCACAGCAACAAGAACAGCTCCGGAGCAATCCATGGCAGGAGGTACATCAGCTCTGCTCCACTACACTTGGGCTGTTTCTTGAGACCATCCTGAAACACTTGTTATCTCAAAGCAGACACTTCAGGCTCAGACACACGGGCGGGCTGTGGGATCTCGGCAAGTGGCGAAGGTGCCGGCTGAGCTGCCGTGACCCGTGGTGCCAGTGCCTCCAGCTCACGGCCAGAGGAGGCAACTTGGGCTTGTGATCACCACGATGTTTCAGCAGTGGCACCTGCCCGAGGAAACCCTGCTCCTGGGTGCTCACCTCCCCATCACCTGGCTTTCAGAGAAGAAGCTGGTCTGGCCTGAAAATGCTTTGTATTAGGTAGAGAGGGGTGGGAGGAGAGAGATTTTTTTTTTTTTAAGCCCTTACATTGACTACCTGTAACCTTACTGAACCAGCAGTCGAAGAGGATTAGGCAGAACCACACTCCCTCCTGTTTGCCAGAGCTGAGGATAAGCTGCTGCAGCTCAGCATCCCACAACACCCTCCTGCCTGCTCAGCTTGGTCCTCCACGCTGGTTCCTGGCTCTGCTCCTTTCCACTGGGCTTAGACTCTGCCCCAAGCAGCTGTTTTCTTCTCTCGCTGTTTCCTGCTATGCCACAGCTTATGGACATCCCTGCTCTGCCTGTGTTGGGAAGTTTTTCCTCTTGTTCCTCTTGCCCCCGTGGAAATGCCTGTTTTGCTGACTCAGCAGGGAAGCAGCGTTTAGCCTTACAGTCACCTGCAGGGATGCTCAGACATCGCTGGGGGAGGTGGGCAGAGAACTGCTGAGAGAAGCCCGTTAGCAGCGCACAGGCAAGAGGGGATTTCAGGGACATTGCACCACCTATTTTACTGCAAATATGCAGACATGTGCCGTCTGCAGCCACTCCTCTGCTCTTTATATAAACACAGGGATAGGACACGATGTTAACACTCAGCAGGTTTGGAAAACGTTTGGCCCTTAAGCTGTGCTTTGGAGACCTGAACAGGGGCGGGGGGGGCACATCTCCTTTGAAGGGCCCCAGCATCACACCCTTTATCAACCTCTTATCCAAGATGCCAGCACCTTGCTGCCTGGGAAGCTCTTTAGGTGTCACATGTATGCCAGCAGCTGGGGGACTCCAAGGGACAAGTGTCCTCATCGAGGCCTCGAGGGGCTGAGTGCCAGCATGCCAAAGCTCTTGGGAAGGCAGGGGGGCAGCAGCAGGGATCAGTGCACTCCAAAGATGCACCCTGGCCCCAGCCAGGGGGAATATCACAGCTGCTGGCAGTGGAAACTCTTCTCTCTTCTCATGGCTCAGCTCAATGAGTGGGTCGAGGTCTGTCGACTTCCACCGTGGCTATCCAGCCAGTGACACCTAAATATTTTCCTCCTTCAGGAGACAAAGGGAAGGAGGGCAGCCTGGCTCTTGTCAAGTGTGGAGCTGACAGCTTTACAGCCTCACTAGGGAGAGGAGCTGAAAGAAAGAGCGTTAGATTTAATCTGTGCTGACAGGGGTGGGTGATGGGTATTTTTATAGTGGAGGAAATGTATCGAACAGGGGAAATTAGACTAGAAGATGATAAGGATCTGGGCCTGACACAGCCAATTAATAGATGTTTACAAATGATAAAAGCTGATAGATCAAAGCAAATGCACTCCTTTTTACTCCATGCCCCTAGATTGTTTGGAAGTGCCCTGTGTGGTGGTGGCCGTCCTGTCCCTGAGCTCAGGGCCCTCTCCAGCCCGTGGCCAGCCCGCAGCAGCCATGTAGTGCAGGTCTCAGCAGCAGCTGAGCACTCCCAGTGCCATGGTGCCTGAGCATGACATTTGGGAGCCATCAGGGAACATCCCAAGCAGGTCCAGACTCACAGTGTTTGAGTTCAGTGGGGCATCATTCCTCTTTGTTCAGCATGCAGGGAACATTTCTCCACATTTCCCTGAACCCAAATGTCAATTGGAAAAATGTACAAGGTATCTGGCACAGAGGGAGAGATCCTGGTACCCCAACAGCATCTAGCAGCTATTCCATGGAGAACCCCTGGCTGCTCCAGAAGGGATCTGGAACTCCCCTGTGTCCCATGTCACATCTGGTGGAGGATGCTTGTAGGAGAGAAGTGGGCTGTAATATTGAGGCGAATGCCACACTGCTGCTCGGGGAACCTGCATCCGTTGTGCAGCAGCAGAGAGCATGGCCGTGCTCTGGGTTCTGTGCACTCGCTGATGGCAGTTTCCACAACAAAAAAAACTGAATGGCCAAGCGCATTGCCGTGGGGGGTGTGTGCATTGCTAGTTAACTTGTGGTTCCTCATCCTTCTTGGCCCATAGCCTCCACGTGCTGGCTTGCTCCTTGTATTTTTTGAACTGAATGTGCTAAATCTGGAGACAGAGTCTAGGTGCAGTCAGCTCTCGGGGTCCAGGCCAAGGCTGCTCCCCGCAGACCACACTGACAGGGCAACTCCCAGTCGCACCCCTCCAGCCTGTGCACCACCACCCGCTGCCCAGCTGGCCCTGTGTTCCCACACAACGCATCGAGCCACGCTCCAGGAGAGGCAAACCACATCCCTGGGGAATGAGCAGTTTCTTTTCGGAGCCTCCAGTTCCCACCACAGCACACCTGGCAGCTTTGCAGGGGGGCAGCAGGGTAACCGCCCGCAATCATTGCCAGCTCTGGGCAGGTTTGTCCTCGAAACAGCACTTTCAGCAGCAAAGCTCTTTCCTGAGCTCACACCGAAGGGGAACACCACAAGGATGAACCCAGGAATAGTTTGGCACATCCATGGAAGTGAGATGGAAAACCAGGGTGAGAGCCACAGCTTGCAGAGTGTTTTTAATACAAGTATTGCAAGTGACAGCAGCTCCTGGGACAGAGCAGCCGTACAAACCCACAGGCTCTCAGGACACAACACACACAGCAGGAACCCTCCAGCATCAGCTGGGATGGAGTCTGCCTTGGCTTTATAGCCAGGGCAGCTGGCAGAGCACCGGCCAGCTGTGGCCGTGCTCCCTGGTGGGTGTATGGTCCCTGACTTCAAAGGCAGCTTGGCAGGAGCCTCACCAAGCCACTGTGGTCCTTGGAAGGAGGGAGCACAGGCTCAGGCATTCACTCACGCACAGAATGGGCACAAGAAGAAAACAAACCCTAAACCCATAAAGAATGGAAAAGCTTCTCCAACACTAACTTCTATGATCCCACACTCCTCTCACCACTGCTGTGTCAGCCTTTCCCCCTGCCAGATGGGTCTGCAGATGGTGGCCTGCTCAGCAACTGATGCACATTAAAGCAGCTTCGCTCAGCCCCGGTCTCTCCGCCCTACACATGTTCGCAGCAGGGGCAGCAGAGCCACACATTGGCCTGGCTCCATTTCAGTTAGGGATGTGGGGCTGGGGACCGGCCCTGGCTGCACAGCTGATGGGAATACTGGGCCTTCAGAAAAGTAATGCGGCACGGAGGGACATGGCATTTGACACCAAATTTCCTAATCCTGCTGCAAAGTGGGCTGTTAGCTTTATCCTCCCTATAACATCGTAACACCTAACTCAGAGTCCTGTATTTTCAGATTTGCTGATGTAACCAAAAGCATCTAAACTCATATTTAGGAACAAAAGCAATGGGCTGTGCTTAGAAATGGCTGAGCATACGCAGCTCCCACGGACTTCAGAAAAAAGCTAGATCAGATCCTGAAACTATTTACAGAGAAGACCCAGTCTTATCATCTCCAGCACGACGCAGAAACCATATCCCACCATCTAGCACCAATCTCATAGCTAATCAGATGAGGTCAGGAAAGATGGGCATTGCTTATTTAACCCTAAAACATATTTCTCCTGGTGGTGTCCTTAGATGTGACTATAAGTCATTCAAAACTACAGCTCCGGGGCTGTCTTAGGTAGTGATATCTCAGCCATTCCTGCATTGCTGCTCACGGCATTTACATGAGAGGCCTTAATACAGTATCGTCCTACATTGCTTTAATTTGCTATTAAAACAATTACAGGCTTTTGAGTTTGGGCTTCTTTCCAGATACAGTAAATCTGCTCTGCAAGGCAAGCAACATGGCAGCACCACTGCGCACAGCACCCATTAATTATGCTGACTCCGGTATAAACAATGGGAAGGTCTTATCATGGAAAAATTCTCCATAGCCAAGGGCAGCTGCCTTAGTCCCGTTGGCTCAGTGAGCAGACAAACCAACCTGGAATGAGCATCGCAGATGCACCATGCCTTGGCCCTGCTCTTGTCTTGGCTCTTCTACAGATGGTTCTTTCTCTGCCGCTTACCAGTGGCAGGTCCAGCAGAGCCTCAAAATGCTGGTTTTACTGTAAGCAGCTGGAGGCATGTTTGGGATAACATCCTACATACAAATTGGCGTGGATGTCAAGGCAGAAGACATGATGATGCACCACAGCTCAGCTGCCTTCTGGACACTAAAAGTAATAGGAGACAGAAGGTCCCATTAAGATAATTTCAGGGCAGCATCCTGCCAGGGTCATGCACTTGAGCTCTGACGCTGCAAAACCCTTCAGCACACACCTGCGCGAGCAGGTGAGGTGTTACCCATCTCACCACCCTGCACAGAGACAGGGCCATTCTGCTTGCCCAGCTTTGCCACCCTCCCTCAGGAGGTGCAAGGCCACCGTGGCCACCCGCTGAGGCAGCCCAGTCAGCCGGATTGCATTAAGCTAGACATGCAGCTTGGAAAAGGTACGGCGCAAATTGATAGCCTGGGCTTACCAATATAACTGAGCTAGTCTGATTTACCTTGCTTACAAGCACTAAATTGCTTGGAAACTGTATTTCCCATAAGCCCAGGTAATATTTTCAAAGGTGCTTAGTGACTTAACTTGTATCTCATCCAACGTCAATAATTCTATGGTTCTATAGACTTACACTGAAATTTGGGCTGCAGTGCCCAGATCCAACAAAGTACACATGTGTAATATCAGTATGAGCTCCTGCCTCCCAGCTAGGACCTAAAGCTTATGGTTGGATCTGGGCCTAAGCATCTAAGTCACTTAGGAAAATTAGACTTTGGCATCTAAGTCACCTAGGTGTTATATTGATATTTAACCTTGACCAAATCTGTGGCCTGACCACAGGTTCTCCTCCACGTGAGAATCCTCAGAAGCATCAACATTTATTTTTTAAATCCAATTCTTGGACAAGGCACAAACCCAGAATCCTGAACATTATAAATATTAACGTTCCTATAGTGCTTTCCGTGGAGGAGAGGTGTTAGCCCCAGGACTCTGGTCCGGTTCCAACTCAAGCAACTGAATTCAGCCTCTAACACTTCAGATTCCCTCTCCAGTTTCTGGCTCATTGTGTTGTGTCCCTCTTCACTTTGACTAAGCCCTGCAATTTTATTAGGTTTTTCTCTATTCATTTACAAACCCATCCCAGCTCCACCAGTGGCAGAAATGGCAGGATTTGCATTGTCCTCCTCCAAGAAAATAAATACAAAAATACAGTATTTTCCTCTTAACGTGATCATTTGATCTGCCCAGGTTTTACTTTTTCATTCCCAGTAGAGTTGAGAATAAAATATTAGGGGTGGGGTGGGGTGGGGTGGGGGACAGGACACCAACAACAAGGTCAGAGGAAGAGGTCTGCAGAAAAAAAGAACTGTGGTGCTTGTGGACTGGTCACCCCAAAGGATGCTGATGCTTGCAGATTCTGCTAAGAGCTGTCTACCAAGGCATCAGATATCTCACTTCAGCCTTCCCTGATAAAATAATAACTGAGAATTGTAAGTAGACTTGAAATATTCCTGTAGACAACACTGGATGTTTAGAGAGAGACATTTCACATCAGAACGATCAGCTGCATTTGCAACACTTGACAAAATCAAATATTGAATTTCAGCTTTGTTCTCTGAGCGAAACTGCCACAAAGTCACACATGTGCTGCCAGCAGGACTGGCAGGTGGCAGAGCCCTGCCCATGGCAGGGGCATCACCCACGGCCGGCGAGCGGTGTCAGCCAGGGGTACCCGGGCAGCTCAGCTGGGGACAGGGTGCAGCCACGGTCAGGCTGCGAGCAGGGCTGGTTCCATCACACCCACTGAACCCTGCTGTCAGCAGCAGGGATTTAGCTAAAAGTTGGAAGTTGATCTCATTGCGATGCCTGGGAAGTCGGTGAGCATTACTTTCTTCCTAATTAAGTAAATCTAAAGTGAATCGCAAGCTGCAGGACTCTGGTGTAAACACGGCATGGGATCAAACTCCGGACTTGGCCAACAGAGTCCAGACTGAAACAGGGTAGCGGGTACCCAGCCTCCAGGGAGGGAGCAGGGGCTGAATGTCCTGCAAAGGGCTTTGTTAAGTCTTCTCCTTACAAAGGAGATGAATGCAGGACACACAGGGATCAGTCCCTGCCTCCTTTGAAGAGCAATGACATTCCTGGGATGCTTGAGAGTTGATGGTGTTGAAGGCTTTGAAGTGAAGTACTTGAGCAGTCTATTTTGACTTCCCTGGGTGACTCATGCTCAGCTCCGTATCTAAGATGGCTTTTCAGCTTCCTTTGACTGCTTTCCAAAAGTTACATGTTTGCTCAGCCTGACCATGGACTGTAACTTTTCTGTTCACCATTCATCTTTCCTCATGAGGATGGATGAACAGCTTTCTAACTCCAAAGGGGTTCAATGGTTCAGACAGTGTTTTTCAAGAATAGCGATGTCTAAAGGCATTTCTGTATCAATAGGACAAACCTTAACCCTTTGACAAGCCCATGCAGCTCCCAGGGAGCTGGCTTGGAAAGTGTCAATGCAAGGCACTTAGCTGTGAAGCCACAGCTGATCACATGGCAAACGGCATTTGCACAGAAAATCAGAAGCACAAGGGAGGTCTCCGACACTTTTGTTGTGACACGTATCATAAGGATATAATAAGGTATTAGAAATAACTTCACAAAGTACAGCCGAGAAGGGGATTTGTGGGAGTGATTCTAGACCTGTATACGGGGCCTTTCACCCAAGCACCTGCAACACCCTTGCAAACACGCTGGGTTTAGACTCTTTTGTTTGTATGTATTGCCCTGTGGCTCTGCAGCCCAACAGTGCGCACCCACAGCACCCCATCCCAAACGGAGCAGGGTCCTGACTCTACCACAGCAGTGGGCTGAGGTCCCAAAACCCAAATCAAGAAGAAACACACACACATTCTCACTGGGACCTTGATTTTGATGTTTCCTCCTGCCAACCACACACAACCCTTTCTCTAAGAGAAGATCCTTTAAAAAATACCCATGCACACCTCTATTGCCAAATCTGTGACACGAGCCACTGCAAAATGTAACTACCACCTTAGGTAACAGCTTTTAAGTTTTGTAATCAATTGAGAACTTCATTTGATTTTTATTTAAATTTTACTGCTAGATGGCAGTTCCTAAGACTACAACAACTTGCCTACCGGACATTTGACCTAGGAATTAGCAGTTCCTCAAATGTTTCTTTTTCACCTTCAGGGTTACAAGCACTTGCTTTGGGGAATCAAGTCATCCTCATCGCGCATGTCCTGCAGAGGCACGCGACATGCAGCGCCTGTTGTGCCACACAGCCTCCCTGTCGGCACTGGCTCAGCGTGCCCAGGGAGGGATGTTACAAGGATCAGAGGCAACGTGAGGAATTTCAAGGTACAGAAACACCACATGCCTGACTCCAGGTTTCGGGAAATCTTTCCCCAGAAGGACTACCTGGCCAGCATTTGAGGCACAGCAATTTCCTACTGTCTGGAGCAGGAAGATGTAAATAGTTTCAGGAGATAATGCAACTTGCACCCATCATTCAAGTGAAGCAAAAGTATTTATTCAATTTAGAGTGAAGAATCAAGTGCTGGGTCTGGCAGCAGGCTTCCACTTACTGCAGGTGGAGCTTGCAAGTGAAGGGAACAGTCTTTTAAGCACACACATACATCTGACACAGGTTAATCAGATCACAGCATGTGGTCTGTCATTGCATGACAGCCTCAGACCTACATCTGGGTCCTTCAAGACAGGATCAGACCCACGAGTCACTCTCAGGGGCACACGCTGCTGTGCTATGCAGACAGTCTGATACAAACATCACTGCTACAGATCTGTTCTTGTCCCACCTGCATGTCACCCTGGACATGGAGGACAGGTTTGGAGTGTTTCTGGCCCTGCAAGGGTGCAAGATTCACTTCCCAGCTCTCACGCTGGCACTGTGAGGACCAGCACCAGAAAGGTATTTTACTTGAGGCCACCAAAAGGCACATTTTGAGGTTCTAGCTCCTGATTCTCCTTTACTTTTCCGCTAGAAAAAGAATCCCATCTGGACTGGTGGGATGAAAGCCAGAGATGAAGTGCCATGGCCCTGGGGCAACTGCAAGGCAACAGGAGCGTGGGGTGGCTCAGCAAGGAAGGAACGCTGGCTGCTTCAGCCAGTGAAGGAGAAGACTTTGATGCCTTCATCTGCAGAAGCTGCTGAGCATCCCTTCATGTCAGGAAGCTAATACAGTAAAGAAAGACGGATGCTGGTGTGATTTTTATCAGCCCACAAAGCCAGACATCTCCATGTTGCACGGAGAACACTCCATCTGATTACTGATTTCAGGCAACCCCTCTCCCTTCTCCTTCCCTTTCTCCCTCACTGTGTTCCTCTCACCACAGAAAGTTTTATTTCACATCTCTCCCTCCCTCATGTCTCTCCATGTCTTCTGTCTGCCCTGGGACACCCTCGTGCCAGCGAAGCGTGTGGAGCCAGCCTTTCAGGGATGGTCCCTGCCCAGGTCACCGCCACGGGTGTAAGCACAGAAAGACCCCGTGCAATTACTCTGTAGCTCTGCCACACAGTACAGCTATCCCAGCCGCTGTCTGGGGGAACCAGCCCCCTTTGTACCCTGCAACAACCTTTCCATGTGGGCTAATTACGGCACCGAATAGAGGGAATGCCTGGGAGTGGGCTGTGTGTGCGTGTGAGCGCACATATGCTGTTTCTATAGGTTTCTCTCCAGTCTGTCCTCTACATAGTCCTATAAACTGAACAAAAAGAAGATTTCTCAGGGTATCCTGTTTGCCCCCTTGTCAGTAAGAGGACTGTTCCCTCTCCTGTTTTGTGTCAAAAATGCTTTGCTCTTTCCTCTGAGAGAGGGTGACCTCTTCCAAACTGACTGCAGCACTAAGAGGCACTTGCACTGGGAGCCTGATCTTGGTTATAGCACTTACTGCCGCAGGGGTGGCACCATGCCTCGTTTCTGAAGACCAGATCAGGTTTTGTCCTTTATCTTCTTCCTCCTTTCACATCCTCTCTGTTCTATTCCATTCATCCCCCCAAAAAAACAACCAACCACACCAGGGATAACTGTCTGGAGGAGGGCACACTTCCCATGGCTGATAGTTCGGATGCTACCTTGTCTAGAAGATGAAAACCATTAAACTGTGATGCCCAGAAGCAATTGGACATCTAGGTTGGGTGGCTCACCTCTGTCTGGCTTAGGCACTGTAGGAAAGGAGAACATGGGTATTGGACAAGGACTGAAAATTGGGCTACCCGTTTACTTATACATATCACATGTACATATAACTGGATACGCATGTCAGATATCTAGTTGCCCACCATCAGGAATCAGGGTGTTGCATCCCTCTGTGTAACCTCCAGACACATTTTGCCAGCTCTGAACAGCCTCCCTGTCCGGAGGATCCTGCTGCCGGCTCTCACACCTTATGCTTTGCTTAACTACCCACAGTGGTCTGAGATTTGTACATCTTTTACATTGGGATAAACATACATAGTTCACCATCCAGGATCATCTCCTCTCTGCAGATGTTAGGAGCAAGAAGAAATACTGAGGGGGTCCTGGTCAGTCTTATGCTCAAAGACAGTCCCTTCTCTCCTGGGGACACCAACGGGCTGACCTCCAGGTTGGGGCTGGTTAATGAACCCCTGTTCCTGCTCTATTATCCCAAAGGCTCCACTGGAGCCCTGGTGATCCCCCATCAGGTGGTTCCTGTAACTGTACCCCCAAACCCTCCTACCCTCAGTCAGCTTGGAGGTGACGTTTCACATCACTGCGTGTTACGGAAACATTCACAAGCGCTCTTTCCAGGGCTGGCTAATGGCAGAAATTAAATAATCAAATCTACTACTACGGTGAAACTGGGACACAGGGAGGCACAGAGCCAGGTATGATTAAAAATCCTTTTCCTAGAGGCCTTTAGGAGAACCTCAACCCTGCAAAACTCATGGTCAAGCTGCAGCCTGGAGAGGTCCAAGACGGGTCATTCTCTAAAGCTCTGTGGGCCACATCAAAGCCTTACTTAGAAGCTTAGGTTTGGAGACACATGACAGCTACTTGAAAGGAAAAGGGTATCATCTCTGTGTGGACAACTCACTAACCCCCAAAACAGATCCCCTCAGCTCCACAACCTCATGTGATGCCCACACCTTGGCACCTCCTCCTCCCTCTCTCTACCCTCCTGATATCTCACTCACCTGCTGGAGCAAGCAAGGCTTAGCAAAGAGAACATGCTCCCCACAAACAAAAGTCAAGGGAAGGCAGGAATGATCTTGAATGGCATTCCCACATTTCCATATTTCCAGATTTTGGGCTCTATGTAGAGAGCGTGAACCCTCCTCCACGTCCTGCTCCTGTCTGTGTCCCTTTCACGCTGGTGAGATTTGTTGCGGGATAATTCTCAACAACCATCTCCCCACAACAAAGCCGCCCCCTTTAGATGTGCGCAGATGATATAGAAAATGGGTGGTTCAGGCCGATTTCATGAGGCCTAATAAATCTTCAGTAAATTAAAACTCATCCCCCTTTCCTCCCCTCCCTGGGCCTTTGTCTTGCTAATACACATTAAGCCCTGCCTGGCTACACACTTTGAGGCATTTCGGAGGTGAGGTCTGTACAAAGCTGCAGATGTGGGAGCTTTAAAGGACCTTTGGCCCCAGTGTTACCCATTAACATCAGCCATGCCAACACAAGAATCTCACCATGGTTCTCTCCCCTCAAAAGGGCTCCCAAGTAACAACCTCGCCTTTTGAAGGGAGGAGAGAAATAAAAGAACAGAAGGAATGAGCAAGAGAGAATGAGGGAGAGACCTTCCAAAAGAGGTGTTCCCTGTAAAGCTAATTTTGTCCCTAAATCATTGTCTAAAGCTGGCTGCTAGTTAGAAATTGCTTAAGAAATCAGTGCACCTCTTTCAAGCCAGGCGATGCTGGCACTCACAACGGCATTCGCTGATATATGATTCATTTCTCTCATCTCCACTGACCGTTTCCACCCTGACCTTCCTAGTTTCAGACCTTGGAATAAAGAGCCCTAATGCAGTCCCATATTCAAAGAGCCACTTTTGTCCCATATTCAGGTTTTTATTCCTGTTCAGATGTTCTCTATGCTTTCCACCCCTCTTTAGAAATCAAAATCAAGCTACCACCCGGGCTGGAAACAAAGTGACAGGCCAAAAATGTGTCTGTGAATGTAATAGCCCTTCTGGGGTATCCCCTTTTGCCCTAGTGTCTTCCGTTATCCTTTCACTGGAGGCACGCTGGTGCCCTACGTACTTCCATCCCCTACCCAACGCAGAGGAAAATGCAGCCAGGAAAGCCACATAATTAATGAACCTGCCCATTTCCAGTGGGCAAAGATTTGAATAAAAGCTTCAAGGATGTGAACAATTCGCTTCTCTGTTCATCGAGGTGCTTTCGGGTGTGATTCAAACAAGAAGTAACAGCTCCTCTCCCCAGGTTTCTCAGCAGAGGCTGCGCCTTCCATCCCTTCAAGCACTTTGGCTAAATCAGCAAAGAGAAACTCTGTGGCCCTGTGTGGGTGCTTTAGATGTTGTAAGGTGTGATGAATGAGCTCTAAAAAACACAGATCAAGAGGAAGATAGCAGGGATGAAAGGACAGACAGTTAGATCAGACCAGACATCCTGGGATGAAAGGAAAGGTGAATGGGTAGCTAGATTAGACAGTTATGGTAAGTGGAAGGCAGGAAATCCAAACTTGTAGGTGTTTATCCTAAACTCCAGATCTGCACCTGTAAAGGCTGCTGCCTTACTTCATTTTTATTCAGTCCTTTCATAAGGAAATTTCCCAGCTTGATCAGAAGATGCCCCTGGCACAGGGGCTGTGAGCAGGAAAGAGAAGCGAAACAAACTGACCAGCCAACCTCACTTATAATTATTTTTTTTTTTTAAATCTCAAAGGAAAGCTTAGATCTCCATTACTTTCAAATTCTGGGGCAAAGGTACGGGTCAGTTCTCATTTTATCAGGATCATTTTGTCCATCTCAGGGAGAAGGACCGTGCCCTTGGAACAAGCTGCGGTATCGCAGGCTCCAGAGGGTTACAGACAGGGTTGATCTCTGGAGCCCGGAGTTGTTCACTCTGGACTGTGGCTGGAGGCTGAGGCTGGGAGTTCTCCCTGTCCAATCCGATAAATGGGAATGCCTTTCACCCTGCTAGCGAGCTCGCATGGAACCCTACAGTGTCAGACCAAATAATGGCAGTGAGAAAGAGCGTGTTCCACCTTCATTTGCCAAATCAAATCCCAACAACAGCCAAAACGGTTCAGATATTTATCTGGGGCTGCTCGTCTATCCCAAAAGCACAATGAGACTTGTCATGTTTCTTTGCTTTCCTGGTAAGATTATTTCACAACAAAGCAATTATCCCTTGGGGATCATATAACTATTTACATATTCGGTTCCTGGTGTCATACCCATCATTTCCTATCACATCACGGGAAGCAGCTGCTGTCCCCTCACACTGCGCAGCCCTCAGCAATTCAGGCTGATAAGCTTAGAAATCAGCTGGAGGGGCACACCGGGGTGTTGTGCTGCCTTCCTTTACAGGGAAAAGCTTTAGATAAGTGGAGAAGTGCATCACCAATGATGTAAAATCTATCCCTCTCACTTCGGTGGAACTTCACGCTGACAACTTCAACCTTCTTGTGTAACTTTATACACTGGCTTTCTACACTAAACCTTGACCAAAAGCTACAGTTTTGTTGCCTCCTACGTGAGGGACACAAAGTCTAGCAGAACAGCACTTTTTTCACGTTAAGACCTTGTAAAAGTATTTTTCAATAGGTAGTTGAACCATAACAAAATATGTAATATGCTTTTGCCAGCAATTGGGTTACATGTTACCCACTATGGCTCCATCTACACATCAAAGATTCCTGCATTTATTTCTATGACATTGATTAGTTTTATTCCAAAATCACTACGAAGCCTGAAGTTGCTCAATGCCTTTGTTAAGGCATAATAAAAAGCCATGATGTGGACCAATGCTGCCTTCCTCTGAAGCTTATTCCTAATTTTAGCCTTGATCAATCAAGGCTCAACAGCTCTGGGCTGCTGCACAGTCAAAGCAAAGATCCTTCTAAGGTGCAAAAACCTCCTGGAGGTGCCTCTGCTTGTCACTAATAATAAGGGTGGTGAAAAACAATTAGATTCTTATCTGCGGTATGTCAGTTAGGTGCCAAATTTTGGTGAAGAGAATCACCTTTTGGATGTCTGAAACGAGTGTCGGGGTTACCACTCTGGCAGTGGGCAAATGTATCAGCATTTGGCTCTCCACACTTCCCCCTGAATAAGAAAAAGTCTTGTTGCCAGTTGATTGCGGTTTTCACTCCATTAAATCAAACCAGGAAAGGATGATCCAAATGATATTTTAAAGACATACATAAAAACTCTGGCAGTAAATAAACCCAGAGAGGGCAAATATGTGCTTCATTGCAAACCCTGTAAGCCTCAAAGCAGTTACAGAGCAATAAGTCTTGTCTTTTACGAAGGACCCTCCACCTAAGATCCTGAATGTACTTCGAAAAAAATACGCACTCCATCTTCTAACATCTACCTGGGCTGACAGACAAACATTTCTAAGACTTATGGCCTCATCCTGCTGAAACCTACCCCTCCATTTGGAGCGGGACGCAGCTCCCTTGGCACACAAATGCACAGAGCTCTTTGAAATGCTGGGCAAAGCCTTTAGCTGGGAGGGGCATGCTCAAACCTGCTCTGCTTGAAGGCAAGCACAAAACTATTATTGACTTCAAAGGCAGTGGGACTCAGCCTCAGGGTGGAAATTAGCTTCAACATCAATTGAATTAAAAGAGGGGATTCCCTTCGAAGAACTGCCACTTCCTGGGCCGTGAGATGAGATTTGTATTGAACACAATTATAACGAGGCCAAAACACTGGAAAACAGGTGCTGAATTCAGTGGCCGGGCACCCCAAGATCCAGTGGAGGAGAACAAGCAGGTGTAGGAACTCACGGCAGAGTCTGATCCGCCCGAACACAACCCTGCCGAGGGACAGGACAAGGGCAGGGGCACCACAGCTCCAGGAGCTGGGAGCAGAGGCAGGACCACAGCTCCCATCAAGCAGAGTACATGTGTGGGTATTTCTAAACCTCTATCGTCTAAAGAAAAGGTGAAAAGGAAAAATAAATATGAATTAACTATGATCGACGAAGGCAGCTGGGAAACTGCAGCCCAGCAAGGTGCCAACTGCTGTATTCAGCCCCAGGGCTGGAAATGCCTCTCCTGAGGTGTCCACCGGCCCCAAAAGTCTTAGCTCAGCCTTGGTTTTATGTGTTTGCCACCTCCAGGAATGTGTTGTGGCAGGCAGATTTTGCTTAGGATACATTTTCTATTGAACCGTACTCCTCCAGGATAACGAAGTCCTTGATATCTCTGAGACCTCTCTGTGTTTTTTTATGTGGCCTCCAGATCTTTGTTCCTTTTCTCCCCCATTTACACAGCACTTGTAGGTCGGAGCATCTTTTCCCAGTGCTGGTAAAGCAGCAAATCAAATTTACTTCCACTTCTGAAGCTCATTCAAAGAACTACTTAGAAAAAATTATTACAATCAATAAACTGGATTCTTCTGCACACCAAATGACACCCCACCCCACCCACCCCCGATCCTCAGCACCCTCTGGCCTTGGGAAGGGTGCAATTCCTGCAAGAACAACCCTATCCAAACACACCAGTAGCCTCCCTTTTCCAATCACAGACAAAACTGGACAGATTTACAATTAATAATCACCCTGCATCAGCAAGATTTTGCCGTTTGCTTCCTCCTGCAGCACATCAGGCTCTTACAGAGACAAAGCCCAGTCCGCTGAAAGCATCGCTCCTCTTTTACTCACTGAAACCTACTCTGTTTTCTCCCCTCCCAGAGGAGAAGGGTCTGAATCAGTGATGTGTGGCTCAGGGCAGTGCTCAGAGCTGCCTTTCCCAGGAATTGCAGTAGTCCACAAGGTGAAGGTGTCAGCATCAGATAAAGAGGAATTCACCCACCGGACAGCTAGCATATCTGATCTCAGCTTAGGTTACTTGCTGAGCAAAGACCAGCAAGATGCCTCAGAGCAGCCAACCCTCTTGAACAGGGTAAAGTTTAATGAGATCAAATGTGTTCACTGTTAGGGGGTCAGAAAGGGAAGCAGGTAATGGCATCAGAGCACCAGGCAAAGCCTCTACAGCCCACAGGACAGCTTGCTCTGGTAAGGAAGAGCCAGTCACGGGAACAACAAATTGGGCCACAGATATTCAGACACCAGCTTTTGATGCTGGTCTGCTTTCATTTGTCTAGAGGATGGAGCCAAGACTTGACTCCCCAAGGAGGGGAATGGAGTTCGGATCAGGTCCCCAGGAGGATCTATCACTAGGATGATGACTGCTCCTGGCCTGCCTTCTCCCTGGGGATTTCTTCTCCAGGCTGAGGGCTGGCAGTGCTTCAAGCCTGCCCTTAGCCCCATGTTCCTGTGGTTGTATCTGGGTCTGTTCTCCTCCCGCCTCGCACCTTGCTATAGCCCCCGTCACTGAGAAAACGTTCCTTCAACTGTTGTATAGCTCCTGTAGAAAGCTCTTTTCATCAGCAGGTGTCACACAGCCCTGCCACAAAGAACAAGGTCCCTATTGCTATTTTCTATGCGAGGAATGTAAAACAGAAAGAGACTTGACTGAGGGCATTCACCAAAGCAGGGGCCAGGGAGAGAACTGCTCCCCCAACTTTCTGTCTTGTGCTTTTATAGCGGACTTCTGCCCGCCTTCCTCTCATAGTAAAATGAAACAAGTGCTATTCTGTGATAGAAAGAGCATTGCACATGAATAGCCATCAGTCAAAAAAGGATGTGCTGTGAGGATGGCCCAAATGCCCAGTTTGGAAAAGAAAAGAACAGTGCTGTGACCCCAGCAAAGGGCAGGACCTCCGCGCTCCACCACTGCCCTCTGCCGCCAAAGCCTTCCCCTCTGACACCCCCGCCATGCCCTCTCACCGGGGGCTTTCTGCAGCCAAGGCCACCAAATTCACATCGGCTCTCCGGGAAAGGCCACGGGTTCTTCTGAATCATCCTTGCCCGCAAGTGACGCCAAAAACTCGGAAAGGGTTGCTAAAGCGGAGAGCCCCTGCACAGCTCTGGGCCCTGGTGGTTCTGGCTGGAATGTCACCGAGGTGAGTTTCATCGTACGCAACAGCTCGGGCACCCCCGACCAGCGTGGCTGACCCTGCAAGATGTACCCCCGGGTGCTGGTGTGGTGACGCCTGAGCATCCCTCACAGATGAACAAAGTCCCCTGCCAGGAGCTACCTCGTCCTCCTTGCCTTTGTCCTCACGGGCACACGAACCATATTTCCTCCACCTGCCCTGCGCCCCTGACCAGTTCTCTGCACGACGCTCGGGATGAAGGCCATGGCGGTGTCCTGGCTGTCTCCTTTGGGGTTTCCTATGTTCTTTGTGCCTGCCCAGCGCCTGTGGGTAACGCTGCCCCAGCACACCTCTGCCCCAATGGTGCGTCGCTGAGGCATCCAGATGGGTGTTAGCTAACCTCAAAGGCTTGCTCTAGCAGACAAGATTTCTGTGCTTTTCCAAGAGTGCAGAGCCAGGCAGAGGCAAGACTTCAGAAACACCCCATGAATTAAAATAAATAAGTGAAACACAAGCTGTGTGCTGTTTCTATCATTTATCCTGCAGCTTTTAACTAACCAGCAGTACCAGAGCACCTCCGGGGAGCAACCTCTCTCCCTCCTTCCTCCTCCCTCCCTCCCAGCAGCATAAATAAGGAGAAAGCTGCGCCCAAGTGAGTGAACCCACACAGAAGTTCCCTGAGCAAACATGAGAGGAGAAATCAGGCCTTAAAATTGACATAGGCAAGGACTACTTCTATTCATTTGCATCTGTGTTCCTGCTTCTCACTTATATACATCTAAATGCACAGTGCTCCAACTCCCCTGCAGCAGCAACCCAGCATTCTCTGTGGTTCAATAAGCTCAGGCTCACCTGAGCTGTTTGGTCACTTCCAGAATTATGACAAAAGTTTACCTTTTACCAGACATGGGATAATTTTGGAGCACACTCACGTACATCCCACTCCCCATCCCCTGCATCCTTCCTGGGATGCTGTGGGGTGAACAGAGAGGTACGCGTGGAGCCACCAGCACTAATCTCCTCTCAGGATGGCCTTTTAAGCAAGAGGGGTTATAAATAAATAAAGCAAAAAGGATCTCCGATCATCATCCATGAGCTGGCCTCATTCCCTCTCCTCTTTCTTCCTGCAGCACCCTCCCTCCCCTTTCACAGACATCCTCTGCATCAATGAGCGGGACCGGAAGGCAGCAAACTTCCACCTCCCTGCTCATGCGGAAAGAAATCGCACTCAGTTTCAAGAGTCCACATTGCCTGGCTTTATTTCAGCTCTGCACATTGTTCTGGCTGGGGAAGGCAGGGGGAGGAGGTAGAGATGGGGCATTGTTTGCAATTCAAATGGCTGGACCTCAGGAAAAACCAATAAATTTAAGTCACTAGAGAATTTCAACAAGCAGGGCCACTTTCACAAATAGGAAGCCTCCTCCCTGTTGGTGGGGGCTGTTGAGGAGCCACTAGACAAGAGAATAACTAAGCACTCGTGGGGCTGAGAGCTTTTCACTCAATGAAGTCCAAACCAAACAAATTCCCCCTTTAGGAGATGCCTTTATCCAAACACTCTGAGCACTCACAGAAAGGGGCTCGGTGCCTCCGGCTCTCTGCCTTTGCTAAATCAGGCCTGTTCCCTTCTCCCCCTTCCCTGCCCATCACTGCCCTTGGCTGCGGGCGGGTGGAGGTTTGGAAGCGCACCCTTGGCACGGGGCAGTTTGTAAAACTCCGCAGATGTTTCTGGCGGAACGGGGATGCAAAAATTCACCCGTCATAAATCCCCATTCATGTAGTAAGTGTGGTGCAGGAATAAATTGCACCAGGACTGGATTTATAGGTGAGGTGGCTTGTACCAGCTTAGTGTTTAATTTTCAGTTCAGCTTTAACTGCCCTTTCTTAGGAGGATTTAAGGATTTCCATAACTCATTCCAGCTAGCACACCACGGTGCAAATCCCGTTGCTCTGCCCCCTCCTCCCCTCCCTTACACGGGTTCCCTGGAGCCAAGACAAATCTCTGCCGGGCGAGGGAGAGGAAGGCTGAACCTGAGAGATTCAGAGGCCACAAATCTGCAGTGTCCTCTCGGGCATGATCTAGAGCTGTTCAAGAAGTCACTCGTGTTCAGCCAGGAGTGCTCTTTGTCCACATCTGGCTCTGCCTGCCCCACACAGCTGTTGGCAGACGTCAGGCCCAATAACAGCAAGGGAAGGATGCTGCCCAAAAGACCCTGTGACACTACCTATGTGTTCTGCTGGGGCATCTGATAAAGCGGAGAAGCGTGGGGGTGACTATCGATGGCGCAGCCTGTGGGATAGCATTGCTGAGACATACACGGAGAAGGAAATGATGAGGTGATGGTCCTCCCTGCCCCATCATCCCATTTTGGAGGTCCCGAATTTGATGCTGACCCAGTAACAGAGGTTGACTAAAAGAGCTGACATGACTGGCCTGAACCAGGGAAAGGGCCCCAAAAGCCCCTTCATTTCCTCCAGTTCAGGCCCCATCCTGAACGAGGTGGAACATAAAATTCAGAATCCTGCTTTCCATCCCTTCCTCATGACTCTTTTTCCTCCTCCTTACTTATTGCACAATTTCCTTTTCCCTCTTCCGCCATCTCATGAGAAATTGTTTGATTTTCCTAGCCAGGACTGCAGGTTTTGCAACATTGCTGTGAGCAGTTGTCCAAACATGCAACTGCTCCATCCTGCTGCAAGTTTCCTGGGGCCCTCCGAGGCTGCCTTTCCATCAAGCTTGCTTACAGATGCCATATTTTCTCTCTTTTGATTTCTTTTTCTGCCCTCTCTTGCACTAGCTTATTCCACGTTATCTTCAAGGAAACAGGACCAAGTGTGATCTAACAACAAGGATGGCAAAAATTTCTTGCTCGCTCTTAACTATCTTACCCTAACAGCACTGACAATTCTCAGCAGCAAAGCAGGGAGTGCTCAGGCATGGAGGGAGATCTCTGTGAGTCACATGCAGAAAACAAAGTGGATAAAGACACAACATCCAGATTGAGGAAATCTCCAGGATCACCCTTTGCATTGCCTGGCAGGCTGGCCAGGAAGTCAAGAGGAACAAATGCAAAAAATAATCTACTGGCCAGTCTCTGCTTGCTTATAAAATGCAACATTTTCCCATTTTTTCTGTAGTTAATCACTTGAGGGAATGTGGCGGCAGGGTTACCCCTTCTTTTGCAAAAAGAGATGTGGAATTGTAGGTGTGGCACCACCACCCCTGAGGCAGACGGGTCAGGGATTGAACATACTGTGCGCTGAGATGCCGCCAGGCCACTTCTGAGTCCTTTCACAGAAAGAAATTTGCTGTAAAATAACAACACAGGTGTTAAGCAAACCTATACTGCAGATGCGACGCAGCCCAATAAGGTTCTTACTGGTGCAACTAAACGCAGCAGCACCCCAACGCCTTGGACCAGTGTATCCACACCAATGCTGCTGTGCTCTTCTCAACCTCTCCTGCCCTGGCAGGACTTCAGGTCCAATTCAGATGCTCCTGTTTGTGCTAGCTGTACCTCTGCTATCTCCAGTCAAGACAGAAGATGACAAAGTTACTACTGACTTTGCACAATGTACCTCAAAATAGATTTATAGGAGGAATTCAACCTGTAATCACGGAGATGTTTGGTACACAGCCACCCCTTAGCATTAAGATGCTTAATTCCCTAAGGGTTTATGTCAAAAGACAAAAGTTCTTCTGTGTTAACTACAGAAGAACGTTTAAGGTGGATACATTAAACTGCAATCAACTCCTACTCAGATGCTCTTGTCTGGAAGTAGCTATAAGTTAATATAGCGTAATTCACTTGGAAAAGAAAGCTAAATCAAACAAATCAGCTCTGAATAAAAAGTACTTTAGTGGTTCTGAATTCATCCATGAAATAGATATGTATGTGTGTGCATGTATATATATATATATATAAAAAAATATGTATATGTGTGTATATGTAAATTATTATTTTTTTTTCAGATTAACTTTTCTACGTGACTGTGACCCTCTGTCTCTCTCTAAGCAACACTTTCTTTAACACCAGGCAAACTGTGCTTATCACTAACCAGCCGTCTCCATGACTATTCTGCTCCTGTTTCGTTCATTTGGCTGGTTCCTGGATCTTATTAATGTAGGTGTGAGGGGGTGGGGGACGACAACTCGGACCCCATTGTTTATGTCTTGCTGGTAGGAAGGGGAACTGAGAAAAATAAAAGCTAACAATAAAGCAAAGCGTTAGCCAAAAGAATGCTTTTATTGCCACCAGGAGTAATTCAAACCTTTTGTGGTGGTTTTGAGACAAACTTTATGGTGGTCAAGTCATACGTTGTTGGTTGGATTTAAAAACCAGGCAGGATATTTTATGACCATTAATAAATGTTTGTAGCCTGCATACGAACATGGGAGAGGTAATCACACCTCTCAAGTCGATCACCTGCAGTGGTCAGAGAACTGACTTCTACCCCCACCCACCCTCTCCACATGAATTACTGCTAGATGCATTAAGAAAAGAGTTGCTTTTACTCTTTTTACCCTTTCTCTGAAGCGTTGGTGTTTGCTGGTTCGATACACAGGATGCCAGACTCAAACGGGCTAGTTTAGGCCAGTTGCAAATCTTAGAGAGCTTTGCAAAATTACTCTGGGTCAAATCTCCCTTCACCCTGAGACTCCAGATAGGATGTACTTAAACTGTATGGAAATTACCTTGTCACCCGTTTAAGGCCCCTCACCAGATTGCTATAAAACAGGGGCACTGAGTCCTAAAGAATTGCACTTATTCATAGATTTTAGGGCCTTTGTGATTCTTTAGCTTGACCTGCTGCAGAGCCCAGGTCAGGGGACCACCCCACGTTGATTCCTGCTTCAAGACCAATAGCTGTGGCAGATAAAACCTCCTGCCTTCAGCTAACAATTTACAGCAATGGGGAAAAAAGTATATATATATATATACACACACACACATCCAAAGTCGAGGCAGCAGCTCTTCAGGAGAAGTGCCACCTCTATTAAGAAACATGATTCTTACTCCCCACTCTTCCCAAGGACTGTCAAGACTTTTGCTGTGCTGGCAGCGGTGAGGTTTGCACCATTAGCATCCCAGAACAGGAATACACCATCTGATTTTTCCCAAATACAGGACACACATACTGACTGAAAGCCTCTGGTCTCTGTGTATTAGCATCCCAAAGAGGAAAATGTCAAACCCACTGATAAATTTATCTTTTTTGTTTTAAATACTGGTAGAAATCACTCCTGTTTAACACCACTGGCCTTGGATTCCTTCCGCTATTCTTTTGCTTCCTTCATCAATTTTACTGTGATCTTAAACTTCTAATTTATACAGATTGATAAATGCTTCCCACTCCTATTTCACTCCTATTTCACTCTCAGGGAATTGCCTGCACTCTTCCTTCCTCCATCTCCAACTTTAACCATAGCAAGCACATTGATTTTAATGGAGTTTAATGCTTTCACAAAGCACTCCTGACTGCTCCGCACTCCTGGTCCTCATTGCTATTTGCCTTCTCTCTCCAGAACAATGTATGAACAATTATGTCCATTTCCAGATCACTGAAGGAAATACTGCACAGCGTCAGACCTACCAGCCCAGATCCCTTGGGAAACTTGCAGAAACACTTGGAGCTAATGACAAACCTCCAATGTGGTATTGCTTGATGCCCAACCAGTCAAATGCCACATGGGAAATCCATGTCACCTTCTCTGACTTCAGCTACATGAAGGTGAGATGCTTGGTCCAAGCTAGTTGCATGCACTTCTTCTGTAGTCACCAGCAACAAGGTCAGCAGAAGAAGGTGATCTGGCCCATACCAGAATAGGTTGTTACGTCTGCTGGAGTTGCCATCTGTTCACTAGCCTGAAGGGGAACGAGGTGATTAGTACTAGACAGAGAGATGGCTGCATCGAGGTGAAACTCCTGTGCCCATCATACGCATGCACAGAGCAGTCTCCATCAACCAGCTTGCAAATCAGGTTTGCATTTTAAAAAATGTTGGCAAATGCAAGAAGCAACCACCAGTCGGACTGTGCTCTAACGCCTAACACTGCTTCTCTGCTGGATGTCACCGCTGCACCCTGCTTCCCACAGACATGCTGCTGGATGCGCTCCCTAACCCATGTCAGCCTACACCATCCTGGCTGCTTCACCAGTAACTAAGGAGCAGTGTCAGCTGAACACCTTGCTGGGCAGAACAGTGATTTCCAAGAGAGACAGGATGTGCTTCCCTTATCACTTGTCACTTCTTCACTTTCTGAAGGCTGCTGTCAATGTTCTGTACGGATCTCATGTCAACAGCATCTCCCAGGGCCCTATTAGCCTACAAAGCCACTTGCTTTAAAACTGTCAGTGTCTCAGAAACAGATACTGCTATTCCCAACCCACCCTTTTCACCCACTTTCTACTTCTAAAACAAATCATTATGAGTGATTTTAACATTTTGGGCTTGTAATTCTCCCCACAACGCGTTGGTAATTACAACAAAATTCCGTTTCCTCCATCCCCTTTTCCAGGCACCTAACAGAGTTTTAAGAACAATTCAACAGCATCTTCTCTTCAATAGTTTTAGTGTTTTGATTAATGCCAGCGGTGTTGATGTAGCTGTGATGGTTTAAGGATGTATTAATTAATTAACCTTGTCTCCTGATTAATTTTGTTCTTGACATCTTGATTTTGTGCTAAACTAGTTCTCATTTATCCCTGCTTCCACCCTCCCCTTTCACAGATCACTCTTCTCACTTCTAATCAAGTTTCCTCCTGGATTATGCCCCGCCCCACCCCCCCCACCCCCCCCGAAGGGAGATCTCCCAGCCTGTGCAGTCACTCCAACCCCTCAGGGATTGATTTGTCCCCCACAACATCCACCCCTTGCTCCCCTGGGAGGCTGCCCACTTCCACACCCATCTTCTTTATCTGATAGGATTGAGAGGACCCCCAGAAAATATCATGCCAGTGTTTCCCAGGTCCAGCAATCTTCCATCTGCTGCAGACCAGGAACCTTTTGTCTCTCTTCTCCTACATCATCGCACACGCTGCATGCCTGAGAAAGGGGCCACCACTCCAGCATAAGGTCCCTAGATGCCACCACAGAACTATCACCAAACCCATCAGTTTTAATACAGCAACAAAGACCAGACCAACATCCTTCTGATTTTAAAGCACAGGTCCCTATCACCTGGCATCAAGAGACATGAGCCAAACTTGCCAGGGCTAAGCACACCAGCTACCAGCGACCTCACGCCCAGCCAGCGTGGGAGATGTCTGCAGGCAGCGGCACTTCCCAGCCAAGCACACAGGGAGAGCCCTGAGGAGAGCGCCTGACCAAGATGCAGGGATTTGGGATGCATTTGGACAGGACGCGGTCAGCTAAACTAAAGCTGCCAAACCCTTTCCAGAGACTCACTGGATTTTATTAACAGCTCTCCTCCTTCCTACGTTGTCCCCAAACAAAATAAGTTAATCAAATGGAGTTTGCTGCCTGGAGACTGAAGGAGTGGAAACACACCCCTCAGTCCTGCCAATGACTGGAAATAGCCCGGGGTAAACGTAATTACTATGCACAACGAATACCAACACACCCTGGTTATTACAATCACTGTCCATCAGTTCACGATCCACGCAAACGCCATGGTTGGTGAATTCCATTTTATGATGCAAATGTAGCCAATCAATACAGGGATTTTGTTTGATCAGAGGCTTTTTTTTTTTCCTTTTTTTCAGAGGAAAAAAACTTATTTTGCATGTCCAGCCCCTCAGCTGGAATAGACCCACATAACTCCGCCTGTGCAAGTGAGGTCTCACTCATTTACTCTAGGTGAAAGTCTAGCTAAAATAAAAAGGGGAGATATAAACTCGCTGTGCAGTCAGAGCAGGACACTTTTCACAAGCAGAATGGTTAAAGGAGAGCTAAGCATAAAACCTACGGGAAGACAGCAAAGAATTTTGAGTTTGTGTATGTACATGCTTAGGAACTGGAAAGAAAAGTCTATACATTTTTAACCACAAAAGATTTCACTGGACAACGTGGTCTAGCAGGAGCTTTAAAGGGGAAAAGCAGTTCACAGACTCTTCTGAATGCATCTCCAGTAGCCGGGTTGTTAAGACATTCAGGGCTGTTAATGTGTACTGTCAGGCCATTGTAACCAAACCTTTAATCCTGGGGCTGTCAGACTTGAAGGAAAACTAAGGGGCTGACAGTACTGCGGCAAATGGATTTTCCTTCTCTGCTCTCATCGCCTCCCCCCCTTCCTTCCATTTAAAGTTAGAATAACATTGAGCCTATTCCTTTCAGGGCTTGCAAAACAACTAGGAAAAAAAAAAGGGGGTGGGGGGGTGGGAGTGGGAACCTAGACTAGATGGACAGTCTTCCCTATCCAAATCCCAGTCCCCAAACTGGGAGCACTTGGCATAGCCTGGTGAGACCCAGGCTGTCTGAGAGCTCTTCCTCTCTGGCTCAGGTTGTGAAGTTCTCATAAGCTTATTTTTTTATTTCAGACATCTTTATACTAAGAGAAAGAACAAAGAGCTACATAGGAAGCACCAGGTAGAATTGCAAAGTCTTGCATCTTGGTTTTGGTCTTTGGTTTCAGATCCAACCGACATGGGACACGAGAGCTGACAGTATGACAAGTACACAGACATTTTTCCTGTGCTTCTACCAGGCTCTTCATCACCCACACATCCCTTACAGCTCTGTTTCATGGAGAACCTGGTCAGGGATTTCAACTTTTAAAGCATGCTAGGTGTACTCTGTGGTAAGGCCTGGGTCTGGTGCCCAGCATTCCCCAGACCTCCACCCAGCCCTTCCCACCCCAGTCCACCTGCCCTTGTTTGGTCTGTTCTGGATGATTAAGAAAGGCAAAGATAACAGGTAAGATGTCATCATTTCAACCTGCTCCTGGCACGTGATGCACGGCTCAGAAGAGGTGATGGCAGCCTGGATTTGCCATAGGCTCTCCAGAAATTTTGAGACTGCCTCTTTGACCTGACAGGTGGGGACACTCCACAACGTGAGATGACTGGATGGTACATTAGAAGATGAAAGACGAACACCAGGAAATGGGGCCAAGTGCTATTTGGAGTGAGCACGGTACCAACAGCCTGTTCTTTGCAGGATGGTGCTGCAGCCAGAGGCCGACCACCAGCTGATGCAGCTTCCCTTGCTGTGACCTCAGCCACGTGCTGTGCCATGTTGACCCCTCAGACCCCAACGAAAAGATCAATCTCTCAGCTGCTGCCCAGAAGCTCCATAGTTTTGAAGGCAAAGCTGAACACAGAGACTTTCCTACAAAATGGCCAGTCAAGGTATTAACCTCCAGTCACCAGGGTCCTGCACCTCTAGCCACCGTCTCGGTGGGTTTATGTGGCTGCAGACTGGGTTTATGCTGCTGGATCAGCACCATCATCTACTGACTATGACATGAGAAATAATAAATTAGGCTGCAGGTTTACAAAAATGCATGACTCTGTATACTAAGGCACTAAGTGGAGTAGGATCAATGGTAAACAACCAAGACACAGCTGGACCTCAAGGTAGGTAAAAATTGATGTGCATCACCTGTAGCTATTTACTAACCTTTGTTTGAAATCACCTCTATTTTCTGTATAAATAAAGCAGGATATTACCTACTGTGCCGCTGAACGAGTGCATTTTCCCTGTATCTTTATCCTAGATGCCTCGTAATTGCTGGGAGTCTCTCCCAGTCTTTCCCTTCAATTCTTTAAAATGTACCTAAATAAAATCACAGCTAAAATCCAGTCCACCTGTTGTAAATACTTACAGAAATTCTGTTATGCAGGATGTCATGCAATCTAGACCTCTAACTCCATATCAAACACAAAAATAAAAGCAAACGGACAGAATGTCCCACGAAAAGGAACTTTAAAGTTTTTACACTGGTCTGGTGGGTGTTCTCTAAACTTGGAATTAAATAGAGACCTTATTGATTTCAGGCCAGTACTTAACAGAAGATGAAAATAAACAGGTAAGTTTCTTTAGATACGCATCACGGAGCTCTCCTGTGTTAGCACCGTGCCACTCCCCAGAGAGGAGGTCTGGTAGAGGGGTAACTCCATCTTCTGTCCTGGTACCCTGCGCCACGGATCAATCAGCCAAACACAAAGGGTCTAACTGGCAGAAGGGAGCATCGCTGCATGTCTTTAGGACTGACAGCATTTCTTGAGAAGGCATTAAACAATAATGTTATTACATCAGTAAAGGATTGCATCTTCCCTCCCTCGCCTGTGTAGGTGTTGTGCAAAGCAGGAGAAGGCAGGTCCACACCCGTACAACAGCCTGGGTGGTTACTGCCTCCTGCCGCGGTACCTGTCCTGCCGATTAGCAGAGGAGCTTTGTTAGGGGCTGTCAATCCAGGACCTCTCACTGGCTGTGAATTGATCTAAGAAGGCGAGACGTAGCACTGAGAATATTATTAAATGGAAATGAGCAAAAGCAAAAGCAGAAAAATCAATTTGAGAACTTGGTTCACGTTTCGAGGGGAAGAAATACTTCCAGAATCAGGTTAAGCAAAGCCCTACTGAGCCACTTATTGATTTCTTAATGAGCCTGGAAGAAAAAGAAGAAAAAAAAAAAGAGAAGAAAATAAAAAAGCACAGAGAAAAAGAGATAAAAGAACAGATTCCAGACAGAAATGGTCATGCAGTTTCCTTGTACATGTAAAGAAAAAGTCAGCAAGCCTCCAGAGAGCCGCGCAGCAGACAGAAGCATGTTTGTTTGCACAGTGATGTGGCAGCAAAAAGGGGCTCACAATTTGGGGGACAGCAGGGGGGTGGAAAAGGCCAAGAAGAAAGAGAAAGTTTCACAGAGCAGCTCCTCAGGATGTGTCCAGCCTGCTGCTGCAAGAGTTACGGATGCAAATCTTACCCGCCTGGGTTACATCACGTTTGCATGCACCACCACAGTGCCATTACAATTAGACTTCAAAACCTATCAGGTAGGGTCTGCGCATGAGCAAATAACTTGCAGAGGCGTCTTACAGGCAACCCCCTTATCTTCTTACCTTAGCTAAACTACTTCTGCTGATACTACTATGTGTAACTGCCACAGCTATGTGCTGGGCCAGGTTTCAGCTCTAGAAAAGCCCTCTGGTCAACGCAGTGATATTGTTACACTGACAAAAGCTTCCAGCACAGACCTGACCTCAACCACAGCCCTTTGGCAGTCCGCAGGGATGACAACACCTTCACCCTCCAGCAGTGCACCATGTCACAGGTCAGGGCCGCGTTACAGCAATACCCAAAGGAAAGATGTGCCCATGCCACAGCCTCCGCAATACAGAGCTCCTCATCTCAGCCCTGAGCTCTGCAACCTCCCAGAGTCACGGTCACATCCCCGCTGGGAGGCAGGTACAGCCATGCCCTCTTTACAGATGGGGTGGCCAAGGGCCAGACTGGTTAAAGATCGCGTGATGCTCAGGTGATGCCACTTCAGAAATGCCAGAAGGCTGAAAGGGACTGCCCCAACCCTGCCTCCCAGGGCAGGTTCAGTCATGTGAAATAAGTGTTTTATGCATGCATAGGGAAAGCAAGATATAAGGCAGCCCCATCACATGTTTAACTAAATGCACATGAAGCATTGCAACTTTGCAGCTTTTCCAGGGGAAAAAAAATAAAAAAATAAAGTAGAGAGGAACCATGTTCCACTGTTACAGGCTGAGCTGGTAAAACATCTCTGGGCTAAGTGAGAGCTCCGAGGCACTGCACAGAATGAGCTTGGACTCCACTAAAGCTATGAGAGGGGCTGAGACCCTGGTGCAACGAGTCAGGAGTCCTGTCCCATAGTGCCCATTACCCACCACTGGTTTCAATGGTATAGCCAAAGACAGCAAGAGGGGAAACACCAGGGACCTGACTGGCAAACCAACACCTCAATACCATGGTGCAACCCTGTAAGTACAACTCTGCTATAGCTGCACTGTGCTGCTTCTGAGACAGCCCAAGTTTGGGATGAGAAACGAGAGGAGTTGGGAGCACAGCTCCAACTCCAGGCAAGTTTCCAACTAAATGAACACTTTAGGAATGAAGTCAAATAGACATACAAATACACCTTGCATCACGTCTAATGAGAGCTTGCCCCAAAGCAAGTCTTTCCCTGAAGGACAGCTGAAACTGGAATGAAGCAACACCACCCTTGCTGTTTCCCACATGGTATCACAGTAAATCAACACCAATTTCAGTGTTTGCCTGAAAACTGCTGACTGTAAACCACAGCAGTGGAGGGTATTTGTCACAAACAGCTGTCTGTCCCAACACAGTGAGCAGTGACCTCCGAGAGAGGAGCTGGGGCCATGGGAAACAGTCACAAACCCAGACCAGCTCCCCAGCGCATGCCTGCCTCCAGAAATCGGTGGGGACTGGCATGGGGGAAGGGGGAGAGAACATCTATTTCCTTATTAAGTAGCGCTCTTTCTCTCTTGTTCTAATCTATGGAAAAATAGGAATGCAAAGGAGAGCAGAGAGGAGCCTTTCTTCACAGCAGGGGATGCTGCCCGGTCCGGGGCAGCAGCTCCACTGGGATGCTGCAATCCCGGAGCTTCTCAGGGTGTTTGCAAAAGGGGAGCCAAAGTGCCTGCCGGAGGAGAGGCAGGGAGACCCGGACGGGCATCTTAAGGTTTAAAATGCAAATTCCTCCACTTTATTTTAGGTGGAGGGGTCAAGGTTTGCCTATTTCTTCCTCTCCCCGCCCCCGACACTCCTTCCCCCTTCCTCCCCGAGTTTTGTTTAGGAAGGGACTGTAGATGCGACAAGGTCTTTGTGCTGGCCATTCAGCTGAATGAAAAGGCCGAGGAGTCCTAGCGGAGGGAACAAACTTTTGGGGGTCAGAGCGGTCAGCTTAGAATAAATGTGTCGTATTGTTTGCATTAAGGACATGATCTCAGCAGGGTGCCCGGAGCCACCGCATACAACATGAAGGACTATTTATTCAACACTGAAATACGCAGGGCACAGGACTCCTCTCCCAGGGAAAATACAAACTGCTGCTGCAAACGTGCCTGCCTATTCCTAGCAGCAAGATTTGTTGGAAGGAGCAAATAAAACTCTTTCTTTTTTTTTTTTTTTAATATGCATCATAAATAAGGATGGATGCTGAGCTCTCTTGGCAAAAAATAATCATAGTCAGAAAGCAGGGGCAGCGGCAGCACAGCAAAGTGCCTTTTTATTGTCGCTTTTCTCCAAAAGATGAACAGTTCAGGTCATTAAAGGCCTAAGATAGAAACAGTTTCTCTTAGCACTGTTTGAAAACAAGCCTTTGTTTCCACGGAAGTGGCATAGTCCTTTCTTGGGTTGCCTCCACCGCAGAAGTGGCCCGCAGCCGCGGGGTGGGAGCAGGGCTGCTGGGGCAAGGGGAGCCCTGTGGCCCCCGACAAACCCATGTGAAATCCAACTGGAAAAGCAACACAAAGGGGCTGGGGGATTGAGAGCCTGTGGTGCCCCCTGGGAGGGCTCCACAAATGGGCCCCCAAAGGAGGTGGCCAGCTGGGGAGAGGAGGCTGTCCTTCCCCACGCTTCAAAAATAAAACCCTCATAAAGGGACTTTAGAGACACCTCTGACTGCCAAATGATCCCCTCCTTCCTCACGTATTCATACAGAGGAGCATGTACTCCCCCAGAAAGTATCTTTTCTTCTCACTGACCTAGCTCCCTCATTTGCAGAGGGAAGGGGTGTTTGGTTAGGTTGTTCATCCAGAGTCTGCAGACCAGAGTTTCATTAAGTTGCATGATTAACCCAGAGGAACAGAGGTGCATCTCCTGGGATGATCTCCAGCCAACATGGCTTCATGGTGGCCAGCCTACCACAGTGCACGGTGCCTAGGAACACCAGATACCTACATGGCCCAAAAAGCAGCAGGATAAGTTTGAACACATCCATGTGAACTCCGGCCTCCATCACCAATGCTAAGCTTCAGCTCAACCTCAACAGGAAAATAAAGTAACAAGAATAATAAGTGAACCGAGAAGAAAGGAGGTTTCTTATCCTGTGAGGAGACCACTCCCGGAGGACAGCCACGTGCATACGTTTCAGCATGTAAGGTTTAATGCTGAATCTGCCAAAACAAAATCTACTCATAGGCATCAACAGCTTTCATGGTGGGGTAGAGAGATGGTAGCCTAGAGAGCTAAGGACTCCTACTCCGTGCTTGTAAACCTGACCTCCGCAAAAGGTAACCATACCTTGAAAAACCACAGCCAGCCCCACCTGCCCAACTGAAAGAGCAGCAGCCTTCAGGAAGAAGGGGGTGCAGGGGCATCTCAAGCCAGGTCTGCAAGCACAGGATTCACGGCAGGGGCCACACCATCCACAAGGCAGTGTGTGTGCTGCTGCGTTGGCCAACACCTGGCAAACAGCACAGGAGAAAGCCATGGGGAGGGCATGGCAAACACGACCGATACCCAGGGAAGCAAGCAAAGGTGAAAACCTCCAATCCAAGAACAGCTGGAAAAATCCCCTGGGTTTCCACAGCACTGCGGTGAGTCTGCTTATGAACCCGGGAGCCTGGCACAGCTTTCTTGGAAGTCCTCCAGGATGGGACACCTTGACTTCTACCCTCTGCGTGCTGGATGCTCCATCCTTTTTTTGTCCACCCTACTGCCTTTTGTGCCAAAGTGACACAGACTGATGAGGATTATTTCCACGGCTTCCTCGGGGACAGGGGGGGTTCTCTACTGCCCTTGTTCAGGGACAATAGACCCATTAAGCGTCTTCCCAAGGCGAGGGGAGCGGGGCATACCTGGCCCCCAATGTGGGAATGGCCACTGCCCCTGACAGCCATTAGCATCTGAATGAGAGTGATGCCTGCAGAACAACAGGCAATTATCCTGCTGAAAAGCTTTTAAGTGGCATTAATTGCTGACCACAGACTCAGGGCTCTCTCAGAATGAACCGTGTTGACAAACAGGATAAAATATATTGGATTTCCTGCAGGGGGAAAATTTGTAGGATTGTGCCTCACCGAGGGCAAGCTCCACTTTCATCTTCTGTTGTCACACAGCGACCCTCCACACCTTGCGACACCACCACAACTTGGGCCGTCCCGGGGAACCTACATTTGGCTCTGGTGGCTTTGCAATGCCTGTTTGGCCTGATGAGAAGGCACCCAGGGGAAGGGCCAGCACCTGCTTTACGCATTGCTGGACCGAATTAGCAGCCCCTTTGTCCCAGGCGTGTCCCTCGAGGCCCAGGTGTACCTTTTTGTCCTGCTCAGAGATGCAAAGAAGTGGCAGAGCCCTGAAACACAATCTCCTTTCACTAACAGGCAGCGGCTTTATCTTCCACTGCTCTTTGAACATGATAAATATCCCTCCACAGCCCAGGAATGGGGGGGATGTGGGAACAGTTTACAGTTGAGAGAGGAAAAAATATGTTATTAATGCGTGATAATCTTTGTAAATCAACAACGTTGCTAACAAATAAATACTGTCTTGTCTCTTAGGGACCTTCAAGAAGGTCGTATGGAGGTCATAGCTAGCACTTTCCTGTGATTCCCCGGAAAATCACACTTACATGGCCTTTAATTCCTAAAAGCTGAAATTATTTCAAGGCTGATCTTGCACATGTGCAAGGCACTTCTTTTTATAGCTCCTTCCTGCAAAATGCAAGTCACTGACCTTAAAAAAGTACTGCAACACTATTTTTCCCCCAGGAGCATCATCTCCTCCTCAGCGCCATGTGTCATACAATCATACCACTTCCTGGATTCTTTTGAGATGTCTGCTCAGCTTTCTGGGTGTATCCAGACAGAAGAGCTCTCAGCTCAAGCCTAACTTCTGCGGCACTGGGCAAGACCAACAATGACCGGACGCTAAATGGTGCCAGGTACCACAGCTCTACTGACTCAGAAAAGCTCTGTGACAGCTCCTAATACAAAGATCTGTCTTGGAGGGTCACAAGCCTTCCTTTCCTTACCTCTGCCCCTTGTATATGTGGAGAGATCAGAGGGAGCAGCCTGGCCACAAGCAGTAGCCCATGTTCCCATACCAGTTGTGGGAATCCTTGTTCATTCTCCTGCCAAAGCTGCCACAAGAAGCCAGTGGACACAGGCCACTCCAGCATCGCTTATAGCCAAGCAGCAGCCTGGATGCTACACTCCTGGTGACCTGCCAGCCTGCTTTTGGTGACTGGGTGTTTCAAAAGCCATAGCTCTTCCCAGTCCCCAATGAATTTTGCACATCATGTGAGGTAACCCTTCAGTAACCAAATGTAGATGCTACCATGCACATGTCTCTGAGAGCTTCTCTCTCTTCAAGGCCAGCAGACAGGGTAGGGCATTTTTGGTGTGCTTTCCCTATCCTAAGCCTCACTTCAATGTCACACACTAAGCAAGAAGCCCTTAGAAAGGTGGGACATCATTAGCAGATGATGAGGACACCCTTTCCCTGAGAAACAACCTTCTTTTGAAGGTTGGCAGACAGACGACAATGAAAACTACTTTCCAGAGCTTTATGTCACAGCATTGCCACAGATCTCTCCAGCAGTGACATCCTGGCTTTTTAGCAGTGATCCCCAGTACCCACAATGAGGAGCTGAGCTTATAACTGCTACTATCACATTTGCCACAGAGCCAGTATCCAGTGCACTTAGTAATGCTCTTGGGTCTTTGATTACAAACAACTCACCCTTATTAGAAATAGCAGAAAGAAACAAAATGCCCTCCCTGAAGCACTAATTTCTACTTAGAGTTACAAAACCTTTTTACAATCGAACCAGTGTTCATTCAAGTGAAGAGGAAAATGAAACTTTGCCTGGTATTTTGTTGCGTTACAAACCTGAAATGTGCTCCCTACACACTGTGGCTCAAGGACTTCTAGAGGATTTCCAATAAATACAGGTCATTTTATGGCTCAGAGTGAAAACCATGTAAAAAATGCTGGCTTTTGCTAACTTAGACCTCCAGCTCAGCAAGTGTATGTGGGTGGCCTTTTGAAGTTTGAGCAGCAGATCTTCTGCTTGAGCAAAATGGCTTAGTTCTCCCGCAGTCAGTGGCGCTAGGCCAGCCTGCACCATCTGAGGACAAGCCCTCTCACATTTATCCCAGCACATAACTCCAAGAGGAACTCACAAAACATTAAGGCATCTGCGGAGAAAGCTTTGAAAAAGTCTGTACAAAGTCCAGTCAACTGAAACTGCAAAGCTTTGCCTCCAGTATGTGGAGGAGAATGGACTGCACAGTCAGAAAGCCAAAATATTAATGTAAGCTCCCACAACATGTCTGTCCAAGACAGACAGTGCTAAAAAAACCAAGCGTGGGTCCCAGCAAACAAAAGATGTACCTCATGTGCTGCTAATACTATGCAATCATCAGGACTAGGCTAATTTCCTTTCATATTGTCAGATGCAGACCACAAATAATTAACTTAACTGCAGAAAAGATGCAATCTTTGTTGTTGTTTTCGTTGTTGTTGTTTTCATAAAAAGAATGAATCCAGATCCACAGAGGATATAAGGCTAGTCTGATTTGTTCTTGCTGAAGATTTTGACCTTGGTATTTTCTGCTAAGCTAATAAGATGATCAGCAGGATGATAGCAGGTAAGAATGTCCTGTGTTACATTATGGAAGAGCAAAGGACCTGAGAAATAGAAAGTAGCACATGTGTATGAGGAAGGACCATTAAGGAGAACTGTGTTAAGCAGCACCTGGTGAACCACCACGTGCACATGAATGCCAAAAATCCCTCCCCAAGGTGAAAACAATGCACTATTACCCTCTGTCTGCAGGTTTTTATCAAGCCCAGCACTGAGAGGCAGGGAAAGGGCTCAGGCTTTCCCCGCACGGCTGGGAAGGAGGCTCCCTGCCAGCTGTCCTCCTCCAGGGAAGCAGGAGGATTAAATCTTTTTAAGGGATCCAAGACTTAGAAGTTAAACATTGACAACCATGAAATGGGTCTGTTGAGTATTTAGACAGTACAGAACTCACCTTCACCTCAATTGACTGGCAATCTGCTTACCAGGGTTAAAACAGGAGGATGACATCTAAGATGGACAAAAGGAATCGCCCTCAGGTGGTTTCTCCACTGACTCTAAAAGAAGCCAGATGAAAAGCCAAGACCAGCCTTTACACAGCAATTCCTTCAGCCGTGGAGTCCAACCTCAGGGTGTCCCTCCCACGGTGGGCATAGCCAGGAAGGGGCTGATGCAAACCACTACTATCGCTTATCTGCCTTAGCTTATTTCTGTAGTTTGGTGCTTCATCCCTTCCAGCCAGGGAAAGTGGCATCATGTGGGGAATCGCTACTGACCCACCCCTCTAAGTTGCGTGTCTCTCACATGCAGTCTGCTGTGAAAAACAAACAATGAAAAAAAATTCTTTACTGAGCAGCTGAGTCATAATTCAAACTTCTGCCTTGACACCTAAAATAGCTAAACAAAGTTTCACCGGTTCCCACTGTTGCCCCAAAAGCCTGTGTCCCAGCTGCTCTGTGCATGTCAGAGTGATCAAACCACCTTCATGAAGACCAACCCACCTGGTCCCCTCTCCCCTGTCTGCTGGCAAAGTCAAGTGAGCAGCATCAGGCCAAACCCATAGGAAGACAAGTTGTCATAACAGAAATAAAGCCCGTTCTTGTCACACCTCCCCGGAGCACGCACACACCCACAAGATGCACACACCCACACCTTCATACAGAGCTGCAGCTGCTGCACGCCAGGGTTCATTGTCAGGACAAAGCAGCATCCCCAAATGTGGGGCTAAATTCAGATTTTGGTACTGAGGAGCTAAAGGTGCCTGTATCTCTGGCTACCTATGGAGCACAGGGACATAGAAACCTGAATTTTATTTCTCTAGGTAAGTAACATGAATACCCTCCTGGGTGAGGTACACTCAGGAGAGTTTGCAGTGTCGGTTTGCACAGTGGGTATCTGCCCAGGGACTCCCTGGTGCCCGTTCCTCTCCACTCCTGTCCTGCCCAAGGAGGGCCTGAGGGTCTACTCGTGTCCAGACCATGAACACCCCCACCCTTGGCTGTGATTCACAAGCAAAAGGACCTCAGGAGCTGCAGGGAGTGCAGGCACGGCCACAGTGCACATTGGCTACTACCCAGTTTCTAGAGGATTAAGGACTGATGGCAGGTTTACCCTGGAGCAGGCTGTGTAAGGGTGAGCACAGCACTGGGAGGCTACAGGTGGGTACCAGCAGCTGGTGACTTGCTGGTCTCTATAATAACCTTTTAATAAGCCCCTCACTATTAACTGTTTCAAAGGGGCTTTCGTGTAAACCATGACGGCAAGAAACATTGCCTCTGGCTTTAGGTAGACACATTTTTCCCTCTGCCCCTTCTTCTCGGGAAGATGGCACGTGGGCATGTGCAGAGCCCCCAGCCAGTGGGGTTCAGCACACAAACCCATCGTAGCTGCCAAACCGACTTGATCCCGCCAGCTGTTCTTGTTTAACGGGGCAACAGGGGAGTTGCAAGAGGCAGGAAGACCAAGAGGGAAGTAGTTAAGTTGGAATTAATTTGTCACTCCATATTTAACCGACCTCAAAACTATTAAAGAAATCTAATAGGAAATATCCCCCAGATTCCAAATACCTCTGTGTTGCCTGCTGGGGACTAGCCATCGCGCAGGGCTTTAGCCGTCGGGCAAACTGGTGCAGGGGAAGGGGGGCTTCCCTCCTTCCCTGTCCCCAGGCCCAGTTTAGCTCATGCTAGGTTTTACCCTAAGCCTACAGAACAGGTGATGGAAGGAGCACAGAGAGCATCCAGCATGTCAGGTTGGGGTGCTGGGTGTAGCTCAGGGATCCTGATGCGTGGCTGGGGGCTTTCCTGGCTCCCGCGGGAAGGAAGCACAGAGGATGCTCAGGAGTTAAGAGCAGTGACGGGCTGCCCAGGAGCCATCAGTGATTTTTCCACCCCTCAAAAAGAAAAAACATCCCAATTCCTCGCATTAGTTAGTTGCAACTACCACCCTCTCTGCATCTGGGACAGAGAGGGAATTGGGAGGTTTAAAGCTCCAGATGGAGTGGAACTGGATTTTATTGCCCAAAGCACAGAAACGCAGCAGCCAGAATATTGAGAGAGGCTAGGGGGAAGGAGCTAGCATAAATACTAACAAACCAAAAGCATCTTTTTCTTGCAAATAGGTGAATCCAAGCCAAGTGCTTTGCACGGCTTAAAACACTCGGTGACAAGGTATTTCTTGTTGTGGGATGTTATTAGTTAGCGCCTCAGGTCTGTGTGCTGCTTCCGAGCACATGGAACTGCAGGGCTACTCTCAGGGCTACCCTCCCCTGGCCCGAGCTAGCCAGGAGGAACTGCAGGGCTACTCTCAGGGCTACCCTCCCCTGGCCCGAGCTAGCCAGGACAGAGCAAGGTTGCCGGAGAATGAGTGGAGCCCAGTTACAATAGCTGGGTGTACTGGGATGAATCTTGCATAAACATCCTCCCTCCCGAGGGTAACCCACCGCACGTTTCACACCGATACCCTTCAGGCTTTAAATAAATAAATAAATAAATGTAAAAATTTCAAAAGCAATCGGCGGGGCAGAAGGGCCTGCTGGCAACCTGCAGCCACGGCCCCGCTCGCCTCCAGCCCTGCCGTGACCGAGGCGGCGCGGCCCGGGGGCCCCCCGGCCGTTACCGGCCCCCAGCGGCCCCGCAGTGAGAGGCTGCGGCTGCCCACGCGAGCCGGGCCGGGCTAGGCCAGGCCGGGGCCCCGCGGCTCCACAGGCCGGGCCCGGCTGGCCCAGGGCTCCGCTGTGCGGCGGCTCCACAGGCCGGGCCGGGCTCGCAGTGCCCTCTGCCGGGGAGGGGCCGCCGGTCCCGCCGAGCGCCGCGCCCGACCCCCAGGCCCTTTATCCCCCAGGTGTTTCAGCCCCGCTCGCGGGCCGGGGGCTGTGCCTGGCCCGGGACAGGCCGGGGGGGCCTCAGGCCGGGGCTCGGCCCGGCAGCGCGGCGGGGCCGGAGGGCAGGGCCGAGCCGGGACAGGCGCTGCGGTGCCCCCCGCGAGGGTCCGGGAGAGGAGGGCCCAGCAGTAAGGCCGCCATTCTGCAGAGCCTGGCCTGCTGCACCAGTTCCCCGGCACGTCCCCACCGCCGCACTCCTGCAGCGCTGGGAAGGCACCCGGGGGCTGCCCGCTGCCGGCTTCCCGGGCCAGAACCCCGCACAGTCCACGGGTACCGTCTTCCCCAGAGGCTTTACATCTAGGGATGCCAGTCACATCTATGTTTTAAGGAATATATTTTACATAAACGCCTAACTAAGTTTAAGGTACTCCGACTAACATTTCACTAGTACCTTAGGGGTTTTTTTTCCCCATTTTTTTGATAGGCAGCAAGTATCTAGCAAAGTCTATCCAGGTCTCCTAAGAGGCTGTGAGGAAGATCGCTGTTACAAGGAAAGCTGGAGCAAAGAGGGCAGGTTACTCAGTCCAAGCATCACAAACCCTGTGTTACCAACTCCCCCTTACTCAGACATGCACTAAACAGGTCACAGCAAAGATGTTTTTGCAAGAGGTTCACCCACTCCTTCCCGTCATCAGCAGGCTCGAGGCCTGAACGCGCTCCCGCTGAAGTGAGCGGGCAAGCTCCCGGCTTTTCATGGCACAAGATCAATTCCCAGTTCTACAGGCAAAAAAACAAACAAGCAGCAAGCCTTTCCCCCCTAGATATTCAAGATCCACGCCTCTCCGGCTTGGAGCGGGCAGGTTTGTTCAGGTTTCAAGGCGGGAAAAGAAGCTTTAATGTTTTCTTCTTTTTTCTTTTACAATTAAAAGGCACAAAACTGCTTTAGCTCTATCCATACACACTGCTAGCGAAATGGTGGTGGCTGGTTGTTTAAAGGTAACACCGACGCACCCTGGAAGGAAGGGAGCCTCGGTGCAAGGATCCTCATTTAACCTTTCTCAGCTGCCACACGTCAGCCCCCTTTCACCAACTGCATGGTCCTCTC